>NC_134365.1:179086233-179416686 GCF_035582795.1 Mycteria americana
TATGACTATATGGAAAATATTTTTATGCATAATATAGCGTATTTACATGTCTATAGCACAGGAAAGACATACTTTCATGATGATAACTCAATTCACATGTTAGAGACATGTTCATTTGTCACATATTCCACCATAGACATTATTTTCTAAAATTGAACTAATAATCATAAAGTTTAGTGTTTTCTTTCTAAAATGTAGCTTCTAATTAATATTTATGAAAGATGATCCTACAGACTATCATAACTACTTAGCAAAATAAGGTGTGTATTAAGCTTACATTTCTTAATATAGCACATCCACGGTATCATGTTTAAGTATATTTACTGCCGATAACAAGTAACAATGACAAAACCCTGAATAAAAGCTTAACAATTTCATTATTTTCATACAAGGCACTACTAAAAAGGAAAATGGCCATAACAATACAGCATGTGTTTTGAAAAAAATCACAGCAAAGATTAAATTATCCAACTATTTATCCAATTAGGATTATCTTGCATGGAACAGGAAATAAAGTAAATGTGATCAAAAAATATAAATAGCCTTTTTTTAATCTTGCTGACAAGATAGACTTAATAATTTAGATTTTTCCATGAACTTGATACAGCTTCATAGCAAAGCCAGAGCACAAATGTCATGTAGGAACCTTTTGCTTCTGCAGTTTTAGAAGCCTGTTCTCTCAGTATGTCTCACATAGGCAAAATCACTCTTTTCAGAAGCGATACACCTATACAACCAGAACAAAGTTGAGAGTATACTTGTGTCTAAATAGTTTTCTGGGTAAATACCTAAACTTCTCACCTGCTGTTTCTGAAGAGTAGATTTATTTTTTTTTCTTTTCTATTTCAGTGTCTCAGGCACTATTTTGCCACTACTATATCACTGTCTTGGGAAAGACCTGTTAACTCATTCAAATCTTATTCCAGAAAATATTAAATGCACGCACTGAGATTGAGATTCAGTCATTTAACTTTCTTTACATAACTACAACTCAGTAGTCGCACAACTAAGCACTTTTAAGGTGCTGTTTATCTGACCTACTTTTGCCATTTACCTTAGGATGAGATGGATCACCCCTACAATTGTCTATTCCTGTCTGTTGAGTCTAAGGTAACTAACTTGGATGCAAATGTCTACACTTGTTCCAATGAATCCCATAGTGAGGATTTAATCTAGATGAGGCACTCATAACACAACTGACTGTCCAACATGAAATGCTGAATCTTTGCTAATAATTCCCTTAATTCACTAACTGGTGTTCAGATCATAACATCAAATTCATTGCCTTGTTTAGCAAATTTCACAGTCACAATTAAAGGCTAGGGAAGCAGATCCGGAGAAATTATATTCTCAGCTGATAGACTAACATTATATTTTAGCTATGAAATACAAGATTTTTTTTTCGTGTGCCATCATGGAGACATGTAAAATTCCAAAATGAAGTTTAGTGACCTGACTATCACCAAATGATGTTTCTGGTACTCTGTGCATTCCCAATCACAGTTTTATGAAAGCATTCCTTTAGCTTGAAATACGATGTGCTCAACTTTGCATATTTGTCCTTAAGGCTGTACAATTATGCCTTTGCTAGCACTTTGACAACACTTTTCATCCACAGATCTCAAGTAAGTTTACAAAAGTAGATCTATGTCACTGACAAGCATTTGTCTTACGTCCCATGATGTCAAAGTTACATGCACAGTCTTGTCGTTAAAAGAAGTGTTATGTACCGTACAATAAACACTGCAATACTGCAAAGAATCTTTCTGGTCTGAAGTTACTGTTTGTCTTATTTTCATTTTTGCAAGTGAATATTTTTAGAAAGGGAGCACATCCATCCACCTAGGAACATACACATTCAGTTTACGCTCAGAGAAAAATACATATTAATAAAAGTACTAAAGTAAAAAAAAAATCAGTGTTTAATCTGTTAAACAACAGAAAAATTCTTATGAACTAGTGATACTGTCATTGAACTGGAGAGAGTTTGAGAACAAGCTTGCTCTGGCTTTTTCACCCTATGATTTGGAATCTGCTCACAGTACTGCCAGCTTAACCAAAAAGGATTAACTCTCATATCCAACTGAGAACACAGATAATTCTCAGTAATTGGTAAAAAATGAAGATGAATGGGGCTGAGAGATAAGGAGCAATTAGCTCATCAGCAGTTACAGCTGTGCACTCAATCCGGATCCATCTCTTGAGTCTCGGCCCCTTTTAAAGAACCCAAGCAGAATAAGCACAGGACACCCCCTCCCAAAAAATTGCCGTACCTGCCCATCATTCCTCTCTCTTCCATTTTATTTCTGTGCTATACAAAGACACCTGTCATAGCATTCTGTGTAAATTACTACCTCTCCCAGGACCTGTATCTACAGCCAATCTTCTTTTTACACTTAAAAAAAAAAAAAAAGAAAAAAGAAAAAAAAAAAAGAAAAAAACCCCCAAACCCGGAAACCAAATGACTACTGTAGACACTCTTAAGTTCCCTGTCAATCGTTTCATTATAGCAGCATCATCTGTTTGAAAATATAAGCAATTCCCTCATCTAATTATAGGGAGGATTTGAGGTTCATTAACATTGCCAAGGCAGAGAATCAGATGTGCAACTGCAGAGCTGTGCTCAGTGGCCTGCATTCTCTGTTTCCTTGTATTTGCTTTTTCAAGGTCTCCAAGACTTTTTCCTGAAACCATAAAAGTAATTCTTTCCTTCAAAATAGACACGTGTGTTTAGAAAAAGGAAATGACTGCATTTTGTACTGTTCTATTATTGGGCAAGGTCAGTGGAGAAAAATAATTTCACCTAAATCATTTTATCTCTGATTCTGGATGAAAAAAAAAGAATAATAGTATGCAAGCAACCGTTACTTTTGAACAACAGATCACAGGAAACCTTGCGTTTGTCTCATAATTTTAAATATTGCAAGGTAATGCGGATGAATAGGAAACCTAACATGCCAAGAAAACCTCTTAATTTTCAACACATTTTGTGGTTGTTTATGGATTAACGTGCTAGCCAAGTGTAAAATGTTGCCTTGTATTTCCTAACTGTGTTTAGAAACTGAGAACACCAAAGTCTTCATGATTGCTTCACTTCCTTAAAGAAATAATAGCAGGTTTTTTGTATGAATGTAGTTTAAACAATGACATTTTCTTGGGACATCTGTTTTGTGATCACATTTTGAATAGATATGAACTCATTTCCTACTAAGCAAGTAATTTACTATTGTTGATAGTTGTTTACAAGTTTTATGAGTCAGATTTTAGCAAGTGGCAAAGGTCTTTACAAATCCTTTGAGTATTCCCTAAAGTGTATGCATAGTGTTTTCATTATATAAAATGTTCGGGAAGCAAAAGTATAGGGACTGTTCTTCACTTCCTACCAAGTTATAGATAGCAAAGCCTAGCTCACAGAAATAGCTTTAAACTTATTTATTTTCAAAGGCTTCTATCTTTTGCTGCTGCAGGTTAATGAAGTATGATAGCAGGGCAGTAAGTACTTAAGCAGCAAGGAAATAATTGAGCTGCTCTACCTATCTATAACTTTGGGGTATTAGATGGTAAATATAAAACTGATCCTAATATCAACCTAAGATGTTAATATGACAAAGAGCAGAACCTCTTCAATGAAATATAAAGTTTGACCTTGTCACTCTCTTTTTTTTAATTCTGCAATTAAAAAAAAAAACCAACACACAGCATAATCTTTTTTTGTTTGCTGCCATACAGAGTTCATTTTTTAAACAAAAAACCAGTAATTTATCTATCCTGCATGTTGTATGTAGAATTGCCACTAAAAAGAACCCAGGACATTTTTCCTTCTTATCTGCAATGTAGCTCATATCAGCCAAGCTGTCACAAGACAGTACTTGATATAAACAAGAGATTGCAAAGACATCTCAGTAATCAATATTAGGATGGCTACAGTATGGAAGCCCCAACCACTGCGTATCATTTGTCTCAGCATCTATTTCTATGACCAAATGAAGCATTAATTCAAATCATAAATCTATGGTGATTTAAATCTGGGAATGAGCACCTGCCTGCTTTAATGATTTATTTTGTACATTTCAGTAAGCAGGAGATTTGTCCATATGAACTGACAGGTCACCTTCAGATGCCAGTAGCAGACTGTTTATCACCATGCAGACTAGCATCTCATCTTAGCAAGTAAATATTAAACTAAAAGAATCCAATTGATTGTGGATGGGGGAGAAAGGCGTTGCAGCCATATATTTTACTCAGTGTGCTAATACCTCACTCTGATTCCTCTGTAATTTCTTTTTTTTTTTCCTCCCCCCCCCCCTTCTAAAATGATAATTCTGGTGGGAGGATGCAAGCTCAAGGTTACCATACAAAACTGAGGGATATAAAATAATTACTTATTAGTATCATTCGCTTCCTTTAACTCCCTTCACTCACTAACCTTTTGGCCATTGTTTCAAAGGACCAAGTTAATAAATCTGTGTAGTGCTCTGTATAATTATGCAATGTTCATCTACAAAAATGACTTCTATAATTCACATTAAGCATCTGATTAAAACCAAAAAGCAAGACGATTCAGAAGTAAACCTGACAATTCAACTCAAGAGCCTGTATTTTATTCCTCTTCTTTTACATAGGCATTGGAACAGCCTAAGAACATGGTATGATCCATCCATGTACACTAATATACCATAATGACTGTTACGTATGGGCTAAGATGTATCAGTTAAGCTTTTAGCCTGGTTGGTTAGTTTGTTTGTTCCTTTTCAGTTTGGTCAGGCACGTAACAGCATTTAAAATATAAACCAAAATCAGGTTATTTTCTTCTTTGTTTTATTCCTTCTTCCTGTCTGCATTCAGTAACGTACTATTTCAAATTCATGCCTAACAAGCCATAATTGAAAACATTAATGGTATATGGACTTGGTAATATTTATTTGAAAAGACATAAATAAACACCTGAAAAAAATGTAGGAAAGAAAAAGCACACACCTACTACAAAGCAACACCTTTGAAATATGAGTTCTTGTCAAGATAATACAATATGCTAATTTTCAAAAATGCAAGTAATAGAGACTTAACTCTTAATGTACCTACTAAAACCCTGGCATTAGTAGTAGGAGGAATCACTCCTCTGATTCCATAGGCATAACCAACACTGGACGCTAGATAGGGCTCACTATAAAAGAAACAAATAAATGCAAACTATTTTTGAGAAAACCTCCACAGGAAGAACATAGCTCAAGACTGGATGCACCGACAAGCACACTGTATTTCCAGAGCCATTCCTCATGGAATGGAGACAACTGGAATGCTATTCACTCTACGCAGAAGAGCCATTTTTTTTCTGAACAAAATGAACTCAATTCTTCATTCAGTTAAATTAGGAAATTAACTGAAGTTAACAAGTAAGTTAAGGGGTTGAGAGGAAATTTTGACATTGACAATAAATAATCTTGCTTCGCTAACTTTGCCCTACTAAAATAGCAAGGATGTATTTTCTTAAACAGGGAAAATGATTAAGCTGTGGAAGAGCAGACTAGTTATCTAAATTATGCCTCAAACAAGGAGTTCAAAATAGATTTTTTTTCTTTTTTATTCAGAGGAAATTCAGATATTCCCTCCATCCACTCTACCACAAATACTTCACATGGTTTAGATGTTGATTACCTGTTAACTTTTCCATCCATGGATGTACAAGTGGTTTGTCGCTAGAACTGCCAAGCAGAATACAGTTCCATAATCCAATATTTGAACGTTTTATTTCACATAAGGCATTCAACTAAGTCTGAAATTCAAATCTAAACTAGCTTCTAGTTCTAGTACAGACTCTTTATCCTCTCAGTTTGTATTTACATTTTTTACTCTTTCTCGTTACTTCACTTTTCTTCCAGTACGTTAGGGGCCACCTGGTCCTTCCACTTCATTTGTACCTATCTCCTCCTCCCAGATTTCAAAGACACCTGCTCTCTACCCGCTCTTGTCTTCTCTCCAAGAGGACAATCTTTCCACTAATATTCTAGTGACTGCACGTGTTGGTATCTGGGTACTAACACAACTAAATTAAGACTATTTTCTTCGCCATCACAGAAGCATTTTTTAAGCCTTTCTTTAAAAGGAAAACAAAAAATCTGGTTGTCTCCTTATGCAGTAATGCATACATACTGTTGTTATTTAAAATAGCGTGTGCCTAGGTGAACCAGTTCTTTGAACTGCAATTCACATTATTTCTAAATAATAGCCTACTGATGCCTACCGAACTGTACAGAAATGCTGTTCACAAACACATATTTATTTATGTTAAGGCCAGTACATAACTCTCTAAGACTCATTTCCAATGTATTTAGGAGATGAAAAACTAAAAAGTAAACACAACTAAACAAAAGAGCCAAAATAAAAACAAACAAAAAATCCCTATCTTAAGCCATGTTTTTCCAATATACACCAATCTTGCCTGCAGTCTTCTGAACATACCTCTTTGTCATTGAATTTCTGTTGCTGAGTTAATACTGTCTCAACATGATAAAAGGAGCCAATACAATGAAATGGCATAACAAAACATTTTACAGCAGACACACACAGATGATTAAAGATTTAATCAACAACAACAAAAAGTTACTCTAGCTTTGAAGTATGCTTTAGCAAAACAAATCGTCCAAACAAATGAATAAAGTATACTGAAACAATTCTTTTTTTGAGAAAGAACAAGAGGTGCTGATGACTGCTTAAGAAATGGAAAATCCTGTTAACTACATTTTAAGAATGTGTTTATTAAAATAAAATATGATAGGAACTGCAGAGCATGGCAATAATTTATTGTGTATGTATGTTTTCCTTTTGTCACAGGGCACATGAAAGTATGAAATATTTTGCTTTCAAGCTTGTGTTCTGAATTACCTAAAGTCGATACCCAGCACACTGAGCAGGAGACATTGTTAAATTTCACTTTGACACCATCATCTGTCACCCCACCTGTACTTTGAAAAATGAACTCTAAGCAATCAAACCACTTTCTTTCATGGAAAATATTAACTGGAGTCTGCAAAAGTAACCTGCAAAGGAAAGAATGTTTTTGTAATAGTAACAACAACGCTGAACGCCGGTGTAAAGGTCAGATACAAAATAAAACTAAAAACAGTAAGAAAAGGAAAACAAATATGCAACTTTTTACTTTTTCCACCAAATCAAGGACTTCAGGAGGAAGTCCAGAAGGATGACCATTTTAATAAAATATGAGAGCATTATGGACATATAACAGTGCTGTGTCTGAGACTTACCAACACTTGAATTCAGATCTCCATTTTCAGAGTCTGCTCCATGCTGGTTATTATTTGCATGATAGTTGGACATAGCTTCCAATTTAATTTTTTTCACTTTCATTGCTTCTGCTATGGCGGCATTGGTGGCAGCTGCTGCCGCTGCAGCTGCTGCTGTCAGGCCTGCAAAGAAGTATGAACAAAATTTAATATAAATTATTCTATGATTCTTCATTATTGTAGGGACTAAGACTGTTACTCTTCCTTTATGCTTGCTACGGAATGAACGGAGAACATTGCAGAGTATTATTCCTCTTGTTTGATTTGAAGTTTGTCAACTTTTTCAAGCAAAATGTTTCTCATCCTATTTAGATAGTTACTTCTATATGTCCACCTAAATCTCAACTTGGTAACCAGTAACTGCAGTCATAACACAATCATAACTAACTGGAGATACAAATACACGCTTTCAGAAACCTAACTTAGCTTCGAAATAGTGTCTTAAGTGTCTGGCTATGAATAGGTGAACATGTACGTAACTGTACTTTAAAAAAAAAAAAAAAAAACAAAACCCAAAACTTTAGATCTCAAATGTCTGCCAACAGAAGAAAACAGGTCTATAATGTCTATTTAAGAGTAACAGATGAAAGAACTCAGACATTTATTTCTCATTTCACACATAACAAGGAGATGTGGGCATTCTAGGAAGTGTTTTTAGAAGAAAGGTTAGTAATGCTGAACATTGGTAAAATACTTATTTTGCTTTCTCCAAAACTTCAAGGCATTAAGGTATTTATCAGTGAGAAGAGGAATTATTAAACCCATTTAATCCCAATCCCAAAGCCATCTCCAGGCAATCCAAGTGCTCTTCCTACCAAACCAAATTTCTGCCATCCAGCCATTTACAAGAATGCTCTACAAAAACAAGAAAAGTTCCCTTTGTCAAAAGCAATTAGAGAAATGGTCCAGCAATGCCTTCAAAACTCAAAATTAGATACAGTCTTTACTCAGCGTTGTAAATTTTTGCCCTCTTCTCTGAAGCAGGCTAATTTTTCTGTGGTCCCCGAGCAGTGCTGCTACCCCCTCAGATCCCTTTGCCCCAGCCTGGGTGGTAGTGGAGCCAAGTCAGCATCAAACTTCACAAGAGCTGCCTACCCCACACGACTGGTCCAGGGGGCAGAGATGGAAACCGAAGAGAATTAAACGTAAGAAAATAAGGAGAAGGCATCAAACCAGGTGAGTTTTACGCAATTATGCAATCTCAGCCCTCAGCCTGTGATGCCACGTGAGAACACGCCCTCAGTCATTTTGAATCAAGATTCTTGCCCTGACCATGGAGAAGGCTTGAAAAAACTCAGTGTAATTAGTTTAAAGGTGCCTGCTTGTCTGATTTTCAGCTGCTCTGAGAGGTGTGAAGTGTCTGATGGATCTCAAGAGGAATTAACTGCACAACTTACTATTCTAGTGGGCCCAGGCTGCTGCCCAGCAAAGGAAGAGTGCAATTTAGCAGGAAAGACCAAATAAGCAGATAATCCCAGGCTGCTGAGGTAAATATTGCTACCACCATTGCTTCTAAGAGCCTCTGGTTGTCTCCTTTGCCTCCTTAAATGGAAAAAGAGTTCACTCTTGCCATGTTTTTGGCTAGCCATGGGGAGAGACAGAACGCGAAATCCAGCGGGGAGAAGGCTGAAGGTGAACGGACATCAGGAATCTCTGCCGTCCCAGGGAAAACAACGAGGTGGCATAGGAGGTGCCTTTGAATATATTGTGGCTTGGCTCAAGGTTGTTTTCCTTTATTTCTTTGCATGACCGCCTGAAGGTCAGCAAAGAGTTCCAGCCTCCCGACCCTCCTCACAGGCTGACTCCTAACACCTCCAAGTGCAATAAGAATTACCAAGTATGTGAGAATTACATCCTGCATAGGCTGATCGATATCATTTAGAAAACTGCTATTTCAGGTAGAAGAAGATGTACCAAAAGCCAAAAATCAAATCAGAAGGTGGGTAAATACAAGGGTTTCATTTTATTGTAGCTTCTTCTACTATTACAAATTACGCATGTTTTGATCTTAAGGAGGTATTGACAATAACATGGATGGCTTCCAATGATATTTTTACCTTAGAGGAAGGATATGAAGTTATACATTATACAAATTTGGTTACAGTCCCTAAATTAGGCCACAGAAAAAGGGATGGTGCACCTCTGAACTTTGGTTTGCATCCTGTGCTCATTAAACAATACAATAACCTATACTTCCTTTTTTTATATACATCACTGACAAGCTAAAACTAGCATCTTTCAAGAACAATCCTTCGGAGGAATATTCAAATACGATACAGCTAATGAATTCAACAGTAGGCCTCGAACTTTTGGCTGTGACTGCACTTCCAGACCAGCAGTTTTTAAGTGCTTCCAAAAATACCATATTAAACAGACACTGGACATTGGGCACCTGTAAATAGTAAATAGTATGGCTCACTGGGGTAATGACCAGGTCACAGAACCATTAAAATACACACTCTCTTTTGCTACAAAATTTGCAAAGAAGTATACTTCAGTGCTTCTCTCCAAAGTAGGCCGCAACGCTTCTCTCTAGAGGAAGCCACAACCTTTGGATAGCGACTGGGAAAGTAAAATACAGATTGCTTAGTTCTGTAGTACGATTTTTGCAAGATAATGCTTGTGATAATAAATGATAATTTAAAAAAGCAGAAATTAAACTTCTAAGTTCATTCCTTCTCTCGTACAACCGCTTAAGCGATTGAAATGATTACTTTGCTATACAGCAATTAATTTAAACTGTACGAATCTGAAACGCGCGTCTCGTATAAGCACCGGTGTAAGTGGGGGGGAAATGTGAGTAAGGAATAATCCTCAGAATTATCGTTTAATGCCACTCCTCATAGCAATTCCAGCCTACAGCACAGTTTCTGCTTTACTGTTACTTTGTCCTACCCCTTGACTGTCACGATATGGCAAAGCAAGCGGTAAGGAAGGTCCTGAGCCAGTGAGTAGAGCCCCTTGCTTTATAACCACTGGTGCACTGTGGTATGCTGTGGTATGGTACAAGACAAAACTTCTCTAGCCCAGGGCCCGACTTACCTCACTTATGTCACTAGCAAAGGCAGCCAAATGTATTATAAACAGAAGAGGCTAATAAGCTGCTGTGTATCTATATGTATCTTTTAAAATTCTGAACTTTACAGTTCAGGTATGGGTATATACTTGGGTAAATACTTGGGATTTTTTTTAAATTGGTTGTTGGAGAAAGCCTTTTGACCTAAACATTATTTAGTATCGCTTTACGCTTACACCCAGTAGCCAAGGAATTTCCGAGGTGCACGCTTTTCTACACTACAGAAATTTTATCTTCAAATATGAGATAACCAGAAGTCACCTATAAAGGCAACTGAAATGAAAGAAATACGGATCACACCGAACAGCCACTTAGATATTTTTTATTCTTTACAAATATTTATTTGAACAGCTAAAAAGTATCCAGGCCAAAATATTCAGTGGATTAAAGTCAACAGTGGTTGTCATTAATATTCTGAAATTGATAAGTTGTTTATGTCTGGCATTCTTCCTGCTGATTATGCAGTGAGACAGGCAGCTTTATAAATATCTCATCACTCCATCGTCACACAAATTTCATCGACAGTGCTCATGCACAGCTATTAGCAATATGAATCTAACCATTACAAGAGGAAAGAAAATCGAACATGTGGCATTAATACGCAGTCCTGGTTCCTAACCATCTGATAGGCAGATGGTGTAAAGCGGATTCTCCAGCTGAAATGAAGGGGCACATCATTTAAAACCTTGTTTGCATTCTAACTGATATCAGTGCCATATTGATATACATGATACATCATGGCAGTGTTTGAACAATCTAGTTTGTTTCAGTCATAAATGTTTACAGCCTTGTTTTTTATCTTTAGAAGCATGTTCTGAAGAGCGTATTTTTAATTTATGAAACCTATTGTTTACTTCTGTTGAACCAGAAGATTAGCGAAGAGCAGGAATATTAAATTACCACAACCACAGCAGTATAACTAAGATGGATGAATAAAGTATGGTTTTTCAATAAAAGATGTTAGTAAAGGAATTAAAAAATTAGCCTAGACATTTTATGCATTAAATACATTTATTCATGTAAACCTTACAGCTTTTTTCCCATGTGACATACTTAGAACTTTAATGCTTTATAAAGCTATTCATTTAAATCTCTTACTGCGTGCAATTAATCTTGTCCAACAATTTAATTCAAAAAGCAAAACATCAGAAAGTAAAGTTCAATTCAACCATCATGCTTCTGAAGTAATCTCCGTATTGCTGACAGTTCCTATAGACTCATCAGCAAAAGTCTGTTCAAGGTGTCTTGTAGGAGCCATGTGAATTTGAATTACAGCTCAATTGAAAGCTCTCCAAGCCTTAGTAGGAACTCAGGAACAAGAAGCAGAACACCAAAAGAAAGCGTGAATGATCCTTTCCTACAAAGACCTTCTCTCTTCTGTCACTAGATTACTTTGGCCTGTTGGGTGTGTTTGTAGCTGTTAATTATGTTAATAAAGTTGCAGCCTGCTGCCTCTGCCAAATATAATCATAAGCTTTCTCCTGCCAAGTTCTAGTCTAATTTACACCCGTGCAACTCAACTGAAGTCAGAATTTTGTGGGTGAGAATGAGACCAGAAGTATGCCCAGTATGTGTGGCCTCTAATGCTGAAAAATGAGTGAATGAAACGGAAAACAATGACAAAAAACATAGCATCTTCAGAAAACAATTCTGTTTTAAAAGCAAAATGCCCGAGAGAGCTGTCATATACCCTGACAGATTTTCAAAATGTGTACGAATTACTGGTGGGCACTAAATCACATCCAGGGTTTCTGCCTTCCAACAAATACTATTCCCCGCCTTAAGAGAGAGCTCTTAAAATTTTCAGTTTTGATGGCATGAGCAGCTTACAACACACCCTATTTGTGAAGGAAAGAAGAAAAGGACCTATGAGTGTAACTTTTTCAGCCTCAAATATGTCTCAAAATACACATTTTTGAAGTGTATGCCTAAACTTGGTCCTGGGACAACTTACAAAATTATTTAAGTAATTGATCTTAATTCACTTTTAACTCCCTTCATATAACTCTGCCTAATAATAATTATAATTCCTAATAGTTATTTCAATAAATAATTAATAACTTCCTTAATATAACTATTACCTTCCTTCATATATACCATATATTTATATATATATTTATGGGTACATAAAAAATCCAATAATATATATACAGATTTTCACAACCTCTTTCTTTAGGACTTTGAGAACTTTTTCAAGATACCTTACCTTTGCGATCACAGAACAGGCAGAAAACCAAAATACGACTGTCAGCAGTGTGTTACATTTAATTTCATTTATTTGCTGGAAAGTTCATTCTGCAGAAATGCTTTATTCATTGAGTGGGAGGAGGTCCAAATCTCATCTAAATTCTGAAAGAACTCCTTTCATTATTTCAAATTAATGCTTAATCCTTTTTCCTATAGTTTATTTCAGTGGTACTGACTTGAAAATCATTCATATCTTTTCTTGACTTAATTCCAGATTTCACATTGAGGTTCTTACTTGGGCAAAATTCTTACTAAAATCTGAAAAACTCTGCCTGAGAAAGAAAGGCAGGGTTACCTTCTAGGACTTGACCCTGATCACTGTAGATTATTGCACTGGTTTCACAGGTTTCAGCAGTTGAGGTACAAGTTTTTGGTAGCTTATTACGCTGCTGCCTAGTTATTTCAAATGAAATAGGATCCTAACCTTAGTCTCTGATCTAATGGGTGTTTTATATAGTGTGATACATAAAACAAGAAGGGGAAAGCAATCTGCAGGAGGACAGAGGTCTGATTACATAGACTGGATTGCAGAAAGGGGAACTTCAGACTAAACCATAATGTTCCGCTAAATTATACTGACTTTCATTAGTAGCATTCTTTATGTATAATGCAGGCCTGGAATCTCACAGCTATCCAGAAGCCTCATTTCTGTTAAGCTGCCTGGATTGATCCAATAGAACAATATTGGTATACCCTAAAAAATTCATTACCTGTTATTTTGGGATGATCAAGAAATTCTTGTCTGGCCCTTCTAGCTGTGTTTTCCTGTTCAACTTGCGTGGTTCAGCATAAACTGCTCATCCAGATCATTTCTGAGTATCTTTAAAAAGGCTATTATTATAGGAGTTGTAAAAAAAAGTGACATAACTAATTGCACTTTAAATATTATTAAAGAAGGAATACTTAGAAAAATTCAGCCATGTGATCTGGTTTAGGCTGGTGCAACTAAAATGAAATTGCCAGTCTTGCACTGGGAGAAAACCAGTGTATGTGAGGCTCAAACCATCTGTTGTTCATCAGACTAATCAGACCTTTTTCCTGTAACTACTCCTAATTTACAATATGAATTTTGAGGTCTGGGTATTGCATTTAAAATAAACAAGCAAAAGAGCTAAATTTCCATAGCAATCTTCAAATCTAAAAATCTTTTTATTTACAATGTGTCTCCACAATCAATAAAACAGTTGCAGAAATAAAACATTGACCTAGAAAGAAGTAGTGTCCTCTTGATTTGTTTTGTTAAAAGTAGATAAAAATTAATACTAAGACTGTATTTTTTGAATGAGAACTACTGGAGGGTTCAATGATGCTGCAGAAAAATGTGTAAATATAATTATTTTATGACTAATATTTGCCATTTATGGAACTGATGGACTTACATTCCATGAAGTTATTCTTTATTGTGGATTTATTCCTTTGTACTGAAGAGTAAAAAGTGAAATCACAAAGTGCATTTCAAATACCACAACAAATTACTAACTGTTACAGCTTAACAGGGTTTTGTAATCTGTGAATTTATTATTGGCTTGGTGCAATTGTGACAGAATTAAACAATGTACACTGCATAACTGCCTGGCTATATTATACTTTTCAGCAACAGTTTAAAAACCTACTGGAATGCATGCAGCATCACTACAATACAATTAGGAGATAACATTCTTTCTTAAACAACAGTCATCTTTTCAAAAGCAATAGATTCTCAGTTCTCATTCAGTCTGTTGCATTATTCATTTCATGTGCAACCTCATGCTGGACCATAAATTGTTACTTTATCTAATCAAAGGCGACTTAACTCCACAGAAGGTCAAAGGTTTAATTTTGTGAAGTATTATCTTACGCTATGAGTTTAACGGAAAAATAGAAGAAGAAAAACAGCCAAGAAACTGGTAATAAATGAACCTTTATTGCCTCAGGCATTGGCCTAGTTAATAAACTTTCATTGAAGGTTTCTTTCAACTGTTATGGACAATGAGGTAAAAAAATCTTAAATTACAGCCATGTGTGACTTTTAAAGCAGGCATTCTTTTTTATCTCAACCTCCCCAGCTTAGGAAAAAGACAAAGAGATTGTCTTCAATTTCTTAACCAAAAATGTATGCTCCTAAACAGATGAAAAAGTGCAGATCAAGCCTTTTTAAAAGCAGAGGTCAGCTTTGAACAATATAAAAAAATACTTTTCCTTAAGTGTCGAATCTTGATCCACAATCTCTTTAACCAAATAGCATGCAATTCCAAAAAAAAAAAAAAAAAAAAAAGTATGTGGGAAGGGAAAATATATATACTAACAATATATTATGCTAACAATGATGCTTGGTTCCTAACAGACTTTCTGTTTTACATTTGCATTGCTAGAGTGCAATAATGGCTCTTGTTTAATAGAATGACTTATTATGGGAACAACTTCCCTGCACTTTTTGCAAACAGAAGTTCCTTTCTTCTTTTTGTGTGTATTATCTCATGTTCTCACAACACTATTCTTGCTGTTACGAGAAATTAAAAGGTTTAAAATAATGACAGTTACTGGTAGCTATTGGTGTTCCATGAATTTCCTTAATTTAACTTTCTTAGATTTGACTAACTACAATGTCTTTTATGACATAGTCTTTGAGTCCAGTTTAGAGAAGTGTATTTCAGTTTAAGTTATACAGTCAAAAACAATAAGAAAATCAGTAGTACTTAATAAAGCCTTAGCCTTTAACTTCAGTCTAATTTATAACTAGACGGACACAATTAATTAATTGTAACACTGCTACAATTCAAAAATACTGAAAGGACGTGTTCATGCCTGTAACAGCAGTAATGTAGCTAAATACTCATAATCTTTCAACCAGCAGGAGCTTTTGTAGTTTTTTTTATAAACCTAATCCACAGCTTGACACAGATTCTGGGGTAATGGCACACAGTTCTTTGATTAAACTAATATCTAAACACTGTCGAGGCAGCCTGATGGCCCCATGGAATTACGTTTCCCTACAACTTCTGAGCTCAGCCTTGCAAACAGAATTGCCAAGTCTTTCCAATAGAGCCACCGTACTCCAAATGCCTGATCACGTGTGTGAAATTTAACTTATTCCTGTGTGTAAGTATTTGTGGCATCAGAATAAGTTCAGAACAAAATGAGATTTTAGCTGTGGACCACAGCGGTGCAGTTTTAGCTTTGATAGCCTGGTGGGATGGATGTGCCCGCAGAAGGACTTGTCCTCTGTACTGGGTCCACACACTGAAGAAACAGCCCACCGATATTTACTCAGTGTGGGATCAAAGCCTTTGTGGCCTTTGTGGCTTTGGTCCCAAAGTAACATTTTTGCCCAAAGAAAGCAAGATTAGATTCTTACTTTCAGTGAACAAGACTAGTCAGCTACAGACTTATTTCAGGCTCCTGCCTTCCTCAAGAAATGAAAACAGCATTATTGCTATTCATGAAAAGAGAAGGAAAGGAATGCAGGGCATTACCTGCAAACAATTGCCTTCCCTAAGATGAAACATTATCATAGCTGCCCATTAGTGTATCTTCAGTAGACTTTTAAAATATAAACTACTATTTAAAGGTATTTTAAAGAAAGTTTTTGTAGGATTATTCGTTAACAGCATAAGAATATGCTACATGTATAAATAAAATTTAAAATATCTTTAAAGAACAATTTTGACTCTGTTTTGTCATATTTAGCTTTAAACTAGATATTGTTTTCCACCCCCCAAAACAGAAAACAGAAGCCTTTATATTACAATATATACTGACAAGTTCTATAATATTCTGCTGTTTGCCTCTCTGTATTTGCAGTATGCAAAGCAGGTTGTACCAAGCATTGTAATGACAGAAGTCAGTACAACGCTGGAAAAAATCCCAGAAATCCACTGTTATTTCAAGGCATATATAGCATTGTTTTAACACAGAAAATTGGCTAAGAGAATTTTCATGTTTCAAAATGTAAAGAATTCACCTGTAAGGGTCAGGAGAATCCTCTCTCCTCCTCCATCCCTCTATTCACTTTGAGCGTTGTAACTTCCAAGAGCTGCACTGTGGCTTTGGGGCTCTTTTCTTTCTTCTTTTTTTTTTCCCTTTTCTTTTTTAGGTTTCATCAGATCCATTATGCATTACGCTGCGCCAGAGGCAAGTCATGGGGCTAAATGTACTAATACAGCACAGTGATAGCAGAGTATTGTACTGCGATGCAGGACTGTGATACTGTACAAAGTGGCTGTGATAATGACTTACAGGGAACACTGTGTAGTCCTGCTTTCAGATGAAAAGGCAGTCAATTCTTACAGACAGCCTTCTCTCACCTATATGCTCTACTTGTTGCACCGGGTAACAGGCCACTAAATTCCACGGGCAGCACCCTGAGTGCTGGCAAAGGCACTAGACAAATCACACTCTGGTGGCTTCTCACATTTGGAGGCGCCCGTATCTCTTTGCAGTACAAACCGTGGCATGACAGTGGGATGATGTGCACTCGTGTCTTGTCCCAGCACTCAGTCAAAGCGTCGCCAAATTATGACCTCAAATCAAGGGAGTTCTCTCAAGCCCACGGTGTTATCACAGACTGACATCTCTGAATACTTTTGTTTTGTACCTCAGAATTGCCTGGTACTCAAAAAGTGAACATCTGAAGACTGTGAATAATGTTAAAGGGGAAAACATGGTATTTATAATGCATACATAAT
Organism: Mycteria americana; assembly: GCF_035582795.1. NCBI lineage: Eukaryota > Metazoa > Chordata > Aves > Ciconiiformes > Ciconiidae > Mycteria > Mycteria americana. The sequence continues at coordinate 179,103,522 of NC_134365.1, forward strand.
TATTGTATTTGGTTATAATACGAAAATAAACATGCAGTAACTTTTCTACAATCCCTACCATATCAGTGTAACTGCAGTATATACTATGAAAAACTGCAGCCATTTGTAAATTCAGATTTACATACGTGATCACACATGCTTCCACAAAAGGCATAATCTTTGAAGCCAAGAGCTGACCGGTACCACTGTCTACCTCATTATGGACAAATATTCAAAGCTCACCAAATATGTAAGCATAAGGGGATCCCAAGATTGTCTTTGGCAGAACCCCAAGAAATCCTCATGATATCATGTGTAAATGAGACATTATATGTACACTGCTAACAACACTTTGTAGAAGACGAAATTTTATGTTACTGTGCTCCTCTCAAGTTGGTGGCGTAAATCAACAGACAAAATATGGTAACGGTATTGCACAGATTCCCCATTTTGTAGGGAGAACTAGATTATAATTTGCAGTATATAATTTAATTAATCTTTTCTTCAGCCATTAATGAACAAGCTATCAGTAGATTAGGTTTTTCACAAATCCGTCTGTTACTGCAAATCACTTTCCTACACCTTGTCAACATTTGCACAAGACTGGGATGGGACATGCATTTTATAATTTCTCATTCTTCTGGGTTATGACCTTCCTTCTTATAATTTCTAAATTCCAAGTTATAGACTTCTCTGACATTCAGATTGGCAAGATGGACTGCACGTTTAGCACAAAGTGAGTAATAAAAATAATTGACAAAAATTTAATTAGTGTCTAGATAACGACTCACTTTTTTACCCCAACCATGAGTAATCTGACTTCAACCAACTGCAAGATGCAATCTCAATACTTAGCAATGAGAGTATCAACATTTGAGATGAAGCATATGGAGAAAATGTCTTTAATTTTTCAAATAAAAATATGTATAGCCTGTTTTTGATAAGTAGTATATATACATTTCTTTGGTATTTTCTAGATATTACTATTCTTCAACGCTGTAACTTCTAGACTAAAATTTTCCATATGAATTGTTTGGAAAATGGAACAGGACCATTAGTATTACTTTATCCCAGAAATCAGAACAACATGCACATTCTAATGACTTGATACTAATGTTGATTTGAAGTCACTTCGGAAGTCATACAGGTAGCTAATAAGATTTCAGGTCTAAACTGTTGATTATAATTTACAGCATTTGTTGCTACACAGCCCAAGGAGCTTGGTGGCCACTTTCTAAAGTGAAGTGAAGAATACATGAGCTCTGAAACATGCCATGTGGACTGCTAACATACAGAACTCCAAGCTTTTTTGGCATGCATAAGTTTCAGAGGAAACAACAGGAAATGACTGGGTTTGTTGCAATTCCTTACACTGAATTGTTCACTTTCTTTAAAATTGAATTCTTAATCAGTAGTTAAGACATGTTAAAACACATGCTCAGTTTTGGAAACTGGTAATACTTTTTAAAAGGATGCAGATCTATTGTTGGATTTAATTTTGTGATACACTTACAGCCCATAAAATTAAGGAAATTTTTTCTGCCAGTGGTTCAAGAAATGTATTTGACATTTCTAGCATTCTCTTTGTTTGTTCTGTTCTTTAATTGGACGTATTAGTCACATGCTATATTTCTTTGCCAAGCTTGAAAAAGACTAGTTCCTCCATCTATCAAAACAGATTTTCAATGGCAATAACAGGCCATGAGACAACCGTGTTTTATCTAAGCTGCATGCTAACCTATGGGTGGTATACAGCGAGGTTTCACATAATAAAGGCAGATGAATCAACATGATTCTGTCCTATCAGCAACAATATTTAATAAAGATGCCATATCATCTGTGGAGGCATTCATATATGCACAATGTAGTATCGTGATCAAATCTGAAGAGTGTACATGCATTTGTATTTACATTTTTCTCTCTTTGCTGTTGACACCCTGCCCTTCTCAACTACAGAAAACACATTTCAAAAGTGGCACTATAGCGCCGTCTCAACTGATCACGTTTGTGAAGAAAAATATTTGCAAGTAGGTTTTTTCCATTCTCACGTTTTTGTAAGAAAGCTTACATTGCAGGAAAAGTTTAGTGAAATTTAGTGAAATGTTCTACTTTTGTTGGAAACCGTTACCGTTCAAGCATAAGTGATTGATATTCCTCATATGAAAGAGTATGAAATACAAAATGAGTTATAAAATGGCTGCAGTGCATGGAAAAAAGATTGCCTCCTACGATGTTGATGATATACAGCAATTTTGGATGGATTCATACTTCCAATCTCCTAAATGAACAGTTTGTTGACATTTCTACACCAAACTAACAGAACACCAGAAAGCCAACTGTATCCTGGGCATAAAAGACGTGTGCCAGCAGGTCGAGCGAGGTGATTCTCCCCCTCTACTCCTCTCTCATGAGACCCCACCTGGAGTACTGTGTCCAGCTCTGGGGTCCGCAGCACAAGAAAGCCATGGACCTGTTAGAGCAGGTCCAGAGGAGGGCCACAAAAATGATCAGAGGGCTGGAACACCTCGCCTATGAGGAAAGGCTGAGTTGGGGTTGTTCAGCCTGGAGAAGACAAGGCTCCAGGGAGACCTTATGACAACCTTTCAATACTTAAACGGGGCTTATAAGAAAGATGAAGAGAGACTTTTTACCAAGGCTCATAGTGACAGGACAAGGGTCCATGGTTTTAAACTGAAAGAAGGTAGGTTTAAATTGGATATAAGGAAGAAATTTTTTACAATGAGGGTGGTGAGACACTGGAACAGGTTGTCCAGAGAAGTTGCGGATGCCCCATCACTGGGGACAAGTGTTCAAGGTCAAGTTGGAGGGAGCTTTGAGCAACCTGATCTAGTGAAAGATGTCCCTGCCCACGGCAGGGAGGATGGACTAGATGACCTTTAAAGGTCCCTTCCAACCCAAACCATTCTATGAAATATCATCTTTATCAATAGGATCAAATATTTTTTGCATCCAGTCGCAGCATCAGCTCGCCTTAATCTTATCCTTTAGCAAAGAGATATTTTAACCAACGTTTTTATTTCAAGCTACCATATAAACACCAAAAAATTAAACTTTAGTCCAATTCAAAGCTCCTACGTTTGTGTTCTCTCTCCCCAAATCAGTCCTTCGCTAGCATTGAGTGTTTCACACAAGTGTTAACAGAAGCACTAATACCTGCAGAATGCCATTAGCACAAAATACCATGTATTTACATTCTTTTTCTCATCCTATGTGTTCATACAAAAGGCCCAGATGCAAAATTATGGAAGATATTTTTTCTAGCAGTAGGATTTGGCTTTTTGACAGATTCTATAAACAGTTATTTTGGCAGCTTTAGAGATGCCCCTAGGTCAGTCACTTGGTTAGACAGCTGATGGCCTGTCTGATTCTCCTGTCTGCCATTTTCTTATGATTTATCTTCAGTTAGTTGTAAATTAAATCCAAACAGATCATTACCCCACACCTACAAGACCTCTGCTTAACCACATGTGCCAAGCACCCCTTCCACAGAAATCCTTAATGGGTAGCAAGAAGAATCTGAAAAGAGATGCTGAAAGAAAATACCTGAATAATATCTGAACAAGTTTTGAAGCAGTTCACCCTTTTAGTTAAAAATATGATTGTTCTAACCAAAGGCAGAAGAAGAAATTAGAGGCTCTTGAATTTTAATTCTGATACTACCAGAAGGTATCAGATATGTCATCTACATTTTAATTTTATTCCCATCTACCTATTAGATAGAGATAATACTTCCTTACTTTACAGAAGGATTATTAATATAAATCAGCCAAGAATTGCACAAAGCTATAAAAATAAAGTGCCAAGCGTGTATTAATATTGTTATCAGCCCTGGTTCTAAATCTATAAAGTCAAACAAAGTCCATAAAATGCAAACTAAACTTGCCTAAGAAGTGAAGGCAGTGGTTCAGTGTAAAGTGTACATGGGTAAAAATCCACAAAGGAACTATGAAAGTGAAACATTGCTTTCAAATTTACCATGCACCTTAAAAGGTCACAAAACACTTTTGAGCCCAGGAGGCATTAACGAAGAATAGGAAATAAACATTTAGGATTTTTGTTAGTTTAGCTGGAGTTTTTTTTGTTAAACCATCAATTTTTTACTAAATTGAAATTTAAATTAGTATATGGTCGATTGAAATTCTGAAGCAGGGAGGGAATAAGATCAAGGGTGTAGCAATTTTCCAAAAGAGGTCAAAAAACCTCTCAATTTGTGATGATTTGTCAAAAAATCTTAATTCCCTGAAAGCTACTTAGGGCTTTACGAAAATAAAAGAAATTTTAAAAAATCCCCATCCTTCTGTTACTACCTGAGATAGTTAAATGTGAAATGTACTGTTTCTAAATCACTGACAATAACAACAGGGAATATAATGATTTTACCTTATGTTTGTAAAATGTGACTAGTTATTTTTTTGTTGACTATAAAGGAAGTCGTATTCTGAAAAACAGGATATTAAGGATTAAAAAATATACTTCTAATCTAATTGTACCATAAAGCCATCAGACATTTAAAAAAATGGCCTGAAAAGAAAGAGGAACTATATGATTATCTAATAATCTTTCCATCCTTTGCAGGCAGGAAAAAACAGGTGTATATTTGAAAACTATTACAACAGGTTACCTGTTCAAGGATACAGTAGGAAAATACATCATTTTTTATCTCTCCATTCATTTAGAATTAAGAACATATTTCGTAAAAGTACCATTCTCAACTTCATTTCTAATCCACAATGAAGTGTACACACACAAAAAGGAGAAAATTAATGTTTGTTTTAAACAGAGAAGTATTAACATTGGAGAAAATTCTCACGCAAAGGTCCATCTAGCACAAGTTAATGCATTAAAGCCTTACGTGAACAACAGCCTCTTCAGTTGTTGATGTGTTTTTCCAGATTGATTGGTTCAGTCAATCCTGGCATGGACCTTGTTCTTCTAAAATACCTTTATGGATAATAGCTGATAACTATAGAAACTCTCTAATTAAGTTTAGTCAAAACTGTGTATTTGTTCAAATGAATTGTTCCAAGCAAGTCAAGTACTGCAGACCACACAGTAACGCCCAAATAATATCTTCTTTGAAATACTACTGCCTAATTGAAACATGTAGGTATCTTTCCATTTTCTAAGAGCTTCACTGGTAGCCAAACATAGACTTTAGGGCAGGCTCAGTACTGCCTTAAAGCAGAGGTTTTTTCAATATAGAAATATTTCTATTTCGAATTATTAAAATATGGCTACAAGAAGTAATTAAAAATTCAATATATTAGTTTTAGTTTCCAGGGTATCATCTGTAGATATATTTTGGAACCCTGAACAAATAAATATCATTAAACAGCACACACTATCCTCAACAGCCCTAGAGAAGAAAGAAATGATGATTAATTTTGTAGGTCACAGTTAGCAAATACGGGCAGATCTGGCTGGGGTAAGTGAGAGGTGAAGCCATGAACTATAGCTGCAGTACTTTAATTCCTAAAACATGAAATATTTCGTATGTACCTAATCTGGTAAACATAAGGTCTATGAGTTTTCATGTTTTATTTATTTTTTTAAAAAAAATATACTATGCACCTATGTATCTATAATGTGTGTTTTTTAATAATAATAGAATATGTATCTTGCACTTTTAGTACATGCTATTCCTATTGTACCATTTCTGCACTGATTGCACGCCTATCTTATGCATTTGGAACCAGTATCTTTTTTATTTTTGTTGTTGTTATTATTATTATTATTATTTGCAGCTTCAGTCTTCCTATGCATTCCTCACTTTATCAAATAAGATCAATATTGGAAAAAATTGAAAATAATAGTATTATGACAAAATGTCCAAAATGTATTTTGGTAAGAGCAGTATATTTTTACCAATATTCAAACTTTATTTTCAGCAACCTTGCAGTTTTAAAGCTAACTGTTTTGAGGATGTTTGATTTTCCTAATGAATTATACTAAAAAAAGAAGATTCTACCAAATAAACCAATTCTGATAATAAGTATTTATCCCGTGTATTTATGTTTAGTTACATGGTATGTTCCTGTGTAGCTCTAGAAATTAATATAAAGCCAACACAGTAGAGAGAGATATTTGAATTTGTAGTTCAGAAGCTGCTGACATTAGGCATTAGACCGTAAGTGGGTCAGAATAAACACTTAACATTCAAATTTAAATATAATATTGTGTAATACAAGAAGATCTATAGAGTCATAATGTCTGAATACATTAGGTATGATGATAATACTTCTATTGATTTCAGTCTGTTAAAATAATGAAACTGGATTACACAAATCAATTCTTGGAATACAACACAAAAGCATAAATTATTTCCTTTACACTTTCAAAATAGGCTTTTCAGGCGAGATTGACTGTAACTATTTTAGACTGTAACTAAAAACGAGTGTTAATTTTCTCAACCTCACCTAAAAAAAGGCTTATAGTAGTCTTCCTGGTATCTTACTGTTGTCAAGCTTAACAGTCTTTTAACCATCTTACAAACAGCTTTCTCCATATGATCAATTATTTAAGACTCTCGCTCTTACATCATTACATCTGCAAGGAGAGGAGGTGTTTCAATAGGAGCATCTACCATTAAAGACAATTAGAGAGCGCTCCGTTTCCTTTCGTGGAGGGAGGACACTCACAAAACGCTGTAAAACATTCAAGAATGTATAGTTTCTGGTAATGTCTTCACAGTTATATAGAACTAAATATTTCATAACTTCTCAAAGTCTAACAAAAAATGAGGCATTGGCTTTTCAGGCTGTCAGGCATGGTGTTTTTATTTTCAGACAGAGAAAAGTGCTCTTCTGTATATTTTCAATTAATTCTACTCCAGATGGGAACAGACTACAGTCTTGAAATTACACTGCTATAAAAACATTTAAAAGATTACGTTTGTCCAGTACTACGGTTACGGTCACTAAAATAAATAAAAAATAAGGAATTTTTGAGAACGTACGTTACAAAATGAGTGGTGATCCAGAACACGGAATCTAATCAAATCTGCAAAGCACAAAGCGTGTATTCAAACCTGAAGTGTGAAGCAAAGAGGAATTTGCATTGTGAACGCAATAAAAACTGTAAATCAGTTCTTTAAAAGCGGAAGACAACAGTCTGAGCTAAGGGCTGCAGGCATCACATCCTAACCGGGTGTGCAGAATACTACAGATTTCCATCCTGGCATAGCAAGTTAAAGATCTGTGATGGAGATTCACACTCCACTGTTGTTACCAGGAGGTAATTATACAACAGTATTTCTAATGATGGAGTCCCAAAGCAATGCTTCTTCTCTTCCCAGTGGAAAATATCTTTTGAAGCAAAGAGTGGCTGTGGGATTCAAGAGGAGGGAAAACACATACCATAAAATATAATTAAAAATTGTGGAGGCTGCCTATGACAAGAATAACCATAAAAAACAGATACAAACCAGCTGGCTGTTAACAACTCCTGAGTTATAAAAATCTTAAACCTGCTGTAAAGCACTCAATTCGATTTACATAACCACAGAGCTGACATTCCTTTTAGGCTCCTCTGCTGGGGATTATTTTGACATGTTTTAAGGCAGCATAAAAAGCAACTGTGAAAGGAAGACATGTATCATCTTACATAAAAATTCATTCTTGCCTTAAGATTGGACTTACACGCTTTAATCCCAGCATCTTTACTGAAACTGGAAAATACCTTCAATGGCTACTGGTGATTCAATTTTATAACATTATCCCTTTGGTGCTCATATTTTTGATAAAGTTGATAGTGTGTGTATACACACAAACAAACAGAAAAAAATCTATACAATCACAGAAGCTTAAGTTTCGGTATTATTGCACAAAATATCAGCTCCACGAGAACCCACTACAGAGTGCAGCATATCTAGTCTTAGATAGATTACGTTGCTTAAGATTGTGATCAGCCTTTGCTAAACAAGAAAAGCATTTCTTAGGAACGTAATGATGCAGACAGCGTTTTACACGACTAACACAGCTTGCTGTAGGGAATTAAAATAAACAAAATAAAATAAAATCAATCTTACATTGAGTGAAGTTTTGATGTATAAGTGCTGGCAGCTTACATTGCCCAGAGCACAGAATGAGTTTTGCCATTTGATAATTTGCTTGATTCACTGTGCTGCCTCATGCAGGGCATTTTATGCCTGATTTATGTTTAATCGAGTCACCTGCTTAATGTTAAGGAGGGTCACAGTTAGATAGAAGGGTTACGACCATATAGGGCTTTCAACATCTCCCAGTTTGACATAAGAAATGGGTGTAAGTGTTAGAGGTCAACCTTTTTCTTTTATTTTTATTTAATGTTCTCTATGGAATATTGCATAAAACATTAATGTACCACAAAACCAATTTGATTCCCTTTTGAAACACAGTAGGCAAATATGGATTAGGAGACTCAAAACACTGACAAAATAAAATAAAAGCAATCCGTAGTCTAAAAAGTGATCAACTATATGTGAATTTTTTTAAAGGATTGTAAGGTACATCCTTACTTCCACAAAAATGAATATAAGTTTTCCCTTTAATAGCTATGCAATCAAATCTAGTCTGGTGTCTGTGGAAAAATAGATTATAAAAACAAAAGGATGATAAACTTTTAGTATAATTAAGGTGTCCAGATTTACTATTGAGACTGAACATTCATCCTTTTAAACATATATAACTGGACATTAGGATTATCAGCATTTTCTTTCTGATAATGATATGAAAACTTACATCTATATTTAATAAATAAAACTAGATGTAGACAACTACTACAGATTGGAGAGCTTAGACACATCTGATCTTTATAAATGTTTCTGATTCTCTCAGTGTTTCAACATGCTGAAAATTAATGCAGGACATTATGTATTTTGAGATTAAAGTCTTCTCATATAGCACTGAAAAAAAATAGGCATTGTGCCAAATAAGATATTTAAAGATGTATTTTAAGGAGGAACTATTACAGTTAGTGAGGGAAGATGGAATTCAGCACTTCCCAGTTTGGATAGCTGCACTTCCAAGTTCCCTTAATGCCGATTCAGATTTAAAAAATAAAGTCTTTGGAGTTTTTTGCTATTTTGGGAATAGTGTATATTTTTAAGAGGGAATAGTGTAGAGTTACTGGCGTTGTTGTAGACGTAAGTTCTAAAAGAATCCGGCACTGTAACTTTAGCAAATTACAGGGAGCAGGATGATAGCAGTAAGCCTACTTCAGAAAACTCCGAAAAGATTAATATTAGTTCAGTGGAACATTCTAAATAAGCAAAATATTTATACTAATTTATCCTTGTTTACAGCACTGGAGGACTGTTCTTACACTGAAACTAAGACTAGCAATCCTATTGGAGTTAACATCAAGAAATACCTTGTCTTCAGTTGTCTAAATAGCATGTTAATTCATTATCACAGGAAAAGATTTATCAGTCTTTTAAGTGCACTAAAATATGTACGTTATGTTGTGAACCCAGCTACCAGAACTCAATAACAGACACAATTCACAGTGAATTCAGAGGGATATCAGCAGTGTCAATCCTTGACTAAAATGTGATTTGATTGCCTGCTAAATTGCATGTGTGTGATATACAACATTTTGTGCAAATAATAAAATACAAATTTTCTTATTTCTTTTTATTACTATACCCAGACCATACTAGGCTTCTTCAAATACTTTAAAACGTATTGATCATTTCCACAGATTCATCTAACAGACAACATATAGACACAGTTCTGCACCGACACTTTTAAAATAATTTACCTACATTGACAGCTTCACCCATCTAATTTAACATAAACCTTCTAAAATTTAAGCATTCAGTCTAAACTCTTCATCTAGGTTGCCTATAGTCAACAAAGAGACACAGGCATCTCCAGAGGGTGATTCATGTGGTCTATCTTATACTGAGATGTATCACTCTCTAGAGATGTCTGCTGCTTTCCACTGGCTATGAAAGGAGACGACTTGCTAAGATGTCAACAGCTACATTTCAGACATATTAACTTTTGGCAGATGAATCTCCTCCTTGATAGCTAACTTCTTAGATGGCTAAAGCTAGGGAAAATGAGTTTCTTTCCTCAGTGAAAATACAGTGAAGATATTTACCTGTATGCTTGCCATTTCTAAGGAAATGTAATGAATCTGCTGCTTTGGAATTCTATTTCTAGGTACATATTTCCTTTAAAATTAGTTTTATGATCATAAAGAACTACTACAAAATTATCTCAACATCCTTTAAACCTACTTGATTAAAAAACCCTACTTTATAAAAGTTTAAAACATTTTAGACATTAAAATCTCAGCAAAATGAAGTAAGCCTCAAAAGAATACAAGCTTTGTACTGTTCTTTAAAGAAGAAAACAATTTATATTCAACATTCTTTCATTCCTTCTTTCTTTCAAGGACCTTATTTTTACACAAAAATTCAAAAAAATAGATCCTGATGGACATGACAGGATAAAATTCACTTTGAATTCTATTAGTTCTCCTACCTTCTATCTGTTTCTGTCAAATATTTTGCCAGTTATTTTTTTCCCTTGTTCCACTTCCTATCAAAATCAAATTAGGGAAGAAAACTGATTTCACAATATAAACATTCACCTTTTAATCAAAAACCTAGATTTAATGTCAGAATACATATTGCTAAGGAATGCAAAGCATCTGCTGGATTGAGTCCTTCCCAGCTGGATTACTGATAAAATCTGGCCCACATCAGCAGTAACAGGGTTATCAGTAGGAACTCTACTGAACAAGACGTTCAGTGATTGGTCCCAAAAGTAGAGTAGGGCACCAGCAAGTGTCCAAGCCACTTTCATATAATACAGAATCTACCCTATCACTGCTTGTCCTTTTTATTGCTGTATAGAAAAACTTGAAAATATGAATTCATCAGAGCATACAGAGAATCTCAAACACGCTCAGAAAGATGTAGTTCTGTTCACCTGAATAAACTTAAAGGGACAATAGTCAGCGATGACTACGGGCCTATTTATTTCATTTAGTGGAGCACGGTACTGAGATATCTGAATTAGCATGTTCACATCGTACATACACCACACAGAGGTGCTCACTCAGGAATGGAAGCTCTTTTGTCATGTCATAATAGTGACGCACCCAGGCTAACAATGAGGGATCTCTTTTGTATTGTAAATATGCTCTTAATTCCACCCTCTTGAAGGCAGTGGCAGACAGAAGAGGGAGAAGGATCTCAAATTATTTCCAACTCTGAAAAGAACTTATGAAAATCTACGAGCTGTCCCTCTGCTTCTGGCTTTCAGGACAGGCCGAGACTTTTAACATCTGTGTCCAGAAAGCTCTGTTCTCAGTAGCATGCTCGCTCTCTCTACAGTGCTCTTACATAGCCTATTTCACATGAAAAAAGTAGATGGTAACAGCCAAACATGAAGAGAGCTAGGAATCCTGGAAGTCTCAGCATCAAAGAGATGCTCATTGTGTGTGCTGGTGAGAATTACGGAATTCCAGCTCTATAAACTGGCTGGGAAACTTATATTAAGAAGAAAAGAGAAATTATTTAAAAAATTGGCAAGCTTTTAATCATAAGTACCATTTTAAAAGAACTGTGAAAATTCTCTTTATAGATGATCTTTAATGGGATAGGCTCTGTGAAGAGTCCTTTTTGACCCTGCACACTGCAAATATTATTTTCATGCTATGATAAAATTGTGACTCTTCATTTAGCAGGTAATTTTTCAACAATTTGTTATTGTAAACACCTCATGCAAAGACAGCATGAGAAAATACATTTGTCAAAATAGTCTTGAAATGTTCATTCTTTTTGTGGCAGTTATACAAAGCTGAAGATATCTCATAAAGTAGCCATTTTCTCAGGTGGTGAGGTTTCTCATAGAAGATGTATGCAGTATATGAAAGAAAAACAATGCAATTCAAAATTATTATGTTGTCTGAAAAATTTCTGAGAGGCAGCTAGGAAGCAGGATGAAGCTGAGAAAAAAAAGGGGTAGGAATTCAAGTCTATATTTTCTTCAGACATTTGGCAAAATGGACATGAGATGCAGTAAGGAGAAATAATGAGCAATGTTAGCACTGGAAATCCCTTTCCATTTGCAATGTATTTATCTATCAGTGTTTAATTTTTCATTTTTTCCTTAAAAGAATATTACCTAATGGCATTCCTCCCAGACTTACCAGATTAGCCAGGCTGGTGAGATAAAGGATTCATGATTGGTCAACATGCTAAGAATAAGGGAAATAATAAATTTGTCAAGCTTGAAGCACCGGCATTAAGGTGTCTACAATGAAACTACAATCTTCCCAAACCATAGTTATATAACATGCTTTAATTTTTGGTCAGACCTGAAGTGGTCAGGCAGTTGGACTAGATGATTGCTGTAGGTCCCTTCCAACTGAAATATTCTATTCTATTCTATTCTGTTCTATTCTATTCTATTCCATTCCATTCCATTCCATTCTATTCTGTTCATTTTATGCACATTATAGTCTTAAAAGCAAAAGCAGTAAGTGAAATTAAACTGAGCATCTTGGCTTTAATTTGGCTTTGTGTGTCTACATCCGATGAAAACACCACAGTGTAAAGTAGAAAGGAATTTATAGGAGAAAGAATTCAGAGGAATCTCAAAATCTCTCAGTTTTGAAAGATGGCAGGAAGAGATTTATATATATTCTATTTAAAAGACAGAGAACTGGACAAATTTAGTAGCCTAATCAAAACTAGTCAAAGAAATGAGAAAACATCATACCACACACCATGATATCAATACCCCCCCCAAAAAAAAAAAGAAAATGTTGATTAAGCTATAATCAACTTCAAAATCTTTCACACCTCTGAAAAAGATGTTGAGGACAGCGTATCATATAAGATAAAGTGACTTTTGAGTACAGAGATAAAGTCAGGGCAGCAGACACCATACCAAAGTAACAAATAAAAAGTGAAACAATTATATTGTAATCTCTGGTAGAAAGAATCATTTTAAGTAACCATAGGAACAACACTATACAAAAAGTAAGACGGAGCTAAGCAATGCGTGAGATGTTAGCATTTAGTGACTGAGGATGAAATGAGGAGCCTTCTACTGGGAGCAGGCCACAGATGGATCTGTGTTAAGTGAATAAATACAATTAAATCATGAATAATTCTAAAAGAAGCAATGAAGCAGATTCAAATACAACTCCAAAAGACAGTGTTATCTCAGAGGTTATATAAACAGTTCTGAATTATAGAGCAAAACAACAACAAAAAAACCCCACTTACCACAATTTTTTTACACAAAGAAAAAAGGATTTTCCAAGGGCAGACCAAATACAGTTTCTCTGGTTACACTGAATTAAAACAGTCTAAGATGTGGGATAGAAATGAAGTTAAATCCATTGGCAATAACCTTCACCCAACTTGATCGCAAGTTATATAAGGGCTACATTAAACATCCTTCTGGTTTGCCTATGCCCTACTTTATATCTGGGTTACTTACTGAATCTATTAACTTACTTGATTACTTAATAAAAACTACAGTCTGAAAAATAAATAAAAATTCTGAAAAAGTACATTATTATTTCTAATACAAAATCCTGGTACTCTTTTTAACTTTTAAAGTACCATTCCACTAGCCAAAGAAAGTTCTGTGAAGCTCTTGCCTGGTTAGCTAGCCAAGACTAGGGAATGAAATATTTGGAATGAATGGTAAGGGTAAACATTCCAGGGAAAATCTTGTTAGGATTTACTGCTATTGTTCATTTATTGTTACCTGTTCCAAAAATATTTCTTTCCATTATTAAAGAATTAATGAAATAAACCTGAATATTAAATAAAGACTAAGTAAATTTGAGAAAGGAGCGGGAAAAAGGAAGATAAATTAAAATACTCACTCCTACCACAGTTCTGTGAGTTTATAAAGCAGAGTTCATATAGTTCCAAATTCATGCCAAGGCTAAATCTGTGTAAATCTGGAACCAGTGACATTTCCAGTGCTCATTAAGGAAAATGTCTCAAATTAGAATGGATAAAGAATTACATCATATTCTAGTCCTTCTATCAGTTTTCAGGGGAGAGGGAGAACTAGTTGAAAATAAGAAGTCACAAACAAAGGTGAGAACCCAGACCACCTGCAGGAAATTCTAAAATACTTGCTCACATAGAATAAGAGTAAAAATTTGCTGGGAGCATATGACTTGGATCTCAAAATATTTTGAGATGACACAGCATCTCAATACCAAGCTTAATATTTTGACTGATATCAGCAAATTCACTTCTGGTAATATAAGTGGAGATTGAAATAAAGAAAGAAAGAAAAGAAAAACAAAACACATCATAAAACACTATAATAATAATAATACAAAGTCTACTGACACTATAAAGACAGCCACTAACAATTCTGAAGCAATTTAAAAGCAAATATTTTTCTTGAGACAATTATGCAGACAGAAGTCTGTTAGAAAAGAAATTTATATGAAAGATTATCCATAACTTAACGACTCAGATAGTCGCAGTTACAGGGCCTGTTGGCATAACTGCTGTCTCATGATGACCTTAAATTTTCCACAAAAAAAGATTAATTTAAAAGATTTATTTACAAGTGCAAAATCAGCTAACAATTCCTTGAATTTCCGAGTGGATGTGGATATAGTAATTAACCCGTGTTTGGACTGAGTGCTTCTTTTTGTGCATAGGGATAAGTGCACTGTACATGTAGAAAAATGTATGGGTTTTTTTCTTCTTCATCATCAGAAAATTAACTTGAGGCCTCCAGAACAGGAGTAAAAAAGAGGAAAGGTAAATGCAAATCAAAAAGACATTCAAAACATGAAAAGCTTTCTCCTGGAGTAAAGAAGGAAGCAATTAAAGACTCAAAAAAAAGGTATACTGCAAGAGATTTTAGTGAAAAAAAGTCATCATCTTTAACACTCACTGGACAAATGGCATCCAGCTATTGAGCAGAAGGTGAAGAAACCAAGTTGCTTATACTTGAAACAGCATTTTCCGTATCAGCATTTTTAATTGCTTTCATATGCTTTTAGATCTTAGTAGTGATTAACTTCATTCAGCAGACACGAGTAAGTGCTTGTGTTCCAAAAGCCTGCAAATTTTTGGCATTTGGCCTAATAAAAGATAAAACTTCCATACAAACTTTGCCTTTAGTTTCTTTAAACAAAAACCATGCTAGAAACTCAACAAGTGAAATATATTCATCCTAGTAGTAATTTTGTAGTATAGCTACAAAACATGTTCTGTAATTGGCCGCGGACAGCACAAGAAACAGAACTGGCCAAGAACTCTTCCTCACGAGAAGAGATGGAGGATTTTTTTTTTTTTTTAGGTTGGGAAAGATTGTAATAAGAAAAAGAGTTTAGACCTGCAGTTGTTAAGCTGCAGGACGCAAGCCTGCCCTCTGAGCCAAAGAACAGCTCTGAACTGTTTTATTTATTGGTACAGATGCAGCCATAAAAGTCATATTCTTTACAGAAACAGTAGCCTAAATAGTAGCATCTCCTGCCCAGACCTTCTTGGGGTGTAAGCATTTGGGGCTTTTTCATTTAACTTAAGGGTTATCTACTACAATAATACTTACTTATTTAGGTTCTACATACATGTCACCTCCTCATAACAGTCTTTCCATATAAAATTTTAGCCCTGGTGATAACAGAAATAAATTTAAAGAGAAATCTAAGTAATTTACATTTTATAGAAACATGTTCTTAAGGCTGTATTTAAAAAAAAAAAAAAAAGCTAAATCCTATTTCATAATGAGTTATTCCATATTCTAAAAACATGAAGCTCACATCATTGTTATATACTATAGAGGCAGGAGTGCTATATTTTTTGTCATTCACCTCTAGGAGTATGCTGTCCTCAGTGCCTTCAGCGTCTGCATATCTGAGACTTCAAAGGCCGAATATAATTTGAGCTTTCAATAGAGGAAAAAAATTACTTTAAAAATTGTTTTGTCACACAGTGACTGAGTGCACAGGAACCACTGTTTTCTTCCACTTGAATGAAATATTAATCTACTAGAATCTTTTGAGATACTTTTCAAAACAAATGTACTGATTCACAAGAAATCACCTTTCTCTTCTCAAATACTTGCACTGAATACTGATGGGATGCTGGAAACCATTTGGGTTTGTGCTTTTTTTATCTTTTTGTTGGTAGTCTGGTACTTGCAAAAAGAATGTACTGTCGTCATGCAGTAAGTTACCCAGTTACTAAATTGCCCAAGTAACATAGTCCTTTTCTTCCCATATTCACATATATTTATAAAGCAAGGGTACAGGGGAAAACTATCATTGTTTGCACTGTGTTAAGCAGCTTTTCTCACCATCGGAAGTTCAAGCTTAAGTGACATTGCAGAGTCAGTATTTTAATACGGCAATTATAGCTAGGTCTCTGTATATTGGATTGATGCATCATAGCATATGAATTAAGGAATTAGTTTACTGTCAAAAGAAAACATAAAAATGACATCATCTTTTTTAGTAGTGACGATGTTTATTTAAGATCCTACCCTTGACTTTCATGGTTCCTAGCAATGTAGCTCCAGTAACCTGAAGTAATCATAAATGGAGATTATTGGGATACGCAGCTGACACCACCTCATGTTTTGAATTCTGTATTTCCACTATAAGTGCCAGAAACACTCCTTAAAAAAAGTACAGTCTGCAGAAAGCAATGCTATTCTGTTAACTTTCCTCTCAATAAGGGCAACTGGATTTTTCAAGCCATATGTGTGGTCTTAGTGCCTGTGATATCAGACAGCATAATGAATATAGAGAAAAGGAAATTTAGTAGATGCATCTGCCCATTTAAAACACTCCCTGCAACTTGTTCTACTTCCCCTATGTCAATCTAAACCTCAGCCACCACCTAACAAAAAGGTAATGTTGACAAAATCTTACTTTTCAGTAAAACTTGTCAGTACACTGTCTGTCTATCTGCCATTGCTATGGATTTTGATGAGTTAGAACGACTCAGTGACATTAATTTTGTCTTGACTAGGTGCAGTTTTCCTTTCTCCAGCTTACTCATTCCTAGCATGTTACTGTTTTCATAGTCAGAAACTAATACATCATTAATTTATGACCTCATCAAAGCAATGCAATAGCAGTAACATTCTCCTCAATCTAAGATTTTTTCCTAAATGTCCATAGTAGTCACGTCTGTAATACTAGTAGCAGTAACAGTTTATTCTTTGCTGACAGCTTGAACACAGTATCTCATTGCAATTAAGACTGGATTGAAAGGAGATGATTTAAGAGTTACTGGAACAACATTCATAACTAAAAACATTTCAGAAAGACAAAATAAAGCCTCCTGTATACCCTGTTGAAAGGGGACAACCCCTGAAAGCAATGATGCAAATACTGTAACAACATAGCTTTGTAACCTCTCAATAGTCATAAATTAATAGACATTAGCAAACAAACGAACTTGTATTACATTAAATAAGTCGGTTATACCAACACATAAAGAAGAACTCTCTCTCTTCCCTCGCCCTTTCTCTCCATCACACACACACACAATTTTTTTAGCCCCCTTCCTAACCCTTTCCATCCCCCTCTGTTTGCCTTTCCAATTGCTGCCTCAAGCACACAGCAACCAACCAACATAGCTACCTATTCCTGCATCTTGAAGGAATAAAAGAAGTCTTCTCACCTGAAGTAAAATGAGGTTTTCAAACTTAGCATTTTGAATGCATGGAAGCTCAGACCAACAGCTCGAGTTTTCATAAACCACAAGCTCTGGAGGCAGCTCCATGAGCAATAACTGACAGATCATTTTATATTCGCAATACAGTTCATCAGCACGTTTTTCTACGTGCTTAACTTCACACCACAATACAGTTCTGACATAAATACTCTCTGATTTCCAACCAAGAAGAAAAACATTAAGCAACTTGCAGACTATCTAGAATCAAGTTTGTGCAACAGTCTGGCCTTGGAATCCTAAGCCTGGGACTTGAACCTGAACAACCTTTCTCTACAAACACCTTGTCCCAGTTAAGACTACTTTATGATAGCTCTAATATACTGCACAGGACAACATTTGTAACAACAATACAGTGCACTGTGAACAACCGATAGTGGATTCATTATAATTCTGATAGTATGTTATCCTGTCTTACAAAATTCATGCAGGCAATGTTACTAGAGCTGTAAGTCATAAGGACAACTCATAGTGACTGGTTGTCCTTGGAAAACTGACAAAGTTCATTTTGTGTTCAATAAGCTTGTTTCCTGAAAGGTTAGATATGATGTGATCATTAGATGCTGGATCCTTCCAAGCTGTTATCAAACATAGATAACTTAAAACAAATATGAGTAAAATCAATTAATACATTACTTAGCTTATTCTTTTTTGCTTGAGTTGTAGTCTTCTAAAGCTGCCCAGATATAATAATGCTTGCTTGCATACTTTTCTTGAAGATATCATTTACTTGAGTAAATTGGTAAGTTCACCTGCATCCTATATCATATAACAAAAATAGCTGTGCTACCTGACATCTTTTCTGGATATTCCCTTCATATTTAAGTCCTTGCATGAGATCTGGAAAACTCCACAGCACACATTGTTCTTAACCAGGAGACAATCGTATTAAAAAATGACATTTGACACCACCCACCAAAAAAAAACCCCGAAAGCGAGTTAAATACATTAAGCTGCAGTTTCTTCCTGTACTTTAGAGAATCCCCAAATATATGATAATGAAATCATGGACCATAACTTTGGAATATATAAATTTGAAGTCATCTTTTATTGAATGCAATATGTAGCACTGCTAGCAGATCAAATATAAAGTGATGAGAAAAAAAAATCATTCACCCTTCATTGATCGTGTCACACAAGGACATAGGTAGTCTAATTCTATAGGAAAGGAGATAGACATCTTGATAGCATCCAAGAACTTCATGTCATCATGACGACGCAGAACCATAGTTAGCAATGTGATGATACTGAGCTTTGTACCAGACCTTGCTATGCTTACTCTAACAAGCACCATCTTACTATATTCCTATAGCAATCAACATCATTCAGATAAGAGACCATCGTGTTTGTAAGACTGAGATATTATTCCAAATTCAGCAGCTCAGGTTCATTTCTAGTGGCCGTGTTTGATAAAATAATACTCTGTATTTGATGTTTAAAATGGCAATGCACTGTTTGCTCTGTAAAAGGTTAATTTTGAACTAATTAGAAATGAAATGATTTGGTATCGAATTATTCTGGCTAAACATTCTCATTAAAAAGCAAGAGTTTGGTTGGAAAAATATCAGGTTTATTATAAGAAAAACTGCAAATATAGGAGCATGATTATCTTTATTTTTTTTAATTGAAAGACTCTACCTGAAATCTGAGCTAGAAGACGGTTTCAGTATTTCCCACAGTTGGCAAGCTTCCATTCTGAATAATTTAATTTTACGAAACAATCAGTGTACTCTGCACTATGTATCTTTTCAATAGTTTTTTCAATTACAAATAATAGTATGTTGGAATTCAGAAAGTTATAGTAATCACTAGTAAACACTTCCATTATCAGGTCCAAATTTAGCCATTGATAACTTTGCCACATACTTGCCTTTAAGAATAAGATTTTAATTGCTGTCTTTTTTATCATGAGTTTGGTGTTCTATTTTGTTTCATTTTGCATGTTTTTTGCTTTATAGGAAACCCTGATGATAAAATACCTTCTTTTGAAAAGTGGAGGGTTTTTTCCCCCAAGATGTTTAATTTACTTTTATGATTTGAAACAAGAAACTGGTATTTGTGTGAGGGTCATTTCTAAAGTCAGAAACACATATTTTTTTCTGATCATGTTAAATCTACCCTGACTTGGGAAAGCTATATATATCTGAAAACTACCACACATCATTAGAGTCTTTACTAATATCTTCTAATAGTTCTTCTTCACAGAATATGATCCTTCAACTGGGATCCTGCACAACTGGTACAGAAATATCACTCTTATGGGCAAATTCACAAATCAGTACCATTACACCCCTAGCCTTCAGAAGGCAAAATTATTCTGTGATCCAGGAAGGAACAGATTTCTCATCTCGGATTTTCCACTGAAAGGTAATAAATCTGTGCACATCACAACCCAGTAATAAATGAGTAGCCGTAAGATGCAAGTGGAAGAGAGGATTCACTAGCTTATAACTACGCTGTAAAATAACTTCACTCCTTCTTGAGTACCTTGAGCGTGTTGAGGTACCTAACTATCCTCACTGCCTAAGTACTTAATCCTAGAGTCTCTTTTAAAGTGAACCAACTTGTTTCCTTTAAATCAAAAAAGCTGGGAGCATTTCTGGAAACAGTTCAGTCCAGGGACTCCTCTCAACAGGCAGTGGGTGAACCTGCACGAGGTCTGACCCTCTGACTTGCACAGTCTCCCAACAGTATCCTGTAGGCTTTGAATATATGTAGTGTTGTATGGTGTAATACTGCAAAATGTACAAGTTCTTATCGATTAAAACTTCTTGAATAAAAAAGGTTCTATTTCTGCAAGTAATTCTTGGTTTTAAAAAGATTTTATGACTGAAAAAGCTACGGCTATGTGGTTTATTGTAAGCAAAGATACTCAAAGCCTTCTCATGCTCAGAAATGGCTAGAAAGAAAATAGTTGCCAGAAACAAATGTGGTTAAATAGATTTACAATCAGAGGCAGTTTATAATCTGCCTGCTTGGAGATCTTCCATACATTTGCCTATAATAAACCATGTAGTCACATCCTATTTTCTTACAAAGAGCTACTGAAGTCACTAAATGTTCACAGGAGTCTGATCCTTTGATTACTGGGACCCCAATATAAATTCTTATATGACAGTATTTTCTGCTCAAGTACTGTAAGAAATCTCATTTTAACACAACATTTAAAATGAAGGTTGAGGAGTAAAATATCAAAAGTCAGAAAAGAATGAATTTGCATATGCCTGAGATTAAAGAGCTAAACACTCAAGCTCCCACTGTGTCTTGTATTCTTACCCCAATGCTTGCTGAAACAATTATTTGATTTGGGGATTTTTATAAAATTTGTGGCTACATGGAAAATCAACTTAATTATTAACTAGTGAATGTAAGGGACTCATTGGAACTTAAACTAGTGAGCTTCCAGAACTGGTTTTCAGTGAGAAAGCCTCTTGTCATAAAGTAGAAGATAGCTAGCCATTCAACAGAATGATAATAAGACAAAATTATGACTGTTTTCAGAAGAGGACAGGTGGCCTGAATTACACCTTAATTATGATTTTAAAAACTATGAAATAATATATTTACAGAGTTGAGTCAGCATATCTTCCCACTGATAAATCAACTAGTGAACAAGATAGAAGCTTTCACATTAATTATAACGAATACTCCTTAATGAAGTGCAAAAATGTTTGTGTAATCTGATTCAGTTTCTTGAATTAGGTTACAGTTTATCACTCTGAAAGCAGGATTTTGTTGCTTATTTTTGCAGTAAGTTAGTTCAGCCCCAACAGATAAACAGCATATCATCCTATAACACCAATCAAAAGCAATGCTAACGTTAAAAATTACCAAACACTAATAACCAAAACACTGTGTTAACATGGAATGCATTTTAAAAGAAGTAAGCAATAGCCACTCAATTTTATTAATGTGTATCTTTTTAACCAACACAGGATCACAAAATGTGCGCACTACATAAAACGAATAACTGAATAATAGATTTGCTTCTCAAAATTACTAAGTATGTAACTAAAACTTTTAATTTCTAGCCTCTGCAATACTCATAGAAATCAACTCTACTCACTTAGATAAGTTAAATACATTCTAAAGACCTTACAGGACTGAATCTACCAGGAGAAAATACTTCCAACTACAGATTTGGTTTCTTGGCAATATCCAATATGATGTGGATATAATAACAATGATAATTATATTTTAACCATTCTTTCAGTTCTGCCTAATACAACATCAGTAACTGTGAGCCAGAGAAAATTAAATTATTTAATTATGTGATTAATCTTTCTTTAAACACCAAATAATTCCATCTTCTGCTTTAGCAGAAACGTTGCCACACTTTATCAACAGCTGCATCTGTGAACTCCATTTGTCCTCCAAGCTCAAATAATCTATACAAAACCTTTCAACTCTCCTTACTCTAACCCCCCATAAAAATGCTTCGTGGCTCAGAGAGTTTTGTACAGGATGGAAATTGGAATATACTTTTATTGATTCAGGCACACACCAAGAGAGAAAATAAGGATGAGATTAGAAATTAAATCTTCAGATTATCACTTAAGAAAAAGAAAAACAGAACAGGCGTTTAATACAGGAAAGTACTTATAATTCGCACACATGAAACATTTCAGAGGAAGCTTCATATCTTTACACTGGAAAAGAAGAGGCTGGCATCCCATGTGGAATAGGTGGACAGAAGTACCTGTCATAAAGCAAATCTGTTCAAAATAATAATAATAGCAACAATAATTACTGAGATTAATTTAATGTAAAATAATGTAATAAATTAAACACGTAGGGTGCTTTGAAACGACTTTTTTTAATTGACAAAGTTATATCTATATGTACATATAGATATATACAAATATATGAAGCAGTATTCTTCTCATGCCCTATTATAGTGATTTCCAAAAGCACTTTATATTCACATTTTATCTTTGAAAGAAAGATGCAGTTCCTGAAATCAGTAGAAGAGTTTTGTAGTTACTTGTTTCATTACCTGTCGATTACAGACTCAGCAGGCCAAGCTGCAGAAGAATTAAGTCAGGAGCTTTACAAAACAGTTTCAAAACCTAAACCACTTAAGAATAATTACCAAAAAAAATTAATTTGAAAAGTAAGAGAATTGCTTTTCAAAGTTCATATGAAAAATAATGGAAATATCATTTTATATGTTATATAGCAACTACAGACATAAAAATACAGAGCGCAATGTATATCATACACTCGACTCAGGAATTACAGCACTGTTTTTTCTGATGAATTACAATTATCTACCGTTTCAACTTTAGACAACTTTTGAAGCCTTCTAAGCACATTAGCCAAGAAAAGATCCGCAGTACACAGAGATATGCGGATCAAAATTAACTATGATGAGCTATCTAGTTTTAGAAGGGCTTCAAGGCATTATCCAGATAAGCCTGAAAAGTCAGTACACCTGTCTGAACCTACACCAAACTCTTCTTTCTTCTGACTACCTTATTTGTAACATAGGCAGATTTTAATTCTCTGGACAATTCAAGAAGCTCTTCATTTCCTGTTACTACACATTTCTCATTTTGTCACACCTTCAAAGGTCCTACATTTATTTTAATAAACATAAGACTGTCTTTTGTCAGCTGAGCAGTCTTTTCTAAAGTTGGGAACATTCTGTAAATTGACCCTAATGAAAGACAGTGGTTAGATCAGCAATTGTGGGTAGTATTTATGCATCTTGTAATAAAAATGGAGAGAATATCACCCAAGAGGTGATCCTCACTTCTGCAATTTATGCTCCCTAAAAAAAAGTGGGGTATTATTCCTTTTTTCCCTTTTATTTTCCTTCTCAATATAGTCCCTAAATCTCAGCTTAGTCCCTAAATACTTCTCTAAAGCAAATCCATTCTAAGTGATGATGCAACATTCTCTGCATGGGTTTTCAGATGGGACCAGTAACAGAATACATTTTCAAGGGATCCTTAAGTTGGCCTCCTACAAAAATACACCATCATGACATTTCATGAGAAGTCTCAGCATACAATTATGTACCAGTACTATTCGCACACATAAACAACGCGTGCAAAACCAGCCCTTTTAGAAACCAGGATTTCCACCTTTAAATGTATATTTCTGTATTATGCAGCAGATTTCAGAAAAAGGAAGAATTTCAAGTAAAAATCGCACGTTAAATCATAGCGTTGTGTATCCTAGATATACCTAATAATTGCAGGTCTCTGTTACTTAAAGAGCATTAAATAGCACATAATTGTTTGTGTGATCACTTATACTCTTTTGTAGGCAGGAAGGAAACTTAGTTATTATACTGAGATTATTAAATCAATCAGAAAGCTTAAAAAGAAGAATTTGTTACAAAAAAGAGAGAGAGAAAGAGGAGGGGGGAAGCACTTAACAATCTGGTACTTTGATTTTTTTCTGCTTAAAGCTGGATCCTAACAGAAAATTCAAACTTCATAAACTTCTCAAACAAGGAGTCATCTTAGGGCCACAAAGATGATTAAGGGATTGGAGCACCTGACATATGAAGAGAGGCTGAGAGAGCTTGGACTGTTCAACCTGGAAATGGCTCTGGGGGGATCTTATCAATGTGTATGAATACCTGATGGGGGCGGGGGTCGTAAAGAAGATGGAGCCAGACTTTTCTCAGTGTTGCCCAATGGACAGAAATTGAAATACAGGAAATTCCATTGAAAAGTAAGAAAAAAGATTTTATTCTGAGAGTAGACAAACACCGGAATACATTGCAAAGAGACATGGAGTCTCCATCCTTGAAGATACTCAAACCCCAACTGGACGCAGCCCTGAACAACCTGCTCTGTGTCACCCTGCTTTGTCCAGGGGAGGCTGGACAAGATGATCTCCAGCAGTGCCTGCCAACCTCAACTATTCTGTGGTTCTATGAGTATATAGTGAAAATATGGAGGAAAATGTTCACAAGCGGCAAGAATTTTCTAGTATCAACTAACATGATAGCACGTAACAATTGCACCTACATCATCCTCTGCAGTTACAGCAGTTCTTTTTTTGTAGGGCTCTTACAGTGGTTTTGGTACTTATTCACGATGTAGATGCACAAATGTTCATTGATTTGAACTCACAAGATCAGATTATAAGCCTATTTCTATACTTGCCCGTCTATAAAATGCTGGAATGACTGTCATGTAGCGCTGCTGTCATGATGTTCCTTACCTTTGCTGAGCCATACTCCGTGGAACGCTACACCCCAGAGCTTGCTGCTAACAGTGTCACCGTTTGCATTTTTTGTGCTGTTTGAGACTCAATACCACCACAATGGGAAAAAATCCTGCTCACCCCTTCTGTTGTGGTAAGCCATGCAATGTGAAACCAGTTCAAACTTAATAGTGATTTCATTTAAACCTTTCCTCTTTTGCAAGAGACTCACAAAGTATTACCATCCTAAAAGGATTTGATGAATGATAATCTTACATATGCCTATTTTCTTTACTTTTGAATTATTGTCTTCTTTTATTTTAATCATCATTTTAAAAAGGTCTACATCTGGTTTTGTGGGCTGATATTCTAAGAAATTGGATCTGTGTTTTTAGTACCGTATATTTTTATCATTAACTTGTTATGACCAGCTTTAAAGGACTAGAGAGGAATTGGATACTTTAGGCATGAGTTGTGGTTTTAAGCTGCTTTCTTACAATAAGAAAAATGCAAAAAAAAAAAAACCCCAGAAAATATTATATCAAGAGGCGATCTGCTCTTATATATTAACTGTAACACAAAACCCCAAGTGATACTGTTGACAAGGGTTTTTTTCATGTCTCCCTTTTTTTGGCTTGCTTATTTGTCTCAGACTTCTTTCATGTCATCCCCTTTCTACTTTTCACATGCCTTTTTTTTCTTTGATATTTTCCTGCCTTACTTCCCCCAAATAATTTCCTTTTGCTTCTGCAATTTTTGATCTCTCCCTCATAAACACAAATGCTCCTGCCCTATAAAAACTTTCATTCTTTCCCCACATAGACCCATTCTATTATTCTCACGTTGCATTCACTTTGTACCAACTCTATTTCCTTTACTATATTTTATCCTGTAATTCCTATGGTATAAAATATTTTAATCCTGATTATTTTTTTTTTGCTGGCCACACCTGCCCAGACTACGACTGTGAGTCGTACTTGCCTGACACCCTCCCATGCTTGCCTGCGCTCTCAGTCTCATCCCTCCTTCCCTCTGCTTACTTTATAACTCTATCTTACCAACCTTAGCTGTCTGACTTCTCTTCATTTTGTCACTCTTCTTGATCTTTAGCCTTTTGAAAAGCTGTAAATTCCTAATAAAACATTTCTGGCTCTGTGTCTATCTCACTATGTAAAGCAGCTCTCGAGCCCTAAGGCCAAATGACACGGCTCCACTTTTGTCCACAGAACTAAACTCTCTTCACTTTCCTCCCTCCTCCAGACAAGACACTTGTATCCTAAGTGCCAACAGTTTCTGGCGTGTGGTATTTCCTGGACTGTGCCTTTTTTGGAGAATGTTAGTCACCTACGACCAAAACCACGCCAAGGATCATGCTCATACTTAAACAGGCATGTGAGCATGGGCATGTACTCAAACATCCACCCATCTAGCCAATCTCCAGACCCAACAATCTTCCTCTCTATTTGGATCTGTCTAGATTATTATCTTTCCTTTGCCTTAGAGAAAATCAGTGCTACAGACTGAGCTGTGCAAACAAGTGGGGAACAACTGGGGAAGAAGTGGAAGCTCAGGTGAGCTTTGCTGAAGCAAGTGGGAGAATTTAACTCATCTATAACATGATGAGAGAGAACGTGGCACCACCATCAACAGCTTGACTGTTGGGTGCCTCCATCTTCAGGTGGCTCTGTTCATCTTTCTGCAACACAGCCTTTCTTAATTTAATTATGTCTAAGAGCAAGTCACTGCTAGGAGATGTTATACTAACTTTCAAAAGAAAATAGTAGTTTGAGAAACAGATTGTTACAGGACTTTACATTAGTATAAGGCCTCAGGAGACGTATCAAAAATAGAATTTCAGGATGAAAAATTAAGAAAGACGTGTGTGCAGTATGGAGTTATTTTAACTAACTCAGTTTCTTCAGGCAACTATATTCCTGATGACATTATCTAATCAAGCAAAGCAGCAAAAAATCAGAAGATATCTGATCTATTAAAAATGAATAGGGAGATTATTGTCTAATGACAGGTAATTCATGCTTTGAAAGGTTTTTTTGTTTATAAAGAAAAAGAACTGGGGAAAAAATTATAAAGGATTATTATTTGCTCAGTTATTTGTATTTTAAAGTACTAAGCTGCCACAATTTCCATTACATACAATACATTTATGTAGCAATAACGTCACATTACGGGAACTCCTTTGTGATATTTCGATGCTGGTTTCCTAGACTGTTCATTTATTAACAAGTGGATATAAGCCATGAATTCAAAAGATTGCCCGTGTGAAGGTGTTTCTGGCAATCCTACCTGTTGGCGGGATGATTCCAGGAGACATTAGGCCTGGGACAGAATGTGGCATGATATGAGAATTCTCTGGGGAGGTGACACTTTGAGTCCTCTTAGGAGGCCTTCCAGGTCTAGAACTGAAACAAACAAACAAAAAAATTTTTACAATTAAGCTGTTGTCTTACACATCATTTCAAAGTTGTTTCAAGTGGTAACATGGACTGTAAATAAATTTGTTTCAAGGACGGTTGCTTTTGCAGTTAGATGTAATAGACTTCCATCACTAATTAGATTACATGCTGAATTCATTTTCCTCATTGAAGATCAGCCGCTCTTGATGCATAATTCATAGCCTGCACCTCGTTACCTGCTTCTTCATATTAATATCTATACACAGTTTGAATTGCCTCGTTTGCATATGCTAAAGTTCTGCATGCAGCCTTCAGCACGAAAATTATGCACTAACTTGTAATAATTATTACAGTCAGCCTGCTATTGATTTATGAGACTTTTAAAAACCAAATATGTGTAGTACTTGTAATGAATGATATTTTAAGGTTCTTCAGGAAATTAAAAGGCAATGGCTGCCTAAGGAAATGTTCTGCTTGTTTGATTTAATACTACAGTTAGCTGGGAGGTGGAATGAAAGAGTGATTCAGACCTATAGCACATTTTTCGATGATATGTTTTATTACTTCGCACTGCTAGCCTGATATCTAGATGATAAATGACAATACATATCTAATGTGTGAAAAGGTCTTGCAATTTCTTTATTTTTTGTCATTTAAAAGATAAGTCAAGTTATCATTTAACCCTTATTCTATTTAAAGTGAAAATCTCACTAAGACACCTTACTTTAAATATACTACTTTATGTCAGAAAGGACTCAGAATTATTTGTAAGATATTGTTGAGCAACTGCCATCATAGCAGCTTACATCTGTCCAGTATGGAAAAATAAAGGGCTTCAGGTTTAAGCACTCCTTGTCTGTTAAATGCTCACATACACAACTTTCCATCTCCTGGACTGTGTAAGTAGCATACAAATTAGATACGGATTACAATGAAAATACTTATTACCCACTTACATGCAAATATGTACCTGCTACATACAATGCATATCCAAAGGCTTGTATACTTATGTACAGATCATAGCACAGTACTATCGCAATATCCTATAACTGCTTATTTAGGGGACATTGTGGAATAACTTCACAGAAAAAGGTGATGTGCAGTTCTAACACTGCAGTGTTAACCTCTGCTTTGCCAAACATTTGAGGTTCTTCATTTGTTTCAAAACAAGAAAGAAAAGAAGGGTGGCTAAGAAAGGTTTTGCTCCTTAGGTCCTCACACTAACAAAACTCTCATCAAGGATAATGGCATTTTTAGCTATGCTGGGACTGCAGGAGACAGATAATAAAATACCTCTGTTTTCTGTTCACATTCGTTCCCCCTGTGTTTGGAAATACCCTTTTTTTTTTCAACTTCTACAACCTACCTTTAATAAACCAAAAACAATCAAAGTACAGGGCATTTTCTTGGAGCTTAATGACTCAAGGCATTGAGTCATTAACCTTAACTGATCATTAATTTCCAACTTAATGTCCTGAGCTGAGGTCATTATTAAAATTATAAGCTTGATAATTTCTTTGATTGGTTTGGGATTTTTGATTTTCTTTAATACAAACAAAATCACCGTAAGTTCACAACTACAAGAAAAACAGTTGTAGAAAAAGAATATTTTCTTATTCCAGCTCACAGAACCAAATTGTCTTCCGTCTTTCTGTGACATTTCCTTTGTGATTTACAATAAAAATAAACATACCATGAACACACATAAAACTGATAAAAACATTATAGACAAAAATTATCTGATTTAAATGGAGTGTTTCTAATATATTCACCCACCAAAAAGATGCCACTATATAAGAAAACTTTAATGGCTTAATTTAAATACCTATGATGATGCCCTGTTCTCAAGTCACCACTGTGATATGAGTATGGAAGGGTCTGACAACAGCATAAAAAACACAAGCAGGGTGCCATCGCTTAATGCACAACCTACCAATGACTTCCAAGCCTTTAAAAAACACGTTCACTCCTGCAAAGATTCTCTTTGATGAATGAATGCTTACTACCAAATATAGCCATGGTGAAGTCTGAATGCTTTTGTCTTTGATTTTGAGGAATAAAACCACCCCTCTTCAAAGCCTAAAAGAAGAAACCCATGGACCAAATCTGTAAACAAAGGTCAGCAGTAAATTATAGGTGAGTGATGTTGAAATATCCAAGGCAAAACTCCTCCTTTGGTTGCCTTCTACAATCAAGTTGATTGTGCTACTCTGTACAAAAGGGCTGTCACACTCAAAGTCATAAATGAGCTCAGTAACCCAACTCTACCACATGATTTATACCAAACTTTCCCAAATAAGTGTTTTCATGAAGTCCTAAACTTCCAATTGCAATCCAACTAACAATAGTTAAATTAAATTTCTGAGTAGTACGCCTCTTTTATCCTGATACAATTTTTAAGTGACAAAGCACAAACTCCAGTTTACTATAAAAAGGCCTTTATTTAAGAAATGTTTGTTCCATATGACAAGGCAGAAAACCAAATGCAAGAATTATTTCTTAAGGTCTGGAAGAGCTGATTTAGAGTCACAGCAGACTATGCAATACACAATTAAAAAGAGTAAACCTCTGATTGGTTAAAATAAGAGCACACTGATTGTCCCCAAAATCTGATTAAGTAACAATAATTGTCTTAATTTGTTATTTATATTATGTACTTGTTTCATTAATCAAATTCCTAACCTGAAATACTACCACTTTACAAGATCTGTTTTCAAACTATAAGAATTGCAAGAATTTTGTATGAATCTTACCAAAGTTGTGGATAAAATGATATGTAAAAATTACTTTAAAAAAAAACTTTGATTCTATTTGAAAACTTGCATGTTGTTTTGCAGTTCATTATCATTTTTATAGCTATATGATAAACTCTTAAAAAAACATTAAAGGCATAGCAAATGAGTTTAACTATCATGAACAGAATGATAAAAATAGCTTAATGAATCATTTTGTTGTTATTTTTCCTAGCCTTGTGTATAGTAAAGACCTACTTATTTTTATATGAGGACAAGTTCACTTTCATTCCAAGATAGGAAGCCTGCTTCAAAGTACTTGCAGTCCTATTTTGTACCAAAATCAGTAGATTTGTCTTCGGTATGAAAATAAAATATAGTTTAAATAGGTTTGAGTTGATTTGTTATGCAAAAGATATTTAAACATCAGAGCAATGTAAGCTAGTCTTCTAGTTGATGTCACTGAGATACAAAAATCATCATTTAAAAACTGTTGGTAATACTCTTTTTACTCAAATTTAGATTTTATGTATAAGCTTTTATAGAGATATAAAAGATATTACGAGATTTTGTCTTTTATCTGAATAAAATCATTGGAAGAACAATACCGGTTCTTCTGAAGACACATTTGACTTCTTAAGGTAATGCTAATTATCTCAGTGGGTAAACTACTCAAAGCTGACCCATTTTGATTTTGAAGATGACTACAGTTTGGATTTTTTAGAGCCAAGATAAACAGGCTGAAGTGCCAAAACCCAAAAAAAGCCAACATCGGTCTTGTGAATACCTAGGGTCATAGTACAGAGAAGTCAAGGAGTCTTTTGGGACTCCACAAGAAGATGCTAGAAGAAACAGATCTACATCTGGAAGTCATAGCTGGTCTTCCTCTCTACTGTTTCATTCTTTGATGATTAAATTAGAGAGAGCAGAAATCAGACAATTTCAACAAAGACTCAAGGAAGCCACAATGATTAACTGTTTTAAAGAGCTGAGAAGTCAAAGGGAAGTTACCAGTTCCTTGTTTACCCATTAAAAAGGAGACGTAATAGAAACATTGTCACTCTTTCTGCTTTTAGAAATATAAATAAGTTAGACTTTTTCCTCTCTAAAACTTAAGTTTTCATGTGTGAGATAACCTTAACATATATTGAAGAAGAAAATGAAAGCTTTCTAGGACCACATATCACTAACTTAGTATTCAGTTTTTAAAGTGAAGTACCTAAATATGTTTAGGTCCCTCAAAACTCATCTGCCTTATATAGGCTTGTGTAAGCTTTGTATCAAAATGTGCAGATTTTTTTCAGGACTTAGAAGACATTCCCACAGACAACTGAGCTTTATGTTTGTAGACAATCATCACGATTTACAATTACAATACACCATTAAGTGACAGAGGAACTAAAGGTGCAGACTGGTGAATCTTTAAACTCTCAAAAAGGGTGGGAAATGTTTTCTTCATTAGCATCAGCTAATTAGATATTCAGAACACTTTCCAGAACCACTGAAAATAAATCTATCAGGTTTTCGGTCAGATTTATATTTCATCCCTTCAACTTTCACAAATACTTCAAGGAATACTATGGCTCTAGCATTTTCTTTGAAGGAAAGGGTATCTACGTCTTCTGCACTGGCTGGCACGAAAGGTAAAAAACATGAGAAGCGAGTAAGAGTATATTGTCCTAAAATACAGCGAGTCCTCTGAAGTAGTTCTTTTTTGGTCTTTCAACCAACATATATTAGTCTTACATCCTTCCCGTGTTACCGAATCTAGACAACAGATGGCCGAATTAAAGAATAAAAAATGGAAGAATCAGTGGTTATTATCAGCTAAAATGTTGTGCTTTGATTATACTTTTAAAGTTTTATACACCTCCAATTGTATTATGAAAGTATGAGCTTGCTCCTAGAAATTACTTTGATAGTGCAAAACAATTAAAAGCAGACAGAATCAGCTGAAGATCTGGTCCTGCACAATCATGTGGAAAGAGGTGAAGGGAGAATAGGTACGGGTTTATCTGCAGGCTTTAAAAGTAACGGGACTTTTCATTCAGCTCCTTTCACTATCTGCCAGAAGGCAGCCATGGCTTTAAAATGTAAGGGTCTCATCCTTGAAAGCCTTAGACATGTAGACCTCCCACTGATTTCTGTTAGAGATCTGAGCACCAAGGAAGATACTGGTTCCAAAACAGCCCAAACACTTCATGAGTAGTATATACCTCTCAGAGTACGTTACTAGCATTTTATAGATGACTGATTGCACAGCTATAATACTATAAAATGGAAAGAGTATGCAACACAGCTGAGATAATGCTGCTATTTATCCTTCCAATGCCCTGACTTTGAGGAGTAATTGTGCAAAATTAACTCTAGACGAACAAAGTCACTCTTTAAAATTATTTTTATTCAATACATGAAGTATCCTTAAAGAAAACAGCAACTCTGACCAGCTGTAAGAAGGCAAACTGCCTTTCTAGCCAAAACTAATTATTTTCAGGGCCGGTTTTCTACATTTACAGTTTTATTTTTAACCTTGTCTGTGAGCAAGTTTAGTGCACAGAAATACTGTCCTCATTTGAAACTGAGCAAACATGATGCAGTGAAGCTGCCATTGGCCAGGCAGTTTTATAATCAGTAATAGTGGGGGGTGGCGGGGAGAGTTACACTCTAGAGGTGATAGCCAGCAAATCTGTAACAAGCATTTGGTGTATTTATTTAATGTATTTTTTATGTTCTTAGAACTGCTTTGAATATCAATATCCATTTTAGCTACATCAGCATTTATGCATCTCATTTAGGTACGTATTGAAAATCTAGGCTTTATTTCTCAGCTGTTCTACCTCCCCTCAGTGCTTCAAAGCCTGACACAGAATTTTTGACCT
The DNA here is from genome assembly GCF_035582795.1 of Mycteria americana. NCBI lineage: Eukaryota > Metazoa > Chordata > Aves > Ciconiiformes > Ciconiidae > Mycteria > Mycteria americana. The sequence continues at coordinate 179,136,382 of NC_134365.1, forward strand.
CAAAGGAGCTGGCTGAATGAAATTTAGGTGAACAGCCAGTGAAGGTGGTTATTATGTGCTCGCCATACGACGGCCACTGCAAAAGGGCTGAGGATGTCACAGCCTGAGGCTACTGGCTGACTTAAGGCAAAGACGGGGATGGCCTGTGACAACCTGTAGCCAACTCTTTCCCCATGGTATATACGTGGTACTTCTGGTTTTGGGATAGCTTCCATGCTGCTCTCAGCATCATACGTGCAGCCTTCACACTAATAAGACTTGAGCCAAGGGCGTGTCAATTCTGAAAAATAAGGTCTAGGAAGACTGACTAAACCTTTTATGTAATTTAATTCCTTTGGTTGGAAAACACTTGCTTGCCAAGGTAACCTTCATAAATATTTCTAATGCACTGAACTAGCATTTTAAAGGCAAAAAAATGACAACATATATCGATCTAAACCTTATACTTCACTATTTTATGTTTTCTCCTTCTACTCCCACTCAAGAACAAAGCAAAAGAATGAAATTCTAAGACTGGGCATATATCTATTTTGGCAGTTAGTAAAACAAACATTAGAAATCACACCATGTCCTTTTTACTTGCAGCAGTCGTATAAAACAATAAAACTCTCAGTGCAATTACCTTAAATTTATTTTTCTTCTCACAGTTAAACAGCAAATGTTCTCACACAATAATTAGTGCTGAACGCATGATATATTAGAAGGAGTTACTGAGACAGCAAACAATGCTGATAAAAATAAATACAAAGATCTGTTTAAAAATCTTCACAAAGAAGTATATGAATGATCTTCAGAAGAATTAGATTGTATTATAGCAGTGAGTAGTGGAGAAAGCATATTGACAAAATGTTACCGCATTTCAGTAACAGAACACTTTACTGATATTTTTAAACCAAAATGGCCAAAAATGGGTATTTGGTCAGAAATGCAGTACCAGTTTATCAGTTGTCCAAATAATTAAGCTAAATGGCAGAAAATATATTGCACTCCATAGCCCATCCCAAAGCCATTTATCGCAGTAATACATGAGCATTGGTTACTACTAGGATACTAAGTTTCTGGGGGGTTAGAGAAGACCTTGTTGAATTATTTTGTTTCCTAACACACCAGTCACGCAAGCACCATGCCATTTCCATCTCTCTCAGCCCAAATCACTCTGCTTTTCAGCAAGATCAGGAATATTCTTGACACAAAAGTACAAGATACAAGGTACAAGACTGCAAGAATATACAGAATATATATTACAGCAACACCTGTCAGCTCTTATTTGATGCTCGAAGTCCCACTACAAACACAATGAAAGAATCTAAGATAAGATTCTGCTTGACTGACCATACTACTTGAATACATGAATGACCCAAAGGGCAAGAAAAGAAATAAAACCAGTTAGAAATCTGAGCGCTACTGCAGTAAATTACAGTACCAGATTTGAATACAGCTGTGATTGTACATAAGTTTAAAATATTACTGAAATGTGACTGTTCTCTTAATGAAATTGAGATCTGTAAGTCATCTATTGGAAAGTGAAAAACAGATAAAAAATTAATCTAATTCAGTTGGGTGGCATAATTATGATGTCAGAAGTAAATTAAGCCAAAAAGTTCACTGCTTCATCTAATTAGCTGAAACACTAGATCTGCCTGAAAGTTCTTAAAACATTTAAGTATGTTGGCTCTCATGATTATGTAATAACTGTGAAACACAAGCCTCTGACGATGACAACCATACAAACTAGAGTGGAAAATAAGTCTGAATGAACAATGAATTGCAATTATTAAACAGAACTCATGCATAAATGCAAACCATATTGATATATTTTTACTTGATATAAACATTGCTTCAGAAAGAGTACTCAGAATATCCAATAGTGGTACAGAAATCACAGCACTGGAGATCCTGAAGAAAGTTATTTAGGAATATTGGCAATAGCAATAAGAAAACCTTGCCAAATCATATTTATTATTTCCTCTATTTACACTGCTGCCTTTTCAGAATAATTCTTGCAACTACAAAAAGAATGTACAAAAAGCAGTGATCTACAGTGCATGCTTCCCACAAATGCTCTTTCTGTCAAGTTATAACAGAGGCCTTTCCCATTTCACTCAACCTTACAGCATAAACCGCACCCATAATTTAAATATGCAAGCTGAATGATTCTTTCTAACAGTGTTGTTCACCCACATGAAACCCCAAACTATAACAGATGCAAAGCCTATTTTTTCCTCAACTGTTTTCATCTTTTCTTAGGCTTTTAATTCTAAAAACATCCCTTCAAAACAACATGTACTATGTATATTATAAAAATGTCAAGCATGGAGCTAATAGGCCAGAAAGACAGGTTTGATCCATAAATGACACAATCTAGAAGAATTTTAAGCTTTCATTTTTTTAAAAAAGTTTCTACTTCAAGTTGCTGAGATGATTCCTAATGCGAAGCAAGTGTAACTGATGTGGTTATGTCTGTTAGAGTCTGCAGATGGCCTGAAACAATGATTTAAATGTATGAACCTTAGTTGGAATGAACAGTCCTGCTTCAAGGCTTGTTTTCTAACCATCTGCATTCATCTCTGCATATAACTTGCACATGTAATTACAAATTTGTGAACATAAATCAGATAATTGCATGTACAAATAACCAATTAGACTCAAAGCAGAATTAGGCCATATAATAGCACACTCCTCTTTTGAACAAATATATAACCATACATACATAATATAAGTGAATAACTTTGTTTAAGAAATTTTTGTTTAACTTGTTTAGAAAAATAATATTTGATTTGTTTTCCAGTAGGACATACTGGGCAGCAGCTGCCATTTTGAGCTCCATAAAAAAAAGGAACAGAAACACAATAAGAAAAAATACCTACATAATAAACAAGCCCACCATTGCTCAAGGGGTCACAGAGCTGGTGTTCCTTACCGCCTGTATTAAATTACAGATACATAAACATTTCAATGCTGATTTAAGCTCAAGTAAGAAAAAAATATTGTACTATTCAATGTAAGTATTTTGTGAAAATACTCTGGTTCTCCTGGCAGTTTGTTAATTAATATGCTATTCTTATTCATAACAGTTGATAATGGAGTTCTATCATATAAGTGTATCCACTGTAATATCTGAATGCATTCATCACTTAATTGGCCACAATTCTTCGCATGAAATGCTGAAACAAGTGAACTGTCACCTTTTTAATGAAGCTGCCTATATCTTAAACCCTTTGCCCTTTAAAAAACTATTTATACTCAAAATGAAAAATTTTATTCTAGCTTCTGCCAGAGACTGTGGTTAATGTTCACTGCCCTTTATTCACCTTATTTTTAATTCTGAAAACCCACACTCATTAACTGTACACTTCCAAAGAATTGCTGGAACCACCTAAATAAAAGCTTAAAAGTGACTTTTATTGTACATTTGAGAGTAACAGTAGTGATATGAAATACTGAAAAGACTCTCCGTTAGTCTGTATAGCTATAACTGCACAGCTGATGTAGCACAGATTGATGGTAACACCGCAGTAGCCATTAAAGTCAAGAATTTAAACCTTTAAATAAGGTGGTTTGCATTTGCATATATGTATAAATACAAATCTACGAATGAATCTACTAGATGAGTACTGAGCATTAAAATGACAGGTTTCTTTCAACAGACGGTATCTAGGGTCAGAGTGAGATACTTACGTTGGGCAGCACTGTACAAGTAACACTGGTGAAACGAGTCTGCTCTCTGACTGAGTGCTCTTCTATCTGGTATCAGTAAGCAGGTCCTAAACTAAAAGTTAATGAGTATGCACATCAGTAGTTTCACGTCTGTTGTTCAGACTTCAAATTGTTTGGGACAGAAACCAGCCATTAGTACAGCAATGGCTCTGCGCAACACCCAGCGCAACGCTCATCACTTAAACTCCATATGGACCAAGAGATACAAGTGGGCTGGTTACCCGTGTAGGTACGCTTTAATTAGTAAATCCTTGTTTGTACTCTAGTTACTCTAGTACTCTGGGTTTGTACCCCAAAACACAGTAAAATATGAACTCACAGGGAAAAAATAAATTATGATATATTCCAGGAAAAATCCCTGATCTGTGTATCCAGTCCCCCAAAATCTCCTGTTTGTGAAATCGAGATCCCAGGTGTGTACAGAGTTGCAACCTTGTAAGTCTAGATGTAGCCTTGCTTGGCCTTTATGTTCTACTGTGGAATACCCTAAAATAATTTTGCATTTTATTTTCCTTCTGCAAGGCAAGGAACAGAAACAATCACCCAAATTCAACCTCCTATTTTCTTTGCAGAGCAGCATCTATAACCGTATGAACAGTAGCACAGTTTTCCCTCCTGAGCAGTAGTACTATAGTAATTTGGACAATACAGAATACCCATCCAAGACTCCTAAGTCCTAAAAAAACTAAATTAAAAAAAAAAAATAGACAGTACCATAGGTTCAAGTGGAAATACAGAAATGATTCAACCAAAGATACTTTTATTTGTTACCCTTTCAACAACTTAAAAGTCATTCACGCATTGCTATCAAGCTACAGAGGATCAAATCTGGGGATATTGTAAAATATAACACCATAACCCTTTTATTGGTGTTTGTAGATATGTTATTTGCAGGTCTGAAATACAGCCAGTGCTCAAAGTTGTCCCTTACATAAGTATCTTAAGTAAAGTTTGCCCGATCAGAAATAACAATCTGGTACTAATGTGTTATCCTAGGGAAACACTGAAAAGTTAATCAGTCATTTCTGTTAAGTAGTACAAGTAGTATGGTTTTAGATAACAGAGCTGACAAATGTATCTATTTCTGGTAAGATTTTATCATTATTTATATTTCTGTGTAATTCTGGTAATTCCATTTGGGTGAAGCTTCATACAATACAGTTACACAGGAAGATATCAAAGTATCTATTTTACAGAAAGACAGAAATCAATTACTGAGAAGTTTATTTTAATATGTAATTTAACATGCCTAATCATGGATCTGTTCTGTATTTACTCTGTGACTGGAAAACTTACACTTGCTTTAGTCCATTTACCTCCCATCTCCAAAGCACGTTATGAGAGAAAGATATCAGACTTTAAAATTAATTTAAACTACTGCTGCACTAGGTCTGAAAAGATCTATGTGTTTCTCAAAAACATCTCACATTAGTCAAAATAAAGAACCCCAAAATAAAAGACCAAATTCGTCGTGTAATTTTAATGGTTGTAAATGCATTCTCGTTATGAATTCTGGTTGAGACACCTTCAATTCAATTCATCCTTCCTTTTATGAACTTCACATCTTCAGCAGCATGGGACACGTACGACAAAATGTCATGTAAGAGAATTTCTTATAGGAACATGACTTCTAAGGTGGTCAAAATGGCACCATAGACTTGCAGCACACTCTCCTGGGGTATACTACAGCTGGCCAGTATACATCCATATGATGTTTGATTCACATGCTCCGTGCCTGGAACATCTCCATATATAACATGTACACGGAACTATGTTTTGGCTCTGTCCATATAGCTCGTAGCACAACAAGCTCAAATCCTGACTGAGCATTAAGATGATAATGAAATACAAATTAATCATAATAATTACAAACACGTTTTCTTTCCATGCCCAGAGTCAAGTTAGGCAAGAGTTAAAGCAGGTGCCAATTTACAATTATATTTTGACTCTTCATATTTTCTACTTTTCTGAAAGCCTTAGCTTCAAAAACTGAGTACCTTAGTTTCTGTTCTGTTTTCTTACCAATAAAAATTTACTTTTCTATCACTCTGTCCTGTTCACATGCAGAAAAAGCTCTGAAAACGTTACACCACAGGCAAGTTAAGGGCTTTTAGAAATGAAAAATCATCCAAAATCACCAAATAAACTAATCCAAAAGCTTTTTCTCCTGATTTTGTTTTGGCTGATGATCTCTGAATGTTAGATGTTGTAAACACTGATCAAAGTGGCATGGGTTAAACTAAGAGGGACGTTTTCACCAATGCTAATGTTTTCCCCAGGATGTTATCTGTTTGCTTGAGACTCCATACTAGCTCTTGCAGTTTCAAGCTTCACTCCAGTACTAAAGATGATACCAAAGAAACACCTACTTGACTAAACAATATGCTTTCTATGCTGTGAATCGGTACTTCTGGCAGAACTGGGGAGGTTTCTGTGGTAATGGATCAAGTTCTTAGGGAAAAAAAAAATCAACAGAAGACTATCTCTTCTACAGAACAGGAATCAAATTAGACATTATCCTGTCCAGATACCTGCTTGGTTATGTTCTTGGCTGAAGGTCAGTGATGTCTTCAAGACTTTCTTGACTTGGATATCAGATACAACCTGTTTTAATAGAACCGAATAAAGTGGCAAAGTATAATATGTTTGTAATGATGCTTTTTCATTATACTGTCTTTTAAAAGGGATAAAAGTTTTACAGTTTTTAAGCAGTATCTTCCAAGTATAGAGGCTCAGATACACAAAAGGAGTCAGGCAAGCAGAACAGTAAAGCAGTCATCTGTTCCAATTTACCATTTATTCAATGGCTTAAGAAAAAATAATGACAAGACATGCCTTGGACTCCTGGGCACAGGAGATTTAGTCCTCACAAAAGCTTTCTCTCTCACACAGTAACTCTTTATGTGAGATAGATATGTGTGTATATGCATGTATATACACATTTATGCATGTGTATACAGACCATACAATGTAGCACACTCTCCACACACGGGAGTCTCTAGGCTGATATTCTCAAGGCAATAGGTGTTGTGGTCCCAAAATGCCTTAAAGCAAAGGAGGAATCAAGCTAGACTTCATCATCTTTAGTAAGTAGTGATTGCCATCTTCTCTCCCACTGGGTTGTGAGACTATGCACCACTCGTGAGCTAGAGAAACACGTAGTATGTAAACAGGTCAACTCTAGCTTCTGTGACTCTTTCACCAAGTACTAAATGGTGAAAGATGAGTATCTCCAGTCTCCCCATCATGACAGAACCATGATCTATAAGGTTGATCATTAGGATATCTACATATGCAAACACATATACACATATGTGTGTGTATTCATTCAATAGCAATGGTATAGTGAGATGACTCTTTCGCGTAACCAGAGACCTCTTTTGCAAACCTCTTTGGGTAGACGGCCCCTAAGAGCACGTGCCTTGCACCACCGTCTTGGAAGATTAATGACACATACTAAGTCAACAATATTATCTGCATGTTCCCCAAAGATCTTAAATTAAAATACACATTCATCCTGGCCTGGCTTAGCATATGTGAAATTTGCTTTTCTTAATGAGATCACATTTAATAATAATAGAGGCAAGCAACTCTGGAAAATAACAAATATACACTCACCCCTGTAAGCTAGTTTCCATAACTAACATTGTCTTGAATGCCATTATCTCTTTGACTTGTGTAACAGTCAGATCTACAAATAGCTTCACTTATCTAAGAAGTGGCCTATGGCAATTATATATAAAGGCCTTCATAAATAAAAACATATTGTTGAAGATTATGCTGTGTCACAACCTTCAGAGTTCAGTCAATTTTCATGCAAATCTTTCAATTAAGAGAATGTTTGTGCAACCTTTTGCTTTACAGAATTTCTTCATATTGGTACAGACAGCAAATTTTTTTCTATATTACACTCATTACATGATTTACCTCTTTGAATGAAGTACTCATTGCTGTAGAATTAGCTTTCTTCAACAGTTCACATTTAACATACTAATGCTGTGAAAAGGCATTTATCCTTTCTCTCTTTTTTCTTATATATGTAATGAGCACGTTTATCTTAAGATTTAAACCCTTTCATAATGGTACCTCACAAGTGGTTTACAACCTTGCCGTAAATGTTAAACACATATGATGACATTTAAGATCACACTTTTTCATGAAAATGTTTCTTTATTTTATAACCACAATAAAAAGAAAATGCTTCAATGGACAGGTTATATTTTAAAGAAAAAGCAAACATGCTTATTTCAACAGGCTTACTGTGAGTTAATTAAAGTGAAAATTATGTCAACAAAAGTCAGTATTGTAACAGCCGGTATGAAGTTTTAATTTTTCTATTGACCTAGTAACAAATTTAAACGCTAACAGTTTGGGAGATCAAATTAAATGAATACAAACGTTTTGTTTAATGACATCAGCAGTCAATGCAGAACATCTGTGTTTTACTTTAAAAGTGATCAGAAAATATTCTTTTGTTTACATTACAGATAATCATGAGGTTTATATTTCTGTGTTCAATTTAAGAGGAAAAAAAGATCATACTACCTTCAGGGCCCAAGGAAGCAATATGTTACAAATGCAGGATTTCTCCTTTTTTTTTTCTGTTTTGTAACCATGGTAAAACAATAGAAATGAACTTTCCCTGAACCTTTCTCCTTTAATGGCCTGGGTCCATGTTGACCCAGCAATGCAAGCTGGAACCTGATACTATCAAACTGACTGCTGCTAAAGCAATCAGATTCAGCAGAAACTATACACAGTGCATTATAATACTAATTTCAGCATCCCACAAAGCCAGTGCAAAGGCAAGCTATTAAAGTATTATATTCTATTGTTTAAAAGTGAGATTAATTCAATAGCTTAAATGCACCCAAAAACATTGAACTAAATGGCAGAACTATATTGTTATTCTTTTATAATTATAATACTGTACCAAAGTGAAATTGCAGATAAGGTTCTCCCTTCCCCTCTCCCTTCAAAAAAAAGCACTACTGGTTGAATTATTAGTAAACAGATGATTTGAGCCATTACAGGTTCATATGATCCTGCATTTGAATGAGGCATGTAATTAAATTATCAGGACTTTGTTCTAAATGCTTGAAAGAAGGAGAGCATGATAAGCACATTTTTAAAAGGTAGAATAACAGAAGAAACTTTTTTTTCTTATAGAGGACTACAGGCAACTAATGTATGAAGGCATAATTGATTAATTCCACTAATTAAGATATTTGTTATTCCTGCAATCGTAGCTTGATAAATAATGTATTAGATGTGGCACCATTTCCCATCAGTTCTGAAAGACTGTGATGATGTTTCAAATTTACACTGTTATTTTTTGGAAGCTGAATAGCTCACTTCTAGACTTAACTGTGCAGGCAAAAAGCAAGTAAAATATATTTTGAAGTTATGAAGAAGTCAATCTTTAAATAGTAAACGTTTCATTACAACATATTCTAGTCATTTCACAAAAGTTTTCATTTACAGGCGTTGATTTTTTTAAAAAAGTTTTAGGGGGGGAACATCAATTTAAACTGGCCCAAATTTTCCAGAATAAGTATTCAGTCAAACTTAAGTCATTTACGATGTTTCTCTGGAGAGCAAGAGACATCCTCCAAGATCTATTCATCCCCTTCTCTTTTAAGTCATCTATGTTAAGATGACATAAATCACTTTTGGGATGTGTTTGTGGCTACAGTGGTTATATAGAGACCCTAGTCGCCTAACTATTAGGCAGCTACAGTTCTCACCTCTAACACAGCTACTACAGAAAAAGAAGCAGTCACTAACTTGTATACAATAGTCCAAAGTATAGACTACTTATCCAGAATGTGAAATACTCAGACAGACTTTCTCAATCAAAGCAGAGGGATACAACTCTACTTTCTTAAAAAGAAAACTAATCATCATCCTGTAGGCAGGTCATGAAATAATATTAAGACTGAAGAAGAGACTGAGAGATCTACTAAGCCACAAAGAGAGAAAAAAAATGTAACATCAGTAAGACTGTTCATCTGGGAGGAGAATTTCTGGCTGTGCTCTACCAATTTTGCTTGGTTTACACTAAAACATTATTTAAGCACAGATTAGCACTCAACTTTTTCTCCTTATAGACGAATGCCCTTATCATCTTGACACAGACTCACGCTCATTTTTTTCTCTTGTCCAAGAAATCTTTCATTCCCTTCCACGTACCTGAATAGCTTCAACGGGGATAGAGAGTGCCCTACCTATTTGTGATATTTAGTCTTCTTGCTGACCAACTTGTTGCATTTTCTCAGCCAGCCAACCTTCCTGCTACCCAGTGGGTCCCCCACATCCCACTTTGACCACTAAGCTGTTGCAATGGGAGAGCAGAGGGTCTCCACCTCCACCTCATATTTCTTTTCTTTCTGTAACCACGTTTTTAAAGAAGGTGGTGACCGCTCCACTTAGACCGCAGACACTCAGTACATGTGCTCTGATCACGTACCACATCTTTCACAATAATTATGTATAGGCACTTAATTTTCGTCAGGTTACAATCAAGTTCAGTGTGTGACCACTCTGAGCAGAAGAAAAATGCAAACTCTAGCCAAAAAGGGGGTTATATTCGCTTAAACTTGTTCAAGAACGAGAACCTGTTAAAGCTTATGCTAGCTTGCAGCAGCAATCACATCACTGAAAACACTTAAGTCAAATTAGCCTTAAATTGTTGTGCTTCTCTACTCTGCATGTGCATATGAATCCTCCCCTAATAAAGTCATAATATACAGGGGCAATCCTGTATTGCACAAGGTACAACATAAACTATCAAAATGAGGCCCAAATTTGGTAGTTTATTACTGCAATGTAAATGTTACATATCAGTATCTTGAGCATACACGCATACCAGCAATATCTTCTTTTAGTGTCCTGTTTGTCTGGACATGTCAGACAGTAGTTCGTCAGAACAGCTTCTGGTCTAGTGTATTTGGAAAGCACCTAACACACAATGATGCTAACATAAATATGAGTAGTTATGCTATGAAAACCACAGGCTTTAAATAGGAAACAAAGACACTTTATGGAGGAAGGAGGAGTGAGAAGAGATGCTCTGTGAAACACAGCCAGTGACTACTAGGTTGGAAGATGCCCGTTTCATTGCAGTTTCCCAGCCTTCATCTAGAATAACTTTCTTCCTCCATGCGCACTTTAGTACGTTTTTCTCCAGCTGCCCATTTTTCCCCTTTTTTTCAGAAATTCTAAATCTGCTTGACTGATTTTTTGATAATCCATTCTACATCCAGCTAGCCAAGTTGAACCTATCTATCTCACCTGATCAATCTTATCAATTCTTTGGAAAATTGTAATGCATGGCAGGTGAGTCAGTTCCACGAGGTGGAGGCAGTGAGCAAAGAGAGGAGGAAAACCGAAATGCTTCCCTGGGAAGCACAAGCTGAGGACCATGAAAGGGCCTCTGTGTTGTAGCGTGGACCAAAGGTTACACAGGAATTTATCAGAATCTCCACTGCCTGGATTTGGCATGAAAGAGGACTTGCTTGACACCTTTCCAGCATCGTTACTGTGCCACTGTTGGCGACGATGGGCAGGAGCCCTTTTCTTTATAATCAAAGGAAGGACTCCCTTTGATTTTTGTGGGAATTGTATCACATCCATGATAGTTCACAGATGATACAGTCAATCCATCTCCGCAAAAAGTGCTTCTAACTTGCAAGACCTTGATCAACGTCTCTACCACTTAAAAGAAATTAGAGAGAATAGAAATGAGCAACCTATAATATTTTCTCTTCCCATGCTAGGACAAAAAGGTGCATGGTTCTGGAAAAAAACGGGCTTCATGAAAATGGAAGTGGGAGAGAGAACAGCAGAGTGAAAAACAACTCTCCAAGTAGAATAAAAGAGGAAAGACCAATCCTCATGCTGAGGAAAAGATGAAGATGCAAAAGAGAAACAGAAAATTTCTTGGCAATGATACTCCTCAGTCCTGTAAAATGACAGAAGTTGTAAAGTATCAACAACTACAGATTGAATCTCTTAAAGGTGGATTATTCTGCATCTACAGTATGTTACAAAGCCTTGTCCATTTCCAAAAGGTGAAGGGGCTGCTCACTGTGTTACCGCTTCCCCAACAGAGAACAAGCCCTCCTGACAGACTTGGAGAAAGACGGATATCCCTGCGTATCTCTGCTTCTCAAAATATTAGTGAATCGGTAGAGATGTGTATGTGAAATACTCGTTTTACTACAATATTGTTTGCAACTAAACAGTGTTACATCCCAAAATACAGACTTGCACACTGGGAAGAGTTTATAAATAAATAAATAAATTTAAAAAAAAAAAAACAACACTGAGAAAAAATAAACTATTACTGCAACATATTATGTACAGCTTTTACTAATCATTTTCTTACACTTGGTGTTTATATTCAGAAGTAACTATCTGAATATTAAAATAATTTTAATTAGTCTCAATAAACCAAATTAAATAACATACAATAGTCTGCAAACTACAAATATCCTCTACCAGATTTCATATAGGTCAAAACCAACAAAGTTTTATGCAGCTTAGTACATTTTGAAGAATAGGAAATATGAAAATATGAAAAATAGAGATAAAACATGGAAACAATTATTACTGCAGATACTGTATAGAAACTATTTCTTACCCTAGTTTAACCAAATTACCATATAAAAATAAAATACAGTTTAAAACTAATATTTGTGAGCATGAAGATACAATAGATAGAAAAAGCAGAAAATACTAATTAAACCAAATACAATTTTGAGTCACTGAAAACTATTTTTTTTTTTAGTTTAAGAAATCTGTGTAACTATATTGTCAATCAAATAACCTAAAATATTAAGTCGTCATTGCCCTTTTAAATCCTTTCAACTAGAATTCCCTAATTGTTCCCTCACTTTATCTCACTGTACCAGTAAGTAAATAAATTAACAAAATAGCTTTTATCGCACAGAATAACCTTTTAACTGAAGGATTATCTCTGGTTTATTTTTCATTTCTTTCTCTGCAGATAGCAGTTCATGCCTCATTGATTAGTTTGCTGAGGTGGTGACCAGAAATGAAAACAAGGTCTCTCAGATATTGCCAAGACCTGTAAATATCAAAAAAAATGCACCAAAGCTAATACATGTTATGCTTCCAGAATTCAGTTTCTAAGACACTGAGAGTCAATGGTCAGGAGAGGTTCATTTATTCCAATCAGCCTGTGCCAGGATGCAATTCCACTAAACAATTCTAAAATGTCAGCTGTGTGGTTTGGTTTTGGTTTGCTTCTCATTTATACTTTTGCAGGATTTTCCTTTCTCTTTCTTTTTTCTTTTTTCTCATTAGGTTTCACTTTTCAAATGTGCCAGCACTCTAATGATAAGATGTGTTACAGAGGTGTGGATCAGTACTGTTTCAAACCAGGTTTTTATATGTCTTTCTACAAGCAATTATTTCAAAAAGCTGAATTCCATTTTGAAAATTCAAAAATATTGTCTCCAGTAAAGAAATCATTTGGGTTTGTTCAGGTTTTTTCTGCTTTGTGTTTTTAAACTTTCATTTTTAAAAGAAAATTTTAGTTTTCATGGAAGGTGCCAGATTAACAGCTATGTATGTCAAAGTCCTCTATCCCCATATCTGGTAAGTCGCATTCCTTAATTAAAGGGACCACGATTTCAAGTGCAACAGAAATTCAGCTGTTCTGTTTACTTAGACTTCAGCCTCTTTATCGAGTCTACACGTGTCACCAACAGGGATGATACTTTCTATGATGTGAAAAACTGAATTTATCAACATAGTTCCCCTTGGATTTAAAAAAATAATAAAAAATTAAAATATTATGTTACCAGTGCTATTGGGCTCAGAACATAAATACTAAACAACACACAAATACTAAACATGTATTAGAAGGATCAAGATCTCAGAAAAGAAATAATGTGAATTATGCCTATGCTGATATGTTTCTAAGATTGTTGAACAACCTATATAAACAGCCACATAGCTCTCCCGCCATTTGATGCAAGCGAAATTTTACTACCGGCCCCTGGAGAAGAAGAGATAAGAGTCACGTAAGGTGGATCATACAGCCATTTCTGAAACATGAAAATTTCAGTGACACGCTGACGTACCGTCTTGGACGGAGATTTTTGAAGAGGCAACTCCACGCCCCCCTCTTTTTCAGTTGCCATAAAAATATGGAAAATTAAGCACAATTAATATTAGCATGCTCTGAAAGTTTTGTCTTAACCCCACAAAAATGAAGCTAATGCAATGTTAATTTTTTCAGACCTCTGTTACCTCAACCTTGCTGTATTCATAAACAGATTAAAAGATAATAATTTGCATACAAGATGTACATGGACTTCTCCAGCATATGAACAACTGATTTCAGACAAGTGCTATATGCAGAACAACATTTCAGGTAAAAGAATCTGTCACTATGGCAAGTAACATAATTCATTCATTTTCAGCATTGGCACAACATGACAAATCAAGAATAGCAGGAAAGCATTTTTTTTAATGTCCTTGAAGGAGGCATCAAGCATTTGTTTTGTTTTAACATTAATTAAGCTACATCTGATAATGTGTTTTAATTACACAGCACAGACTACTGTTCATATGAAGTATCCTCCTGGTAAAAATGAAGGCCCTCATTCAAGACATTGCTTAATCATGTGCAAAAATTCCTTTAAATTCAGGACAGAAAATCTCTTTGATTAAAAATAAAATGTTGAGGTTCTACCAGTGACCAGAGGCCACTGTTGAAAGGGTGAATCTCAGACCAAGAGCACCTTCCATAAAATCACCCTCCTTTTATTGTTATTTAAAATAAAAACACAGTAAATGAAAGAATCAGATTACCACATCTCATGCAATTTAGAAGGTTCTGATGAGCTGACAATAAACACAACATTCACATGTACATTCATCCATGCATACGTAACATCAAACTTTTACTATTTTAAAATAATGATGTAAAGTTCATAAAGATCTACAATGGCAAATATATTTTTTCCCTCTCAATTTTACTTTTTTTTAAATAAATGAAAGTTGAAAAAACTATCAACAGTGGCTAAGAAATAGCACTAATTATTACTAATTTTTAGATTCTATTATTCCCTTTTCCACCTTAGTAGTAGTGAACAGTTACATTTCTAGCCTCAGACACAAGAAAAAATATATTTGTTTCATTGCAAGATTATTTAGTGAATCACAAATATTGAATACCAAAAACACTCTACTTAAAGCACACAGGACTGGATTTCCTATATTTTTTTTTACTAAATAAGCATAAATTAATGTTGTCTGACTACATACATTTACACAAACATTTTGAAATATTATCTAGCATAAAATACTATGGGTGTCTACCTACTTTCTTTGTGCTTTGGTCTATTACATTTTCCTACTAATTAGAATTTTCTTAGCTATTTTTACTGACCCTATTTCTATATGAAATTAAATCAGCACATGTCAAAATATTAAAGTTCCTGATGTTTATTCCATGACTTCAACAACATGCTGATGTAAGATTGCATAATCAAGACAACTGTCTCTAGATTCTATAGGATTTCAGATTGTTATAGAATTTCATTTATTTCCTTCTTTAAAATTCCCAAATACTGTATTAATAATACTTAGAGTCAGAACATGTTCACAGAAAACACGTAAGCCGAGAAACACTTTTATTTCTATCTTATTAAATGAAGTAATAATTTTCATGGCATCCATCTGCTCGAAACTTAATTTCAGAGAGATGTTAACATGGATATGCCCATAAAAGCTCTGGGAACTGATAAAACAGGAAATAAATTTCTTAACTATTTTTAATTTTTAGCCAACACTTTCATCTGCCTCTCAACCCATCAAAATCTAAACAGAGTTATGTTTTAAAGAAATAGAAAAAGTATTAATTTTGAATCCTTAGAATACCACATTGTTTAAGTTTTCCATGTTATGAACTAGATATTGTCTCTATTTTAATGAATTATGAGCCCTTTGCCTGTTAAGTTGTCCTTGATCTAAAGATTATGCTCCTGCTAAAGGTACATTATACAAATGTCTATATTCAGTCATCTTTTGTCAATGCTTTACTATCCATTTAAAAGATCAAGATCAACATAAAGGTAATAAAATGATACATAATAGCAGACAGTTATGTTCTCTGTACTTTACTTATCAGTTCTAACTAAGATGTCTTTATCAAAAGGTTCATTTTCATGCAGTAGTGAGTTTATATCAATCAGTTATCCCTTACACCTGTCAGAACGTTCCTACACCCAGATAAATGTGACTGTTATCAGATACTGGTAGAAGGATAATGTAAAACTGCTTTATGAAAACTATTCTTTATTACTGCTCCACAGATGTTTCCTGTTATAAGTATCCTACATTGTAACAAACAATACTAATGGCATTATGTGAATAAAGAACCAAAGAAGAAAAGTCACCTCAAGACACAGCCCTTCAATGCCAGAAGCAAATTCATCATTCCTCTGTCACCATTTTGTAGTATATATAGAAAGCACCACATATGCAAAGCACCAAATGCATTCTTCATACATTTTTCAAAACAATAAAGAAAATTCATGAAAAAAAAAGTTATCATGGCCAAATCGATTAAGTGGACCTGAGTGAGCTATATTATACCAGTAACTCTAAAGTAAAGCTCCCCATTAACCAAAGGGGTTTCTATTTAAAAACTGAGGGCACAATATCTTCATACACATTTGCATAGGAAGGCTTTTTTTAATGTTTCAATTCAATCCTAATAAATCTGCACTTAACCTAAAGGATATTAAATAGGTATTTTCTTCTGCTCATGTGAAAATTTAAAAAATTAATATGGATAGAGGTAAATTGAAGCAGCCATGATCCAACAATACAAATTCAGCATCAGAAGGGAATATAAAAAACTAACACATTTTTAGTCTATTGAAGCCTCAGTACCGTAGGACTACAAAAGTAAATATTTTTGTAGTCATTCTGGTAATAAATGTTTTTTTTCCAAAACTCTGAAATCAAGCTCTTTCTTCACAAAGTACAATTTGTATCCAAAACTGTATAC
Organism: Mycteria americana; assembly: GCF_035582795.1. Lineage (NCBI taxonomy): Eukaryota > Metazoa > Chordata > Aves > Ciconiiformes > Ciconiidae > Mycteria > Mycteria americana. The sequence continues at coordinate 179,153,150 of NC_134365.1, forward strand.
AAAACCTGGTTGATCACACTCTGTCCCGTGGATACAAAATTAAAGAAATGAATCTTTCTACTACATCATATTTTCATCGCTGGTTGTGAGGCAATGACTGTAAAAGAACAGTGCATAAATCTCATATCAAATTCTTAATGAGTTAATTAACACGGCAGTAGGTTCAAGGAAGCTTCTGACCTGATATTAGAGCAAGAGAAATTTAGAAAATAGTTAAGTAAACATGAATTAGAAACAGATGAGGTAAGCAGTACTACATTTGAATTTTGTAGTCGAGTGCTCTGGATATAGATTTTTTTAAAATCTCTTTTGCTCAACTATTGTTTCGTCTGCTTTGAAACAACAGTTACAAGAAGACTGAAATATTTTTTCATGTCCCTGCAACTTCGTTTGTAGGTATCTGTGAAGAGATCTTCTAAGGTTATGTTTCATAACATTTTCTAAGTAAGTGAATCATAGCAGGTATCCCTATGTTGCCTACAGCAGCAGCAGTGTGGTGAGAAAAATCTTCTGTCTTTTGCCAATGGCAGTTGCATAGCAGCTTCCAGCCTCTGTACATCAGTCTGCTCTACAATAAAGTTATAAATCTTCCGTTTAAACCAAATCCCAAAACAAAATTGTTATATTGTACCAGCTAGAGATATCCACAATGGGTAATACAACCCACTATGACATCGCAAGACAACAGTTACCTTAGCAATGTCAGTAATGTATTCTGATTTTTAATAATCTTTAATTTCAGTTTAGATAGCCATTGAACAAGCAGGTAATCCATGAAGTCATGAAATTGAAAATATACCACAACTGGATCGCAAAGGGGCTGGAACTGTTGTAACTTTTGATCTTCACATTCCCTCTGCTTTGTTTGAAAGAGGTCAAGAACTTTTTTCTTCTCAGATATGTACTAGTATCTCTGGGATCTGCCAACTATTCCCATGACTCATACCCTTCAGAGATGTTGCCAAGCCTACCTGGCGCCAACCAAGTCCTATATGATGTAGGCAAGTCAAGAGCCGTTAAAAACACCAAATTGCATGTATAATTACTACATTTTGATTATTCAACAAATGCTTCAAACCTTCTGACCTAACACTTCTGCATATGTGCTGTTTGTCAGCGTTACTGAAAACAAAGCTACATCTCAGACCTTCACAAACCTTTCCATTCTATGCAGCAACTGATGACTAAAAGTGCTAGTCTCCCTCTTAGCCAACACCTGAAATTGTTACCAATGCGGTAGCTTGAAGACGGGAATTTCTGGAGCATTTTCACAAGACCGAGGCCTTTGGTTTTGTTATTTGGATCCAGTTCTGCAGTATGAATTTTATTTATTTGTGCTTAACGTTATTACAGCTTATTTATATTGTTTTAAATGGAAAAAAAAATCAGGATCACTAGCTGATTTTTTTTTATATGTTTGGACTCCACTTGTTCTGACTACATTTTGCACCAATTCGTGGAATATTCTACATACCCGTAAGGTCTAGTAATACTACTTTTGCTGATATGTTTGCATTGGCTAAATAGCTGGAAGGCTATAAAAATAGCAAGAGATATGATGTGTCTGTAATCAGCGAGCTTCTTAGTTACTGATGCTGTGCACAGAGGCCACCTTTTCCCTCATCTTCATCACATGTGCTTCTGGAGCTTGTAGAGGAGTGAAGGAAGAAGAGAGGGCTCATGAAAAGTAATGTAACTTGGTATGCATTTGGGATGTGGTGACTACATACCTAACAGTAATTAGCTTTATTCAGGTTCCTTCAGTGTCTCCAACACTGCTTGGGACTCATACTCAGTTTTGACAATAATGGTAATATAACGGTGGGTTTTACAATACAAACACCAGTTGAAAATACTAACTTGGCATAAATAACAATTTAAAATAATACTGAGTAGACACTGGCACTGGAAGTACATTCTAGCACCACAGCACAGCTAACTAGGAGAATGAAAGCCCAATTCTAATATCACTATATCTTTTCCAAAGCCAAAGGAAACAAGTCAACCAACATTATTTTACAAAAGATATATACAAACACAGTTATCCACTGAAATGTGTACTGATAGCATAGATCAAGTATGACTTAAGTCACCTGCTTCATTTTTTCCTAAATTAAAATTCATAAGTATGTAAAGATATGGGACACTATGACCTATCTATGAAATCACTGCAAAGACTTGTCCAAAATTGTTATAATACCTTCACACTTCTTTTAATTTCAGGGTTCTTCTACAATCTCCATTAAGTCTCCTTTAATTGACCACCACTGCTAACAATTGTTCACATAGATTTCAGTTAGATGCTTAAAATGCAACGGCCATATTAATCCACCTTATTATGGTTTTGTAAATATTATAAAAGCATTTCCCATGTCAGTTATGATCAGATTATTAGGTGGCTTATGACACTTTACCACAGCCAGTATCACCTACAATAACTTTTCAAAATCCTTTACGTGCAATGCATATGTTGTAGGCTGTCAATATTATTGTTGTATGCAATAACGCATTCCATGTTTGCAATCCCATCAAGGCAAAATCAAATGCTAAATCAAACAACTCAGTAGCACTTACCTCTTCAGAGGTGAATATACTGAGCCTAGAGCAAAAGTAATCAATCAAATAATGTATGCAAATCAAGACACATATTCCAAACTTTTGGAATAATATGTTCCAGTGAATATCATTGCTTATTGTTCCCCATCTAGAAGCTGAGTACATTAAAAAATTGCAAAGTTCAACAAAACTAAATTCAAATTTTTCTTGCTGTAACGTTATTTGTTACACACAAAGCTGAAACAAGATGGACTCACAAGGTGGCTAAAGGAGTACAGACTTTTTAACTCCACCCATTACAAAATACTGCATTACAGTTAAAACTTACCAAAACTAACTTTTTTGTCATTAAAATAGAGAAGTAGAATCAAAAGTGAATCTGAACAGAAATTAGCTGTAAATACTGTGGTTACGGTGAAAGACAAATACAGGAGGCACAAGTCAGATCTAGTCCCAACTCAGAATCATTGAACTTGAAAGGGACCTCTGGAGATCATCTAGTCCAACCTATGTTCAGGAAAAAATCAACAAGAACAGATTACTCCGGGTCTTGTCTAGGTGAGCTTTCAACATCTCCAGGGTTAGAGAACCCACAACTGCTCTGGGCAATCTGTTCAAGTCTTTAATGACTCCCATGGTGACTTTATCTTTCCTTCTATTGAGACATAATTTTCCTTGTTGCAACTTGGGACTTTGGCCCCTTGTCTTTCTGCAGCACTCCCCTGAGAAAAGACAGGCTCTGTCTTCTCTATATCCCCCATTTAGGTAGCTGAAGACCTCAACAAAATCCTCCCTTTGCCTTCTGACCTTAACACTGAACAGCCCCAGCTCCCACAGCCCGTCCGCACAGGCCATGTGCTCCAGCCCTCAACCACCTTGGTGGCCTCCACTGCACTCGCTCCACTACATGCACATCTCTCTTGTACTGGGGAGCCCAACACTGGACTCAGTACTCCAGATGCAGTCTCACCAGTGCTGAAGAAGAGAGGAGGACAATTAGTCTTCTTGACATGCTGGCTACACACTTGCTATCCCAGGATAACGTGGCCGTCTTCACTGCAAGAGCATACTCATGTTGGCCACGGACTTACTTCAGCTAGTTCTCAGGCTTCCTCTCCGTGAAATCAGTAAAACCCTCTATTAACACGGTGGAAGTTTAATCCCTGCCTGAAAAAACTTGTTATGTTTCTTTTGACTGGGAAGAGGACGGATTTTGAAAGAAAATGTACCAGGAGGAGTGGGCTGAAAGTTCTCTTTATAGTGTAAATTCAGTCAGGTGGTAAATAGACCCAGCCGTGTGATCTAGAGGCTGAAGGATTCAAGCAGTGTGGAGATCTTTCTGCTCCCTCCACAGCCAAGGACAAGCGCAGGAGAATGATTCTGCTCCTGTGAGACTGGAAAAATTGGTGGTTCCTCACTCCACGCAACCCACAGTGGTGATTCTACTCCCCCAGATACAGTCAGCTAAAAGCTAACCTGAGTCTAAAATGACATGGTTTTGTCTATACCAGCAAACAAACCAGACCATTTTATTTCTCTGGTTGGGATGCCAAATGGCACAACACAGCTAAAATCATCTTCTTCCCAAAACCACACCAGGTGAACAATTTGATGCTTGCACGAAACCCTGCCCTGGTGAGTTTAGCAGCATATACGCAGCCATTTAAACTCCGTTTGTGGAATGAATCTAGTCATGCGGAATTGGCACTGTGCTGAGGATGTCAATTCAAATTCATAAATGCTGAAAGCCAAATCGAGATCTGTAAAAACGTCCTTTTCAAGGAGATCTTATAATTACCTCTCACAATTACAGCAGATATATTGGGCCTGATTCCTCTCACAACACGAAATTCATGCTTTGTAGAGAATCCATACATATTTCCACTTAAACAATTTATTTGTTATAAACTTTGTGCAGGTCTTCTTGAAAAAAACTATGCATTGTAGGCAGTGAGTCTGATGCAAATTGTAGCATACAGCTGAGCTGCGAATTACAGTTTGTTAAATATGATTACAGAGACGTTTTATCTTGTGGAACTCTATTTGGATCTCATAATTGTGAATTCAAAGACTCTCCCTTTTCTTTCACCTTCATCCATCCTTTTTACTTTTAAGATCAAAATGAGTGTTCGTATTTAGCATAGAAAGAGCAAGTAAATAAAATCAGTATAGAAGGAATAAAATATATATGCCATATATGCATGTATTCTAACTACAGGCTTCAAAGTTCTTGTATGAATTTCTACAATTTCCTTAGGAAGAAATATAGGAAGATAGATAGATAGACAGGTGGATAAATATATATGAAACTATATATATATATATATGTATGTACATAGCTATATAGATATAAATCTTCATATAGGAAGAAATTACAGCTTTTAGTGGCTGAGCTATCTTATTTGCTTATTTCTCTAGGGAGGTTACTGGTCTTTCTCTTTTATATGCATCCACTAATAAAACCAATCTAAGTCTATGTTAACTAACTCAATATAAAAGTTGGGACTTTTTTGCCCATTTCTCTCTAACTATTACGTGTATTTCACAAATGGAAGTCACTAGCCATAACAGAGTCTCTCGGCAAATAACAGTAAGCAATCATTCAAAGCTCATTTGTAAAGCCCAGGCTAACTGACATTATAAAAGTCTATCTTGTAAACACAAAGCCACATCTGAAATAGCTCACAGGGGCTGTGTAACGCTGACATTGCTGAATTAAACGTACTTCCTGTAAAGAGCTATGCTCATAGAATAAGGATCATCTTCCCTCTCCCCCTTTTGCTAGTTCATCAACTAATAAACTATTACCACACATGGGGTCATTACTGGAGCCGCTTATTTTAAGTTCTTCATGGAACTGAAGGGACTCATACGCCTTTTTGTTGACACAGTCACCATTTGAAGTTTGTGAAAAGAAAATGTCAGCATTCAGATAAAATAATTGAAAAAAGATGTCTTGTGACACCTGTCTTTAAAACATAAAAGTCCTGCAAATTACTTACAGTTCTGAAAAGGACATATATCTAGGTGCCATTTTAGTAGAGGAGAATGAGAGAATAGAAATTAAAATCACTTTTACCTCTCGCTCTTCCTTTTCTTTTTCTTTAACTGTCCAAAAATACGTCATCCACACTCCAGTTTGGTATCAAATATCCATTCAAACTTCCTACTTAAGCATTTGCCAGACCTGTTAACTATGTCTTGATAATTACAGACAGAAATCATCTATATTTGGATACTGGTCAACAAACATATTCTTTTCCGAATATGCTGTTCTTCATGACACTCCCACTTTCTCTTTTCTTTTCCCCATCAAAAAATTTGAGAATTCACCTGCTCGTTAGAATTTTGAGAGTGCACGCTCAATTACAAATGCCCTGTGCTTTCTCTTTATAGCCCATGTGTGTCTCCAGGGATACGCAATGGCTGCAACACATATCATGGTAACCAAAGAACATCCATATTGGGTGAAGCCAAAGACCTATCTACCTAGGTATCCTGTCTCTGATGATGACCAGTACCAGCTGCCTAAGGAAGATTTAGAGAAAAGGAAAACCATATAGTGATACATTATCGGGATACATTCCCAGCCTTCAGTAATTTGCATCCCAGAGACTTCCTGAACCTTGTGCAGTGGTCTTTTACCATCTTTGATAGATTTTTCTTACCTAAACTTTAATTATAATTTTCTGAACCTCTATCAATTTTTGGCACCTACAATGTCCTGTGGCAGCATATCTGGCAACTTAAGTACGAACGGAACTTGTGTGAAGCAGTGACTCAATTTTTTTTGTTAAATCTACCATCTCTTAGTTTCATTTGAGGAACTCTAGTTCTCTTATTAGAAGAATGCTCCCTTCTGGCATTCTTACTCCACTCTCAATTTTACAGACCTCTATATTAGCCTTCCTCCCTCGCTCTCGCTGCTTCTCAGCTCCAGTCATCTTTCTTCTAGTCGCAAAAGTTCCAATGTTTAATTTTTAATGCACTATTACTTCCCTTTGTTACCATATTATTTATGAAGATACTGAAAAACGTAGGTCTTATCACAGACCACCACGAGACTTCAGTAGTGACCCTTCTCAACTAGCAAACAAAACAAATAAAAAAATGGTTACTTTCCTACATTTTAACCAGATATTCTCAAAATGACCCATGGCAGCATAACTTCCCTGCTGAGGAACCTTGCTAAAAGCTTTCTGAGAATCCAAGATAGCCTTTTCTTGCATATTGATTAATGCTTTTAGAATTTCCACCTACAGAAGCAGTGTTGACTGGTCCCCAGTATATCATATTTATCTAATGCCCATTAGCATTATTCTTTCTACTTATTTGTGAAGTATAGATCCAGACTTCCTGGCCTGTAGTTCTCTGAACACCCTCTAGGACCCTTTCTGAGCATCCTATTTGCCACCGTTCCACTAACACCAATAGAGTTTTAAGCAGGAGGTTACATCTTTGCATTAACTGTTCAGCTATTTCATACCTGACTTCCCTTTAAACGAGAATGCCACCGGGCCCTTGGGATTCATCTTGTCAATTTGTCCTATACCTTCTTTTACTGACATTCTTGTATAGCTTTTTACTTATGCTCCCAGCCATGCAGGAGCATCCAGAGGAAGTAAGCACTGCTGCATTGTGGCAAAGTCCACTTCTCCCAGAGGTTCTCCACACCTGCTCACAGCTGACTTGAAGAGGTCTGTCTCAGAGATGAGAGGATGTGCAGGACTCTTCTGGTTAATGGCAGGTATAGAGAAGACTAATTCTTCCTTACCCTTCTCCATGTCCTTGCTCCTGCTTCAGCTAAAAGAAACAGCAAGATCACCCCAGTTGCCATTACCACAGCCAGAGCGTGGACAGAAGCCTTCAAGAGCAGCACCCATGAGATACCGAGGAGGAAGACTCTTGACTATTCAAAGTTGGAAAAGGAGTTACTGACTACTGCTGTAGTTGGAAGGAAAAATGATGAGTTTCTGGATTTTTTGAAGTTGTTGAATTTCACAGGGAAGATTACAGTTGTCAACTGAAAGAGATTTTTTTTTTTTTGAAAGAGACAACAGTTTTCACAGTTGACAGCCGTAAACACCACCAAAAAAAAAGATCAGATCTTGCCAATAAATGCAGGCCCTTGCCTTTACTCTTATCAAAAGGCAAGAATCACATACAGGACAGTAGAAAGTTACCTGAAGGGACTAGTGGTTCGGCCGTGTAAACACTACCAAGCAACAGAGACAAACTCAATCAGAGAAATAAAGCTGAGGAACCACATCTTGCACAACTTCCATGCCAGCATTTCTGAAGTTTGCTCAACTTTCTCTCCCAGCTCAAGCAGATTCTAGCCACATTCTTAGTGGCTAATTTAAAACAGGTGTGAGGGGACAGGATCAGTCCCCTTAGTCCAAAGACAGCTGGGAATAGCAGGCACTGTTGCAGAACACTTTTATCTTACAATTCTGCTTGCTAAATGTTATTTACAACCTTCTGTGTTATTTATCATTTTATCTCATTATGTATTGTCTAGAGATGCAATTTTCAAAATGGGGTGGGAACACCTTATTTTAGTGGAATTAGATTTAGCATTTAAAACATTCATATAGCCAATCAAACTTTAATGAACTCTTCTGCAGATATTGTTTATTTTTTGAAAAGTTTTAATAACTTTTCCTGTAATTAAAAATAGCATACAATATCAGAAGCCAGCAGCAATTAAAGGTAATCAAATTTGGGAAATTGTGTAGGAAGTACAAAAAAGATCTGTAGATATTTTGTTAAATGCTTATTATCAGTTGAAGTACTATTTGCTTCACAAAACAGAACAATGCTTATCATTAAAACATAAGAACATTTCTACTAAGTTCTCTGCCTGATTTTCTTCTTTCATAAAATGCACTGCATGTGAAACAAGTCTTCAAAAAAACAAGGCCTAAAAAAACCTACTACTCAGGGTGCCTTTGAGGATATTTAATTAAAATCTAATCCTGCATTCATTAAGGCTCACATAAATTAAGCTGTCATTCATAAGATTTATGGATTCTCATTTGCATATTGCATACAATTCATCAATTACTCAAGTATGAAAGGAGCACATTTCCCTTGGAGCTGCATGCTACCCTGCCAACATTTGAAATGAGGGAAAGAGCAAGACTGTCAGGCATTCACACAAACTTTCTTCCAAATGCCTGCTCCTTGATTAATCTAATTTTCTAGCTATTCCTTACAAGATACAACAACAGCCCTTCTGCAAATTTCTATTATTTCTCCTGTCTTCATCATAAAATCTTCTTGTCTTTTAATAATACTTCATGTCTGACTGATTATTATTTGTTTGCTAATGATATGGCATGAATGTTTTCTTTATATAAATGCATAATGCACACATCGGAGTTAAAATAAAATGATTAGTATTTTCAGGTTTTGTTTTTTTCTGTTTAACATCACTAATTTGCTTAGCTGAGCTTAATAAAAAACCTAAGCAATGAGAAAAAAATACCAAATTATAAATCTATCATTTAAAACAGCCATCAGTATTAAGTCAGAATATTTCTCTTAGAGTGTAATGGTAATGTGCATATAATTAAACCATTAAAATTTAACATTAAAATATAATTACGAAGAGACAACAAATGTTTAACGTGAAAAATCAGCTTATTTACAGCCGCTGTACTGTGTACCTGACTGCACTTCTGAAAGTTGTAGGCAAAGCAGTGATACAGGTAAGTTTGTTTTTGTTGCACATAAAACATGCTGTGTTAATTCAATTGTCTTCTCTAGGGAGTTAATCTTAATTTCAGTGGCACAACTAGGAAGTAGCAGTCTTTGCTCGCCCAGTCTCTGGATACCTTCCAACGTGCATGTGATCAGGTGCTGAATTTAATGCATAACACTCATTCATGTCTGGGAGTTTCTAAATTAAAATATATGAATGTATCAGCACTGTCTAAAATTACTCTTAAGGCTCTCTCTAAATTTATTGGCTCATCTTATATTGTTAATTACCTAGTAAAAGTAGCATAAATATACCAAAATAAAGTTGCCGTTTTCTCCAAGAAATGTTATGTTTAACAAATAAAAGCATGATAAGCTATGAAACGATAAAAGTCCAACGTAAAACATTTCTGAACTTCTTAGAGAGTACACATAACACTTTGTAGTGCTACTTCCCAGATCAAGTTAACAGAATTTTTTTTAATTTCAGTATAAAAAGTATTGGGGCCTTTAAATACGTGTAATATAAACCAAAGAATCTCGGAGCAGATGGTGAGCAAATTAGAAATAAATACTTCAAATATTAGTGATCTAAGGTTTTATTGTTCAAATGTGTTCAGCACCAAGTCTAGCTTAAAAGTCATATGCTGCCTCTTGCCACAGAGGGACTGTTGAACATTTGGGCTGGATTACTGAGTGGCAAACAAATATTTTTTCTCTTCTCTCCTCCCCCAAACCTGTTTAAAAATGAAGAGAGATTTCATTCTAAACATAATTGCTAACATAATCCCATGCGAATAAAGTTAACTAACCCTGGAAAAATAAACAGATGACTAACTTTAATCAGAGAAATGAAGTCATCATTATGCTTGGTTTATAAAACAGATTTCCATTGTCAAAGATAATATAACAGGGGTTTTTTTGTTATTTTGGTTTGTTTATTTTGAGTTAGCTGCTGTACTGTAGACTGTTTAGGTCCATCCCTGAATTACTACTGCATTTATTGTCTGTCTTTTTAACTGTTGCATTCTCCGAGTTTCAAATTTCTCAGCATGAGCTGTCTGCTTAATTCTATCCAAGTAGTGTGTAATGAGAAAAGAATTTTCCCTGTCTACAATAATATAGCTTATTTTATTTCCTGAACCCAAACCACCTGTTCAGTTTTTCTATTTAAAGCTTTGTAAGGCAACCAACTACCTCGGTACGTTTGTGCTGAAATGAAAGGCAGTCGGAACGAAGCTGCGACTTCTTCAAACTCGGTCCAATAAAAAGCGTCACCTATGGAGCAGCTTCTTGGCTCCAGGGTCAGATGGGGTTCACTTCATAAAATTCTCAACAGATCTTACAAGTGACTTTCTTATTTATGTGAAATCGACTCAAAATACTTCTAAATTTAATTCTGCAAGAGCTTTTGAGATAAACAGCAATAAATGACTATATAGTAATGAATGACTCTAGAACCTCTTTTAGTTTGAAACCTCCAAATCTTTGTAATTGTTAAAATTAACTGTATTAACTCTGAGTCTGAAAATATAAATCTAGGACAAATCAACTTATTACACTACTTTCATGACTACAAGCCCCTATCTCAGTGGTAAGAAATAGCTCATCTGAAAAACTACGGTCCAAAAAGATACAAAAGACAAGCAAATATGTCCCGGGCCAAACATGACTCCAAACTTAACATTGGACGTTGCCTACCACTAAAGAATAGATCATCTTCCAAAATCTCTTTGAATTTTTACATTTTACATCATCACAGATTGAATGAGGTTTGAATTCAGTGGAATGAGGGCAATGGAGTAAAAAGATAGTTATTTAACAATATTCTGGGCTGTTTGGTTTTTGACAGTCCCCCTTTATATTTGTCAACATTTTCACTTCGTTATTTAAATGTACACCTCAAAATACAAGCTTTGGTATCATTTCTGGATTGAGGAAAAGCCTCATTCAGCCTTCCTTGGATATTTGGGGAAGAGGGATCAGCCTATGCACAAGATCAGCCTACCTATTTCCATGATTAGAGCAAAGATTTTAAAAACATGTACCAGAAACAAGGCTTATGCCTCTGAAGAGAGGGGAGGTGCAACTTCTTATAGACAGTATGAATCTAGAAAAAGAGAAATAAGAAATCTGTAGGAACATGTGGCTACAAAAAAGGTTTGTAAATAAACAGTCATTTTGCTTCGTGTCTCTTTGGCCTACTTAACTGTTACATTTATCTGTCCCTTTCTCTTTCTCTCCCACTTTTCTGTAAATATGAGGGAAGGAGGCTGGGGAGGGTAAACATAACACTAAGTGTATGGAAAAGAGGAAATTATTCCTCTTGAACCACCCAGAGAGAACAACAAAGAAAAACAGATCATCTTTTCATGTTACACATAAAGGCACTAGACCTAGGATACGTAGGCACCTCAACTGCTAATATAAAAAAAGGCTTTCCCTTTCTCCATTCCTGTTAATTATTTTCAAATCTGTGTAGATATAACACCTTCTTCCTTCCTTTTCATTAGCTCATGAATGTCTGAAAGACAGAAGTTCTGGTCTGATAATACCTGCCGAAGCACAAAACCCCTCCTGTGGATGCCAATCCAGTGCCAGTGAGATTTAAATGCTGGAGCTGGTTCAAACACCTATGAAATTTTCAGATAAAATCTTTATTAAAACAAGTTGGGATTGAACGTGCATTTCATGGGAGTTCCTGTAACCTCACCAAAACATTATCATTTCCTTGCAAAAACTCTACACGCTTTAAATAATTAAAGAGCTGGAATGTGAGAAACAGATTGGACTGCTTGGTTATCAATGCCACACATTGCTTTGCTGTTTATTTCTGTTACAGTTTAGATGTAATCCTAATCTAATCCTCAAATTTTCAGAAATATATACAAAGATAGAAACTTCTTCAGGGATTATGTAATCCTGTTTCCCTTTTGAAGGAATCCACTTACACAGGTGCAATTACAGTATATATGGAGTCATTATTCACAGAGTGACCATCTTAACTAAAATTAAAAATACCAGTTGAATACGTCTCCATACACTCACATGAACCTAAAATACCTAGAATTGTATAACTCATTAGAACAGTCATTTCATCTGTATTTGTTAATTATTCTTCCATGTCATCATAGTCAGATGCAAAAAGACATAATTTAAAATAACTCAGGACTGCATTTTTTCCAAGTACTAGATTCTGAATGAAAACTAAATTATGCTCCTAAATTCATAGTGAAAATAAAAAAAATAATATGGCCTTAAATTTCCTTTGTAGCTTAAAGAGCCCAAAGCTGAATAGATGCATCTCGCATGAGTTTTTTTTTTTAAATATACTTTGGGGAAGTGCTAAATCATAGGCACCTCCACCTCAGCCACCTTCTCTTTTCTCTCTTCCCAGGCATTTCTGCTGGAGCTTTAACTAAATGGAAATTAAATAGGAAATAAAACTACATACTGACATTAGTTCTTCATTATATATTACAAGTAAACAAGATTAACTCAGTATCACTTATTACTTATAAAATTACGGAGTTTCACTGAAAATGGTGGGGAGATTTAAAACAAGAAAGGAGAAGTACCTGGACTTGTGCAAAGCATTTGACACTGTCCCACACGACATCCTTGTGTCTAAATTGGAGAGACATGGATTTGATGGATGGACCACTTGGTGGATAAGGAATTGGCTGGATGGTCACACTCAAAGAGTTGCGGTCAACAGCTCGATGTCCAAGTGGAGACCAGTAACAAGTGGTGTTCCTCAGGGGTCTGTATTGGGACCGGCGCTGTTTATCATCTTTGTTGGTGACATGGACAGTGGGATTGAGTGCAGCAAGTTTGCCAACAACACCAAGCTGTGTGGTGCGTTCGACACACTGTAGGGAAGGGATGCCATCCAGGGGGACCTGGACAGGCTTGAGAGGTGGGCCCGTACGAACCTCATGAAGTTCAACAAGGCCAAGTGCAAGGTCCTGCACATGGGTCGGGACAACCCCAAGAACAAATACAGGCTGGGCAGAGAATGGATTGAGAGCAGCCCTGAGGAGAAGGACTTGGGGGTGCTGGCTGATGAGAAGCTCAACATGACCCAGCAATGTGTGCTTTCAGCCCAGAAACCCAACCGTATCCTGGGCTGCATCAAAAGAAGTGTGACCAGCAGGTTGAAGGAGGTGATTCTGCCCCCCTGCTCTGCTCTCATGAGACCCACCTGGAGTACTGCATCCAGCTCTGGGGCCCCCAACATAAGAAGGACATTGACATGTTGCAGCGAGTCCAGAGGAGGACCACAAAGATGATCAGAGGGCTGGAGCACCTCTCCTATGAAGACAGGCTGAGAGAGTTGGCGTTGTTCAGCTCAGAGAAGAGAAGGCTCTGGGAAGACCTATTACAGCCTTTCAATACTTAAAGGAGTCTTCTTACAAGAAAGCTGGAGAAGGACTTTTTACAAGGGCATGTAGTCATAGGACAAAGGGCAATGGCTTTAAACTGAAAGCGGGTAGATTTAGATGAGATATAAGGAAGAAATTCTTCACTATGGGGGTGGTGAGGCACTGGAACAGGTTGCCCAGAGAAGTTGCAGATGCCCCATCCCTGGAAGTGTTCAAGGCCAGGTTGGATGGGGCTTTGAGCAACCTGGTCTAGTGGAAGGTGTCCATGCTGATGGCAGGGGGGTTGGAACTGGATGATCTTTAAGGTCCCTTCCAACCCAAACCATTCCATTATTCTACGATTCTATGATTCCACAGTGGTAATGAAAGATCATTTTTTAGTAGATAAATTAACTATCCGGTTTACAGTTTATGTCAATATACATAAACACAGGCGATTCTGAACTTAGACTTTAGGCAAGTGAGCTACTGGGGTAAAGAAAGTTTGCTAATATGTAAAACTGTCTTTAGAGATGGTTATTTTTGCAAAGAATAAGAAAAGTACATTTGATTTGATTCTTTCAGGAGTAATGTCTAATGTCAAATTATGTTGCAACTACTACATAGCTACTCAGATATTAACGTATCACAACTAAATCCGAACTGAATCACACTAAATCTGTTAGTAATAGATTGGATGAAGTATCAATTCATGTCACAATTAGTAAAATCAGTTTCCTTCCAAAAAAAGCTTCTTTATATTGAACCTTTTTTTCCTGTCAAGCATTATTTAAACTCACCCAAGTATTTCTTTGCAGCTGCAAAAATGGTAAACTGTATTAAATTGGAAATTAAACGAATGCTGCTGCATGTCACTTTACAATACATGGGCACATGCAGGTGCCATGTTTGTGCATTTATGCAACATGATATGATAAGTGCTCTCTGTGGAAGCATGTCATATGATTATCATTGCTGCTAAAATAACAAGCTTTAAGCAGAGTGCCTGGAAATATCCAAAACAGTCTTGAAAAGACAAACGACCTCCTTCTCTATCTTTCTAAAACCACAGCAGTTAAACAGATTGTGGAAAACCTTTGGTACCAATGAGTTATGTGAGGCACAAGAAGCTTAGAGCAAAAGTTGTAATCCTCATTACCAAACATGGAAGACATCAGTTCATTTTTCTTCTGAACTTCTGGACAGCTTTCCCTCTTCTGTTATTTCAAACATTCAAAAGAAGTTAGGTTTGGGGTATTGATGATTGCTTGAATTTTAAAACGAGAAGCGAGGCTGTGATGATATACATCATCTGCAGAGAAAACTTATTTGTCAGGTGACACTCTAACGTAGTACATTACATAGTGCTGAAGGTTTCATCACGCCTACCTATGGAATGTCAACAACTACCACACTCTCTAAGCGGAAGCTGCCTATCTCCGGAGAAATCTTAACAAGCAAAGACAGTAAGAAACACAAGGGGCCCAGAAAGTCCCAAAGAGTATTAAACTGTATCCTCTTAGGCTACAAACG
Source organism: Mycteria americana (assembly GCF_035582795.1). Lineage (NCBI taxonomy): Eukaryota > Metazoa > Chordata > Aves > Ciconiiformes > Ciconiidae > Mycteria > Mycteria americana. The sequence goes on from NC_134365.1 coordinate 179,168,308, forward strand.
TGTTCTACAAAGTACAGACATATGAACTATTTAAACCTCTGAATTCCATATGCATGAGTCAGAACTGAGCACAGCAACAATAACCACCGAAAGCAACAGTCCCAAATATTTGAATGAATTTAGTTACAACAAATTGAACAAGATCTACAGCACAGTTATTACACTCGAGTCCCTGTAGGGACTTCAAACATACCACAACATACAGTGCTCAACAAAAACAATTTCATTAAAGTAATATCTCGAACATAACATTTTGAAAAAGATGCTGTGAGCAAAAACTACTACAGAGATTCTCCATTCACCACCTTGAATTTTTCTGTTCATCTACGCATCTACGCATCAATTCACAGATCTACAGTCTTTCCACTACTGGCTTTACTCTCTCAAATATCTTTTCACTCACAGCTTTAAACCTGTCTCTGTTAAGTCAATCAACTTTCAGAACCACTAATGCTAATGGTTAGAAAGGTCTATACTTTATAGTACAGTATACTTCTATACTTTAAAAGAATAATGTAACTTAAATAGCAATTTGTAATTTCCCCAATACTTATCATTTCAGAAATAGCCAAAATACCACATTACATAGTAGGACAGATAGTATCGTAGTAGAGATTCATACTACACATACGCTCTCAGAGGCAGTGACACATACAGATGAATGACTTCAGCCAAAGGAAACCACTGAGCAGAACTTATCAAAAGATTCAACAACAGCACAGCTTAGGCCTGTGAACTTTGATGACTTGGTTGGTATGCATGCTATCTTTTTCTTTTTTCTTTCTTTTTTTTTGGAGCCTAAAGCACTCCAGGCCGTACTTACACTGTGTTTTTCATGAATTCACAGAGTATTAGGAGGGACCAAGTAGGGTCAAACTAATTCTTCCCACGAGCTGTACAGAAAAGAAGAACACTTGCAGACAACAGGAAAGAAGGCTATGTCTTTGACTTATTCTGCCACAAAATAAGACTTACTTGAAGGGAAGCATTAGTGGTGGCACTGTCTGAGATGTTAAGACTTTGATCATCTCTGGCTGAGGCAACTTAAGGTGTTAATCCTTTTCAAGATACTTCAACCACATGACAGTCTTCCTTTCCTCTAGCAGAGCTTAGAAAAAGGAACATAAAGCCATTTCTATGCTTAAACATACAGTTTCTACCTTCACTGGTTATTTAAGTTATTCTTACAACTAATAGGGTTTTGAACCTCAGGTTTCTCCTGAAGTGGCATTGCTGCCTACTGCCCCAAACCTGGAGAGCATTTCAAAGCTGTAGTGAGCCCCTTGGTGAAAAGCAAGTGTATATATATATTTCAATGATTGCAGAAATTTCATCAATATAGCTCATGTAAAAATTCTGCTCTTTGTCTAAAATAATCCACCATGAAATAAAATTTCCAGTTACCTACTGAAACACTAATACTTCTGCAAAAACAACTGTTCTTCAGATAATGCTCTTCTAAATTAATTATTCTGAATGAAAGAAAGAATGACTGCAATTTCAGGTAATGAATGAGGAAGCAGCAAGTTTTGTGTTTGAGAGCCAGGAAGAGACATATAGCAATAAAAATTGCTTAAATCAAAATATGCCAGAAAACTATCTAGCAGTTGAACCATTTACACATGAAAAACCTTCCAAATGCTTTAGAAAAAGGTGGGGGGTTTTTAAGTGAAAATTAGATATTTTGATAGTAGTTTAGAATACACAGATAATATTTAACATGGGTAATGCTTTCAATATTACTTAAAAAGTCTGACTTCACATTTTCAACATAAAGAAACAAGCATATGTGCTTTTTAATAAACATATAGTATACAGCTCATTCACAGACAGGTCAATAAAAAGACCTCTTATCTTCCCTACATGTAGACACTTAAAATGCAGATGTTGCCATTTGACTTTGTCACTCTATGATCTTTTTGCAATCCATGTTGAGAAATAAACACTTCTATGTCACAATTCACTTGACTTGTTTTCCATGCCTATCTGAAGATGCTATTAATTGCTCTGTAGAATTTCCCGCTGCTGACTATATGCGGAGTCCAGATGATGAGCTCAGACATAGACATTTACACTGTACACTACAGAGATTAAGCAAGCTCAGTCTCACCCTTGCTCTCTAAAAATTGAATTCACTGATTGTACTTCAGCCTAAAGTCAAGGGGGAGCCTAAAGTGGCGGAATCTATACTCTGAGCTGCTTTGCCTTGCACAGAGTAGCCTCTCAATCTTAAAAATTACTAATTCTTCTTCTGAGGTAGCAAAGTTCCTGGAGTAAGTATCATTCCATTATGTATTTCCTTTAAACCAGCTTTGAATCTGTTCCAACTTAAATGGAGGAGATAGGGAAAAAACCTGCTACACGTTAAATTAAAGCAAATTTAACTTTTTTTTTTTTTTTAATCAACCTCCAGCTTTTCAGAAGAGCAACAACACCAATTTATATACAATGAGTATAAATAGTTCCAGGAGAGTTCAATGAAACATACAGAGAATACGATAAAAAGGTAAGCAAGTTTATCAGTACATTTAAAATTATCTGCATCTCTTTGAATCACGTTCACGCTAGGAAAATATGTAACCTTCATCTCAAAAGCCTGATGTATCTTCGCATCTCACTCAGAGAAAATAAGGCAGATACTGTTCTATTTTTCACACATCTCTGTCAGTAGATCCCGCTCTTGGGAAGCTTAACATCATCTATGCTTCTGTCAGACACGATCAGTTATGCACAGATGTAGACATGCACTCTTCTTTTCTCTTGTGATTTTTTTCCTTTATTTCATGTGTTTTGACTTGCAGTCATGAAATGTGATACAGAAAAAAGTTTTTAACATAGAATGATTTTGGGCCATATTATATTAAAATTATCTGTATTTTCAGATAATTTTCATATATTTTCATATTTTTCATAAATTATCATAATTTGGAGTATATTTTTAAATTCATAATTTACAAAGTAATGTGATTAAGAGATAAACCAGACAGTTGCTGTATGCAGATACAGTAACAACCGCAAAAGAGCTTGTAATATGGGACAACGGATGGAATATCTACATCTTAGAACTTGTTTACAGGCCTAAAAAACTTCAAATCATTTTGTAAAAATCTCTCAGACAAAACACGGGAAAAAATCAAATGGTTTATAGGAGTACTTGAAAGGGTGAAGCTAATGTCCAGTTTTGAAGTCTCTTAAAACATCATATGCAGAGCTTCCAGCCAACACAACTGCAGAAATTTCAGGGTTGAGTTAGTTCACCAAACGTTACTCTAAATTGCTTGTCTTTTTGTTTTTTTACAGATTCCAGTAAATAAATAAAATTCCATTTGGCTAAACTTGGTTTACTTTTGACCCAACAAAAGAGATCTACAAAACATAAAAAAATAATTGGAACTAGACATTCTTAAGGATAGAAGGTCATTTCGGTACTTAAAATGTACTCTCTGTAAAAATACACAATAGAGACACAAATTAATTAAAAAAAAAAAAATCCCAGTAAACAAAACTATGATTTTCACTGCATAATTCCTATACCAAAACACAAGGGTAGTTTTTTTCAGCTAGATCTCCAGTCACTGTACATTTTAAGGCTGTCTGAGGATAGACAGAGCTAGAGATTGTCTATTAATCTTGGCATTATGGTGTGTCATGAATTCTTTTGACTTCTTATTTGAAGTCCCACTAGTGTGCATTCAACCCTTCACCTTTTTTAAGTAGATCCATTCTTTATTAGCCAACACGCTAGGCCAGGTTCTTTCTGGTAATGACTAGTCTTGCCTGCCTACAAAATATGTGAAGCTTTGTGATTTTTCTTAGTATCTTAACAACTACTGACGTTCATCTATGTTTCTGTTTCATGAGTACTGGAATCATTTGTGATATCCCTTAGCAAGTACTAACGAGTAAGCGTGCTATATAACTTAACTGGAAATATTAGATCTGCATAAAAGAATGCATATAATGTTAAAATCATGGCCATAGTTGATAAAAATAAATTGACTGCAGATACAACAAAGGTGACAAAACAGTAATGACTTTTTCGAAATTATCTCAGTTTTTAAAAATTATTCCTTCCTATGCTGTCAGATCTGAAAGGTCAGCTTGCATTCTAATAAGCATTGAAAAGATATGTATTCAGCAGTAAAATATAAAGATATTAATTTTAAAGGTAAGTAAACAAAGAATGAAAAGTATCATCTTCCTGGAAAGAGGAAATGTCAGAGTGGAGAGAAACAAATAGCAGAGTTCATCAGGAATCAGTTTTTGGATCAGTCTTGTTTAATAATTTAACTAATGTCCAACACACATGCTGATGACACAAAGTTGGAAGAGGATTGAGCATCACGCTGAAAGAACTGGATGGTCTCGAGGAAAGATGATGAATTTTAATGGAGCAAAGTGCAAGGTCATTCACTCAGGGACCATAAATAAGAGTAGCCACTGTAAGCCAAGAACTCATAAGTTGGAAATAACCAAGGAGAAGAAATTTCTGGGTTTATTAGCTGATCCCTGGATGATTATGAACCACCAATGTGACACAGTGATGAAACAGACAAATACCATTCTTGAACATATCAGGCAATATATTTCTGGTAGATCAGAAACTATGACTGACATATAAGGCATCAGTGGGATATTTTGCCTGTATAACCTTAGTCAGCCATCTTCAGAAAAGATAGATTCACGGAGAAATAGGTCTAGAGAAGGACTGCAAGCATGATTACAGAATGGGGAGGCTTCCAAGACAAGGCTGAAAGAGTTTGACTTTTCTAGCACTGGAAAAGCAAAGGTTGAGGTGGGATACAATTCTTCTCTTTCACAACCACAGGAAAGGTCTGATAAATTTATAAGGGAAGATTCAGACACAGAAGGAAACTGCAGGCTGCTCCAAGTCACAGTGTCGTGACACAGCGCAACAGTGAAACCTACTGATCCAATCAGTTTTCTGCCAGCTCTCACAAAGTTATTGGTGCTACTGGCCATGGAGAGAAAAAAATTATGAAAAGGAACTTTAACCTATAAATTCACCAAAAATTAAATTGGTTGAGGAAGGGCTACACTGCAGAGTTCCCACAGCAGGAGTGACTAAGGAAGCACCAGGAAAGGTCTCACTGGTGATATACCTAGTTGGTAGGTGTGGTACAAGGTAACCCTGGTTAACTTGTACCGAAGAAGTCAAAAATGAAGATGCAAAATGAACAGCATATATCAGTATTTCTTTTTTTACTATTTACCTATCTGTTATCTGATGAGGTTCTATGCTATGCCTACCAAAGTGGTCTGTGAATAATTTCTTACATTAGAAGACACAGTAGTACAAATAAAAGACATTTTTAGAAAGCATGTATAAAGAAGAGCTACTAATGGAATGTGCTGATTGCAACGCTTATTCCCAGTATTGCAAAACTAGAACAAGCAGTCCAGATATTATACCTCAATATCACCCACTATGATAAACTAGAGAAAAACCTTACTTTCATCTGCATTCCACAATATGTAATTGCTTCAAAACTCCAGAATATGAGAGAAATCTATTGAAAATGCTTTTTAAAAAAAAAAAATGAAGAAAAGCTTGGATATCAAAGTATTCTGAAAAAAACTAAAATTGGAAATAGTTATTATAAGAAATATCAGGATTAAAACTCCTTGGTTCTAAATAGTTTCTAGCCTAAAAGTTACAAAGCACTACTTCTTTCAGTCATATCATATCATGTTACAAAATTGTATTTTTGCTTAAATTCTGACATGGTTTCATAAATGTATATTTGCTAGGTAAGTGACAACATCACACTGTAAATACTTCAGAGAACTGTAAGACATTAAACCTTTAAAATGGCAACAGTTTAAGGAATCATAGCTTTGCACCACTGATCCAAAGAGCATACATCACTAACTTCTCCCTGGGTTCTTTTGCCTTTTACTGGTAGAAAACACTTTTCTCAATATTAACTTTTTAAAATAAATACCTGTGAAATCTTTTAGAAGTACATAATATTGTAAATTGTGGTGACTGCTGTTGAACTAATAATAATGTGTTTTATTTACTTAGTCTTTTGTTTTAAACAAAGAGATACAGATTAAATGCTGATTTTAGAAGACTTCGCTGTTAACTTCAGAGTTCCAGTCAAAATCTAACTGAAGATTCCATAATTGCTTAAATAGCAGCTACTTTTACAATTGTCCTTAATTAGGTCCCAATTTAGCAAATCACTTGGCCATATGCTGAGGTCCCACCGGATTTAAGAATGTGCATAGAGTTGTGCACATGCATCAGAGCTTAGCTGAACTGGGCTCTAACATTAGACATTTTTAAATTATTTTTAATTTCTGGAACTGCTGTAGCCTTTTGAATTTTCTTGTGTTTCTCCTGAGTTCTTGGGGATTTCAGCTACGATTGCTTCTGACTATTACATATAGGCAACTAACTTTTTTAAATGATAAGTTTATTTCTAAATGCCAAGGTTTGACCTGAGACTGAGGGAAGAATTTCAGAATAATTGAAAAAGAAAGTAAAACAACTGAGACATAAATGGGACTAAACCTAGTGCCACCAAACACTTTAAAGTAAGATGGGCAGCTCCTTCAACCAACAGGAAATCTCCAACAGAGTGGACAGACTCTGACTACCCTAGAAAACTAAGCAGCTGAAATTGTTCTAGTTACTATCTTAGTTTTATTTACTACTTCAACTTTTCAAGTAATTTTGCTTCCCTACAAAGGTCTGACATCTATGGAGCAGAAATTGTGAAACTCTTCCATGGTACAGGGAAGGTTTTTCCCAAGAGGCACGTTCACTTCTCCCTTCTGTGCAGCTGCAATTGCATATATATTTGTCTAGTGGTACTTATCCTCTGTGCTGAGACAAGAACTGTCCTTTGGGTCTTGTGGAGTCTGTAGTGACAGGTCTCTCTCATCTGGACATCTCATCTTGGCAGTATCAACAAATCCTTTATATACTGAGCATGACGTCATGTGGTATGGAATAAGGGGTGGATACTGTCCTGGTTTCAGCTGAGACAGAGTTAATTTTCTTCGTAGCGGCTGGTATGGGGCTATGTTTTGGATTTGTGCCGAAGACAGTGTTGATAATACAGAGATGTTTTGGTTGCTGCTGTACTAATCAAGGACTTTTCAGCTTCCCGTGCTCTGCCAGGTGCAGAAGAAGCTGGGAGGGGACACAGCCAGGATAGTTGATCCAAACTGACCAAAGGGCTATTCCATACCACATGACGTCATGCTCAGTATATAAAGCTGGGGAAGAAGAAGGAAGGGGGGGATGTTTGGAGTGATGGCGTTTGTCTTCCCAAGTAACCATTACGCGTGATGGAGCCCTGCTTTCCTGGAGATGGCTGAACACCTGCCTGCCCATGGGAAGTAGCGAATGAATTCCTTGTTTTGCTTTGCTTGTGTGCGCGGCTTTTGCTTTCCCTATTAAACTGTTTTTATCTCAACCCTCAAGTTTTCTTACTTTTGCTCTTCCGATTCTCTCCCCCATCCCACTGAGGGGGAGTGAGCGAGCGACTGCGTGGTGCTTAGCTGCCGGCTGGGGCTAAACCACGACACCTGCCTTCAAAGACCATAATCCAAAGTTAAGTACAGTACACTATAGTAAGTATAAATATATTTGGGGTCTTTTTATTCACCCTTGGGTGCTAAATGATTCACTATGCACTCAGTTCACGTTTGCAAGTTTACTTAGGCAGCTATGGGGGAGGATGGGACAGGATGGGTTTTTATATGAAAAAACCCTTCCATAACCCATGCCACTGAGAAACAGAGCTGTCAAATCCATATTGTGGCATTTATGATATAAACAGAAAGAGCAGATAAATTTACAGATTGGCCTTATGCAGTTCTGAGTGTACCACCTTCAAAGCAAAATGGTGGAACTACAGAAGATGCAAACAAGAGCAACCAGGATGATCAGAGAGATTAGTGGTTTCTGTATCCAGAGACACCTGAATGAGGACAGGAAAGAGGTCATAAAATCTTCAGTAAGGTGGGAAAGATTACAAGGGAACTACCTTATTCTTTTATGATTTTCCCAAGAACTTGAGAGTACCTATAAAAATATCAGGCAGCAGGTTTGGAACAAATTAAGGAAATGTTTTTTTGAGCACCACACATAGAAATCAATGCCAGAGGATGCTTTGACAGCCAAACTCTAATTCTGCTCAAAAAGAGATTAGACAACTTAGGGCCAGTTAAGAAAGAAAGTCAAGATACAATTCAGGCCTGGAAATTTGTAAATCACTGATTGCTTGAATATAGTGTGTGCAAATATGGAAGGATCTGTATCCTAAGCAGCCTCTACTGGCAAATACTGCAGAAAGGGTAATGGATTAGATAAATCTCTGTCCTTCCTTTTACGAGATGATAATGGAAGACAGGAAGGAGCTGCCCTGGCAAAAACCTGCTTGTGCAATCCAAAAATGGTTAAGTTCCACCCAACAGAAATACTGGCTTTTTAATTCAGAAAAGTTTTTCTCTGTGAGTGCATGAGGCACTATAAGGATACAAGGAAGCAGATTTAGCAATTTTACTAGGCATGCATGTTTCCAGATTTAGCTTGCACAAGGTTAATCTGTACTATTCCATAGTTTAATTTTGTATTATCATCTGTTAATTTGATGAATGAGTTAAAGGTTTCTTATTAACATTTTTAAGCAGATGCTCTCATTCAGCTATACCTACTTCCTACATCTTCAAATGCAGATGAAGAAATACTGTTAAACAAACAGTTCTTTCTTAATTTTTTTTTCCCAACACAAAAGTTAAATGTACTGGTGCAGCCTATTCTAAAACCAAGACCATTATACGACAGCAAGATATCAAAATTCATATGATGATATGTATAATGGCACAAAATTAAAAACTCTGATACTTTGGCCTATATAAACAGAGAATTTCCTCCATCAAAAGCAGACAGGAAGAAAACAGTCCTTGTTACTGTATTACATGGAAATGTGATTTTTATTCACTAGCATCACAACATATCAAAATGGTCTAACATACGTATATACAATAATATTGTGTAGAAAAATTAAAAATAGATATAAAGTGCTTATTTTTTAATGGGAACTGAGGTATATTATTATTTGTATCTGTTGAAATTAAAAAAAAGACATTAAAAATAAAATAAAACCATTTCTTGATACATCCAGGTACTTCTGAGACTGACAAAAGAGACCATAATAACACCAGCTGTCATATTCTATTATCTAAATACGCATTTCTGAAATTATTAAATGTTACATTATCTAGTTTCAGCATCATTGTGTTCCAGTATGTCATACACACTAGCTCCTTGCAAAAAATGTGTGGAAATGTTGCATCATAAAAAACAAAGTCACATCCCTGTTTCTAAAATATCTGTGTTTTTTTTCAAGACAGGCTTTCCACTGGTGTTATAAAACTGGGCTCAAAATATCTTTCATTGAACTTCCAGAATTGTACTGATAGTAATAATGTCATTAGGAGAGTAGAACCGGATCAAATTCATCTGCAATGTTTCTTTCCTTAAAAAAAAGAAAAAAAAAAAGAAGAGAGAGAGAGAGAGAGAGAGAGAAAACAGAGCTTTTCCCATGAAGTTAATTACAGAAAATGATTTTTTAAAAAAATAGAGACATTTTGCTGGAAATTTCTAACTGTTCATGTATCGTCCTGGATTTTTGAAAATGGGAGACACTTATGCCTAGATCCTAAAGAGATATCTTCAAATGCAGAACGCAGCTGATCCTCTAGCAGATCAATGATAGATATTTTAATCGATCATAACAATACACTTATTCAATTCATTTGTCTTCTGTTGCAGCCTAAGGCAACTGTTCACTTCACTGATATCAGGATTGGCATAATTACTATAAAAACCCATATGGATAGATTTTTGTTTTGTTTTGTTTTGTAAAATGTAAGCCAACCAAAGGGGGGGGGAGGGGGCAGGGAATAAAAGAAACATATTTTCAGAAAAACAAAGCAAGTATTTCACTTTGACTTTCATAAATGCTTGTCTATGTGAGTTGTATCTATACTGGCAATCAAAATTAGACCACAAAATAGCATAATGGACATGGATTTTATTACTTTAATTTGATCATAGATCCAATAAAGAAGGAAAGGCAGATAAAATTGACTAACTTAATATTTATGGGAACTTGAACTACTGAAGAGATTAGTACTTTTACCCAGTTAAGCTTCCAACTGTCAGCTGTCATTACAGGACCTGCCAAAAAAAGCAAATGATACCAATGTTGAACTTGTAACATGAGTCCTGGACCCTTTTAGCGAGAAACAAAACATGCAAGTTAAACCAGGAAAATGCATTGCTTCCTGGCTTTACATTAAGGACAAATCAATGTCCTGGTCCAGCCATAACAAACTACCTTTGCCAGGATAGATCAGCTTGGTTTTCTCTATATGAAATGTCAGTGGAAGGTACAGACAAATGTCAGTGGAAAGTAGGAAGACTCAGTTGAGATTCTTGAACATACGAAATTTGGGTAATTTCCACCTCCCTTACAGATCATACCAAAAAAAAATCATGGTTCTGTCAACTGGCACCATTCACAGTTATCAGACAAAGGGAAAATCTCTCTAATGATAATGCAGTCATAAGACTAACAGACTGATTGCAGTAGCTCTTAAGTTCAACATCAGTCCACTGCTAGTACTGATAACCGGGATGTCCACAGCACTACCAGTGCTAACTGACATCTTTTATTTCTAGTGGAAATGTACAATTGTGGGCATTTTCAGCCAAGGAGGACTTACAGTTTCAGGTGATGAAGCAGTCCACGATTCTTGACAAACAGACAATGAATACAGAAGGTTAGCATAAGACTATTAGCCAACTGAGAATAAAGACTGATGCTCATATGTATGACTTTTTTTAAAAAAAAGTCCCAAACTGGACTTTGGGTTCCAATGAAGAACTGGTAGCCAAGAAAAAGAGTTGCAGCCACTTTTTGAGCATATGAAGACCTGTATAATACAATGCTATAATTTTGTGCTTGTTGAATGATACTTGCTTCAGATAATAAAAAGGAGCCCAGCATAAACAAAAATGTATGTATTGCTCCTGTCAATGAAAGCTCCAGAAGATTACAGATGCTTTCTCAGCAACAGGGTAACCTTCCCCTATGCTGAGAGAAATCCCATGCATGAGAAAACAGGTTAGTGCATTGGATTTTGCAACTGAATGTAGAAAGAACCAATGTAGAAAGAACATGTTTCAAGTATACAGCAAGTGCATACGTGTGGACGCATACACACATATACATATAGATGTGTCTGTATGTGCACATGCTCACACGCTGCTTACTGAAAGACTTAATTTTCGTACTGATTAAGTAATCCAATATGTAACCTTATACGCTAAAAAAACTGTCATACAACAGCAACTTTAGAAACTTTACTCTATATAGCATTAGAAAGCAGTCTACAAGACACCTTTTCCAAAATAACTACATGTCTCTAGATTATAATGGGCCTGAGCAAACAATTTGGGAGCGCCTGTATGATGAATGCTCATTAAAAAGTTTCTGTTTCAGTGTTTCATGAATTCTTGTCATGAGCCTGGTGAGAAATATTTAGTACAATACTTCTATTTATATCAGATTAAGGACCGGAGACACACTCGCACTCTAACCAGCCATTTTCTGAAGCGTTTTTCCTTCCTCCCTTGCAGTCTGGATTACAACTTTTGGATTCATTACCCTCTTTTCGTATCATCTTGCACGACATGCAATCCTAAAGTAAAGTAGCTCATGAATCACAGTCTTGGTAAGTCTATGGACCTACTATAGTCATTTCCATTTGACTGGCTGGCTCTAGTCAGGATTTTGACCATCCCACACACCCAAAAAAAAAAAAAAAATCTGAAACCTTAAAACATTCTTACTGTCTCCCTAGGCTCTCCTCCTTCAAGCTGGACGAGTATGTATCTACTCTGAAGAGATCATCTCTCCTTGGGCTGTGAGCTGGGCATGGGCCTGGAAGACATCCATGCCAAAGCTTAGTCTTTAGTGATGGGTATCACAGGGATGGGGCATGGCTTCTTCATGTTGCACCTAGACATAAGGCCTGAACTGTTGTATCACATCACAGCATCGTGCAACTGTTCCCAGAAGTTTGTAACTCATCTCTACACCCCTCGTCTTTCGATAAGCAAATTTTATGAAACAAAATGCTGTAAAATGCTACAACGGTCAGGAGGTTAGCTCAAATGTTTTCTCATGATTAATAAGAATACTGTATTTGTGTAAAACTGCTTTTGAGTCAATGGCTGAAATTAGTTTTGGTAGGAGGAAGCCATAAAATGACCATAAAATTGTGAGCACTTATTCTGGGGAAAACTTTGTGTGATTTATAGCGAATCCCACCTCTGACATGAGAAATTAGAAGAGAAACTCCAGTTTCTCTCTGAGTCTCTGTAACTCTTCTGTAAAAGTCAGAGGACTACAGTAAAATAAAAAGTTGAAGTAAAATTAACAGGAAACGATACATATGTACATTTTGCAAGCTACTTATTTCTGCTCCCAGAATGGAGGAGGAGGGCCCAGGCTGGCTATAATAAGATGTTAATGAGTAAACAGGATAACTTCACGACTGTTACAAGAACTTCACAGGCACTCTGTGAGGCCCCAGTATGCATCTTGGTCTAATTTTGGCAATGACAAAGCGATGGCAGCCTCTCGGTGCCTCTCAGAACAGAATTTGATGCCACCGGGCTATGAAGCTGGACTCAACCAAGTCTCCATCAACAGCCCTTTCCGCCTCACATAACACTTGAATGAAATCCTCAGCACAGCTTCCATCCACATTCCTCAAGGAGAGCCAGTTAGAAACTTAAACTATTTCATAGGGCCTTGCATAAGGCAGATTTAAGTATTCATTTAATACAGCCTTCTTTTATTTCTTTCTTGTCCTCCACCTTCTGTTTCCTTCCATTTTAATCACGTTCATTTTTAAAGCACATCTTGTTTGAAGAAACAAATTCAATGTATGAGTAGACAAACTCAGTTAAAAAGACAGAAGAAAAGTTTTCTATTGTTTTGGATTGCTGAGCTTTTTGTTTTGCATTAATGGTTAAATAAATCAAAAGATGACACTGTACAATGTAAAAGTACAATCATGAATGGCTGTTTACATGGATTTTAAATATTTTGGTAATGTGTAGTGTGCAAATTACCAAGATAGGAAGAGAAGTTCTGATTTACATTGTGCAAGAATGAGGTTCATACGCTATTTATCCTCTGTTTATTTTTCCTAATCCAAATTATTACAATAAAAGAATAGCAATATGTGGTCACATAATTAGCTCTTACAATAATTAGAAGGGGAAAAAAGCCCTCACTGAGGCAAACACGCATTTCTGCGCAATTTAAACAGGAAGTCCTCGATGATTAACATTAATTGAGAAAAGGCTTTTCTAGCAAAAAAAAAAAAAAAAAGAAAAGAATCCTGTGTGAAACATTAAACAAACTTATCTGATATTTATGTTTTTTTCTTTAATAATTAATGAAATGTAAATAGTCAAGGGAGTCTAGAGTTTTGCTTTGTAACTAGCTACTATTATAAATGGCAGTCAGATGTTTACAGAATACCCAGAACCCTTTTGTGTGGAAGGAGGTTACAAATCTGCCCCTTTTCCCTGTTCAAAGTCAAAAATAATGGTGCCTGATCCCCAGAGCATTCATTGCAAGAACTGTTTGCATATTCAGTTATTGTTTCTGCTGCGTCAGTCATCTGCTGAAGTTCACTCTAATGTGGCCCTGATCAATTCTGCCAGCTGTGCTTAAGTGCTGTTTACTATAATAACATCACACTGCATTCTTATTTGGCAACAACAGCTATGACAGCACCTAAATGCATTGAGAAGCCAAGATTTTATCATGTACAGAGATCAAATTGGAATTGTTTATGGAGGACAGTGTTGTTCTATTTCTGTCCTTTCTAGTGAATACCAATACCACAATAATGGCTTTGCCAAAAGCATTACTACTCTGCCCTTTCTAATAAGTGAAGGTCTTGTTGATCTAAATACTCTATAGGACATGGAAATGATTTCATTATGGCAGCATACACATTTTCACTGGATAAGAGAGAGAACTTAGAAGATGGGTAGATTAGAGAGAGAGCTATGAATTGCTATCACTCAAGGAAGTACAGAAATATTTTGTTAATGTACCAACATATTTGGTAAGATTCAAAAAATAATGTAATTATCCAGCATTTAAAAGGAAAAGAAGGAAAAAATAAGCCAGAGTAATTGAATAACAACAGAAACGCTCGGTGTGGCACAAAGGTCTCCAAACACATTCGCAACATTTCAAAGTAGTTTCACATATTTTTCCCAATATGCCCAACAGTTCGCTTGGCCATATGTTAAGTAAATCAAATGTCTTCAATATACAGGCATGGTGAAAAAGCCATAAAGAATGAACCTGATCCTCCTTCTCCTGAAATCAGTTATAAATACAGCAATAGAATCTTGTCCTGGGAGTTATTTTTTACACTGTGATAACACCCCACAGTATGCTAGATGCTTTCCAAGCAGAGATGAAGACACATTTCCGGGCAGCGTACATATAAAAAGACAATGACAGATGAAGCAGGGGAGGGGGAAAAAAGAGTAAGATGTCCACAAAAAGGCTGTAATATGGAGAAGCATAGGTCTTATTAGCATCACGATTTTTATTTTGAGGGAGAGGGGCTTTTCCATTATCTTTGAGGTTTATAATGCTGAGCTCCCCTCAGTTTATCCTCCCACGGTTCAGTCTTTCTTTTGTGTTCCCTCATCAGCTTCCAGGTGCTGCTGAACTGCCCTTTCTTCTCCTCCCAGCCAGTATTCAGCCCTCCCCTTCCCATAAAGACAAGTCTTCACACAAACCACTGAAACGAAGAGAGGGGCTCTGGGGAACCACGAACATGCACTCACAGGATCGAAGCAAAGAAAACTTCACAGGAGCAACACAGGGCTTTGAAGACCACCCAGGAAAAGGTCTTTAGTAGGCATGGAGAGGTGTGAAGACAGTTCTGGGAGATAGTTCTTGAAAAGTAAAAAGATGGGAGATGGCAGAATGAAAGATATCTAGAGATACGGAGCCAAGGACAGTTAGGTAGGACCTTGAAGGGAATTGCAGAAAAGATCAGCTTGATATATTGGAGGAGGTGGGGTTCAAAGAGAAGGCCATATCTGACAGCCATATTCTGAAAAGCCTGAAATATGTCACAGAGCAGACTTCTTGCAAGCGCTTTTCTACGCTGCAGCAGAAATTCCCTCAACTACATGGAAATGACTAGAAATGTTGACTGTGTGCTGCCCCAAGAAAACAGAAGTCTCTTCTAGAGAGGTCACCTTGCTACAGCACTTGCCTGAGTAGAGCATGAGAGGTGTCCTGGGTAAGGTACCACCAGCAGCAAGAAATAGAGGGAGGAGGCAGAGAAGTGACACAGGTTGCACAACCCAATAAAAACTTTTCAAAAGAAAACACACCACTAAGTAATACTGATTAAAAGGGGTGCTACAAAAGCATTAAGAAGTTAAACATTTCTCTCTCCAGTGGCCGCACAGAAGAGAATTCAAGAGAACGTAAAGAAATCCTGCACACATTCAATGGGAAGGAAACGTAAGAGTTTGTAGGAGCTCAATTAGTGACTCT
This sequence comes from Mycteria americana, assembly GCF_035582795.1. NCBI lineage: Eukaryota > Metazoa > Chordata > Aves > Ciconiiformes > Ciconiidae > Mycteria > Mycteria americana. Next base: position 179,183,970 of record NC_134365.1, read on the forward strand.
TCCAACTCTACAACCATAGATGCAGCTGAGCTGTTTGAATCAACAAAGTCACATAATTTGAAGTGGCACCCAGCCACAGATGACCTGCCTGAAGAGTGTACTTTCAGCATTAAATTTAATTTCCTTTGGGGGATTTAAGGTAAGTTTTTGTTTTGGTTTGCAAACCTAAAGAACCATTCTTTTAATGGGGAAAAAGGAGTAAATAAATTAGTAAGTAATAGTGATGTGCTTTGAATTCTATGCCTTCCGTTAACTTCTGTCAAGTTATTGGACTTCTTAGGAATAATACACACAACATGGATAAACCTTAATATGCATTCATGTCGTACATCCTAACAGCACAGAAGGCTCCTTCTGAGCAACTTTAGAGCGTGCTGTGGCTGTGTACTAAAAATACTGCACATTTGGCTATTATAGATCCATAATACAGAGTCAGTTTTGCACCAATATCAAAACACATTATAAATTCTTACTAAAATATGAAAGCAACAATGCCTATTTAAATTCCAGTAACGCTAACATAATTTTATAGCTGAAGGAACTGCAACACTGACAAAGGTATTCTAAAATTTTTCTTTCTTAAAATCTTTGAATATAAAGAATTAACACATTTTATGTAGTTATGAAGAATTTGGGGACCAATTCAGAAAACTGATGAACATTCCCAGTCCCCAGTGTAGCTGACTAGAGTTATGAGCCCTCAGAGAGTCACAAGATGTCCTTAGCACCTTGCCAGACAAAGCCAAGCTGTAATTTCTATGCTTTTTCTTCATTCTCTTCACAACTTTTAAAATCAGCAAATGACATTTAATTGCTCTTCTGCTAATCTCTTACACACTAAATTTAAATTGGGGGCGATTATTTACAGTGTATGTATAAACTACAGAAGTCAGGGGGTTGTAGCTGCAGAGCAGACCTTTACTTTAGCTGGGTTAAATAGTTAGATTGTTGCTTACATGTATAAATAAATCCCTCTTTCATCATGGCCTTACAGAAAACATGACATCCTTCTAAATTCATCATCAGGTTGCCAGGCAGACTCCAAAACAAAAATAATTCATTCAAAGTGTTTAATCTACTCAGTGTAGATTGACAGTATCTTTACATATTTTTGAAAGCTCTTTTAACATTAGCTGATACTTTAGTGTGGGAAGAAACTAAAAGCTTTCTACATATAAAAGTTCATCGTTTACCTTCTCACAGCTATCAGATAAAAGCATAAGGGCAATGAAGCCACAGCTCTCAGATATATTACTCCCAGAGGACAGAACCCAAATGCATCAGCATCAGTAAAGGCAGCAGGTGTGAGCTTTGACTAAAGAGCAAATGTTATACAAGAGAAAGACGCCTGAGAAGAGGTAACCGAGCCTATTAACGGCCCTGTGCCTGAAACAGGAGGGTTCTGCGCCTCCAACGACGTGGAACGACGCTCACTAGAGGTAAATAAATAAATAAGCGAGAACACTACTTCAGTTGTTTTAGTGAACTTTCTTATGAATGGATTGCAACACACAATGACAGAACTCCCTCAATTCCGCTTTTCAATAACTCCAAGGCACTAGGGATGTGACAGCATGATGAATACCACAACAGACAGCTCCAATATGGTACCATTTTACCAGATCAATATCTCACTGCAATATAAGAAAAAAAGAAGCTGATATTAGTCTACACAGTGTATTACAGATGAGGTACATTTCTTCTTACTGCACTCATGCTGAACCAAAGCAATAATTCATAGATGCCTTTAAAAGGTTTGCACACCAGCACATGCAAAAAAAAAGGCTAATCTTGGCTTCAACATCTGTTTGAACATGCAATAGCTTAAAGCAATAAGTACGTAGGATTCTATGTATGTATCTATTAATCTACCTATGTGTACCACAAACACAATGATAAACATATCTGGAGACGGAGAAGTAACGGGATTTATGTATGCTGCGCAGTTCCTTCAGGAATAGCTTTCTTCAGGAACAGATTACTTTACATATTAATCAAACATTTCTTAGCAAGCCAGTGTGTCCCTTCTCTCCCCTTTTTCTATGAAGACACAGGAACATTTCTTACTGAAGCTACAGCGGGTACCGTTTTAAAAGTCTTCATTTGCCAACAGCAATCACAGGGGTTTTTTTTCCCCTGTACTTCAAATAGGAAATGAGTGGGAGATCTCAGTTACTGCTGTGTGATAAGTGCTTGCAAATTTAACCTTTTTATAGCAACTACTGTAGCTTTCAAAATAGAAAACAAATATGATGCCTTGGTAAAAATAATATATTTAAGGCTAGCAGAAAGAAACTATAACATAGACGTTATCAGAATATGTGTTTGCTTTCCATCTTCCCCAGTATTCTCAGAAGAAAACCAATGGAAAAAAAAAATTCTCTGGTCTGAATAATAATATTGGACTTTATTTCACTCTGATAATGCCATCAATGCCTGTCTTGTACATAACCTAACGCGTATAGTTGGACAGATAAAATTACATAGCTATTTTTACTTCTGAGAATGTGGAAGGTAACACAAATTATCAAATTAATTAATTCTGTTGTTTGACAGCTGTCTTTAATTCCTATTAATTGCTCTCCTTTCCAATATAAACTATAGAAGTCCAAATTTAGACTATTTTAAACTTCTGTTACATTCAAGAATATCTATAGATTATGTGACATTTTACATCTTTTTTCACTTTCTCTCTCTTTTCCCTTTGGCTTATTTTTTTCAAAGGTAACACTGCTTAAAGGATACAGAGTGTTTGGAAATACAGGTGGAAATTACTATGTAACGTAAAATTAATTTTTAAAATTAATGATGTATATACTTAATAACACATCATTCCTAGTTAAAAAGACTTTGTGAACATTATCTGTGGTATGGTAAGTTGAAAGAGAAGCTGAACCTTTTATTACACAAGAAAAACCACAGCCAAACTGTTTAACTCCATCGCTGGCTTATAGATACATAATTATATACCACAGACCATCACCAGAGCAATAATTGTGACAACCAGTATCAAGTGCCAGGGTTCCCTACAGGAATGTATCACAAATATAACTCTTATATGAAATTGGACCAAATCCAGATGGACTGAGAAGTCTGTAGTTCAGAATGAATCAAAAATTTGAGTTTTAGGACTCAAATTTTTCAGCTGTCTCTCCAGGAGAGGAGGACACAAACTGTAACAGAAGTTCCTGCAAGTGACTTTCATGGAAAAGGATTCAAAAACTCAGGAAGAAAAACTACAACAAAATCACAATAGAATTCATATGCAGAAAAATCCCAGAACAAAAATACTTCTTGGGCTTCATTCTGGTCTCTGTTGATGTGATTCAAAGCACAGAAGTTACCTACTAAGTGAAAGACATGAAAGCGATGACCTATTTACAGTGCTGGTCCCTCTTTCACTAACCTTCTGGACGTATAAATGAGGGGATGATGATGAATTAGGCACCCAGATTCTCTAACTCTGTATGTACTTTGCGTATGCATTGCTTAAAGGGGGAAGAAGCAACAATTTAACGCTCTAAGTGGAAGCCTTAAATAGATACAAATTGTAGGACAAAAGAAATAATCAGTAGAATGTATAAAGTAACAGGATTTGAACTCACATCAAGAAATAAACCACACATGGATGTAATACCGAAGTATACCAAAGAGTAAACATACTCTCATTGGAAGAGTGATTATTTGATTACATATGAGCAGCCACCTGATGTCATACCAACTTGTGTCTGACTGGGCTAAGCAACCATGCTTCAAGTCACTCACTAACTTTTTCCATGCGTGCTTTTATTGGTAGCATCCAAGAAATATGGCCCATAAGAAAATATAAAAGTTACCACCAAGTCCATTCACCAGGCTACCTAAAATTTTATCTTCCTAATTGCAATAGAGAATCTGTACATATTTCAAGGCAATGACACCGTTCACGGGATTGAAGCCCCAATTATATAGTTGTTCTTTCTGTTTTACAGTACAGCGTTGCCCAGATTCTGGGTGCTGCTCAAACAGCAAAGTTCTTGTACTGAAGGGGAAAGATGGTGGGGCTGACATACAGGAGATGAAAAGAATGCAAGACGATCAATCAAGCTGGTACTTTATACATACGTATACATAGGTATACATACGTCCATCGAACTTGACAAGACTGCTAAAAGTTCTATTCATGCACAGGCATTAGTGAGTTGAGATCTAACTCATTAAATACTCGACAGTGAGGAAGGGACAATACTGATAACACTGTTAAGTGTTGCACAGTATTACATCAAAATTTGTTACTTGTTCAACTTCTAAACTAAACTCCTGATAGTGAATAATTGTGTAAAGAAAGGGGAATAAAATCCTAAAGAATGTGAAACTTTTAATGATGAACACACGTTTTCCATTTGACCGTTCTGAGATCAAATTCAGACGTATTCAGCTCAAAGACTGAAGAAACTGAGTGAAAAACCTGGAGTGGTATTATTTATCTAGATAGTTGCAAACCCCCCACTATGAGCTGAGAATTTTGTACTGCATTTAGGAAAAAAGCTAACTGCTTAAATGTGGATTGCGTTAGTTCTGTAGCTTTATGGACCCTTAGCTACTGTAACAGAACCTTTCTGGTTCCATTTCCTTTGTTCTATACTGTTCAAAAAAACCATAAAACCTATTTTACAAGAAACTGTAAGAACTTTCCCATAATCAGTATACACTGATTAAGCGCAATATGTATGCTAAGTTAACATGGACGTTTTTAAACAAGAGATACTCCATGAAGACTTGCAAATTCTCTAAAACACCAATTAGAACATAGTGTCAAATATGAAAAAGGAAAAAAATCTTTAATCGATCAGGATTTTCCCCTTACACCATAAGCTAGTTAGGTTTTGTACAGTCCTTACTACAATGAGACCTATGACTATGGCTTTGTGGCTCTGATGACAAGTCAGTATTTTAAAAAATCTGAGTGAATATAAATGACACATCTGCGAAGCCTAAACTGTTGAAATTCTTACACAAATTTTCATAAAACATTTTTTCTTAACCAACATTTCTGAAAGGCCTTGAAGTATAATCACCTAACAAAATAATAGGAAACAAAAAAAGAATCCAGCTTCTTAATTCTAACTTTTCTCAAGTAGCTATAGTTTAAAAAAAATCCAACAGGTTATTAGCAACATCAACATTGGAAGATAAGCATTATAAGATTTAAATGACTTAAATGAATGAGAAGACCTACGGTGTATCAGAGAAAAAAAATTATGAGAAAAACTGGAGACTCCAACTTCATTAGTAGCAATAAACCCAATTTGAGACAAATGTCCAAAATTTGTTAAATACTATGATTGCTATTAAGTATTGTTTTGTCGTGAATCATCGTTGTGCCTTCAGTGATTCCTAAATAGACAGAGGCAGGTTATCTGTATGTCACGGACTAATAAAACATCATTTCTGTAGAAGAGTGCAGAAAATAGTTAGGCCAGTTCATCGAATACAGCATTACGTAACTGCATGTAAACGCAAAGTGTATTTTTCATCAAAATCTCTAATAATGGATCACCATACAGCTGAAATTAAAACCCCATTTGGGAGGTTCTTTAGTGATATGTCAACCTAAGGCGAAACGTATCAAAGGGGGTAATTCAGCGAAACCACGACCAGTTCTAGCTTAAGTTTTAAAACAAGCGCTATCTCTGATTACCGCGGGATTTCGGTTTTAGCCCAAATGCAACTTCGTAAGCAAAGACTGGCTAATTATTGCAGTTTTTAAAAAACGGGAAAGTTGAAATGCCTGCATTTGGGGGACTCTGCCCCGAGGAGCGGCTCCCGTGCCCCGCAACGAGGCGACCCAGCCACCTCCCCCTGACAAGCTGCTGTCGCAAGGCTTTGTCTCTTTTCCTGTAGTCCTGTTTAAATTCTCACCTTGCTCTGCCCTTGTCATCAAGTCATTCAAGCACAAAGCAGGGAGCACGGGAGTGTTTACTCATTTCCCAAGTCCATTATCTTACACATTAATCACTGGTCTGGAACTTTTGGACAATGCTGAATCTGTTACCTTTTTTTTTTTTTTTTTCTTTCTGGCTGCTTTACTCTTGGGTCCGATAGTTCACCGGTTCCAAGCTGTATTTACACTTGATGACCTTTACATCTGATTATTTAGCTACTCTTCCTTTTTTTTTTTTTTTTTTAAAGACTTCAAAAATAAACAAATGCATGAAGTCAGCAACAATGTTTTCCATCTTTAAAAGTTGTGCTTGCTTGAGGAAACCACAGATTTGACTACTGCAAATCTAAAAGGCATATTCCGTATAGGAAGCGCAAAGCCAAAGATACGGGATGTTTCTAGAAAGGACTGGAGAGAGTTTGTTTTCTTTAGAGCAACTAGGTTTCTTTGGAAAAGCTGAAAGAGCACACACCTTTTTTTTTTTTTTTTTTTTGGTAATCGTTAATGAAAAAGCAGCGGAAAGTTATTCCTGAATGCAGGAAGTTTGTTGTTGTAGAAAGGCATCTTCTGAAACAGCATAAAGTTTATTTGCAATAACGATTGAGAAAGGGAAAAAGCAATAGGTGTAAATCCGGACAGCTGGAGGCTCTTGAACTCTCCTTGTTAAAAGATTTGTTTGTGAAACACGCATTTTATTGCCTTGTATGCACGTTATAATGAGGCATGGACAACTGCAACATCGCACGTAATGATTGCGTTTCTCGTTTCAGGCAGTTTCCTTGTCCTCCTGCAATTAACGCTTTCCCAGATCACCCAAGGCTACGGGGGGGGGGGGGGGGGGGGGGGGAGAAAAAAGAAATCTGAAATTCACATAAATGAGCAATGTCAATAGTTTAGAAAGAGTTTACTTAGAGAACAAAGGGCCCTTATGAGGCACTAGTGAGAAGAAATGGGGAAAAAATGAGTCCTCACAATGTCGGCCTTTTCTCCCCGCGACTTGTTATCAAGCAGCCCGCGCGAGCCCCTCCGATCTGCATGAAAATGCGCGCCGCTCCATGCCCTCATTTGCATTAATTCCTGCCATTATCTCGGCAAATGGCCGCATGTCTCCCCGGCACAATGCGGCGGCCCAGCCCGCCCGCCGCCGGCGGCACCAGGTGCCCCCTTCCCCCGCCCGGCCCCTTTCAGGCGGGGCGGCGGCCGCTGCCAGGCCCCGCTCGCCCCGCCGGCCCGGGGACTCCTCAATTGGATTTGCTGGCGGTGACAAAATTGTCGCCGGCCGGAGAGGAGGGGGGCTCTTTTGAGCGGGCGTCTATCACGCTGCCATGGGAAAGCGAGAGGCGCACGATTCTCAGTGCCTTCTGATTTCCAGTATTTGTTCAGCATTAGGCCCACTTATCTCCGGGAGAAAAAGCAACATGTAGAGAGAAAGTGACAGGCAGAAACACGCTCCCTCGCCCCGCCATTCTCCCCGCGCTCTGTATTCAAACAAGGGGGCCCTATTACACTGAAAGCTCCGGATCAGCCTCACTCAATTATCGCCGCTAATCCTTATAGCTCTATAAAGTAAATATTTCATTACAATTTCAAATAAACAGTCACCCAATCTAATGAAGCAAGAACTCAAAGTGGCAATGTCATAGAACTTGTTACCATCATCAAAGGAAAGGACACAGGCCTGTCTGCTAATAACGTTACAAAAAAAAGTTCCCGAGCAGATTCACGAGAAGGGGGGTTTTTTTATTATTACTCACGGTGACCTTTTTGTCCTCCCAAATATGCTTCAATCATCAAAAGCACCTTCCTTTTCTTACCGATTACTGCTTGGGCGCGGGGCTCGATCCGGCTCCTCGCCGGGACCCGGCTGAGGGACAGCAAAGGTTCGCCGCTCGCCTCAACACCCAGCAGCCGGCCAGAGCCCCCGGCATCTTTCAAAACCAAGACTTACTCGTTTCATCGACTTAACGCTATTTTAATAGAACTGATACTATTTTTAAAGAAAAGTAAATTCACACAAGCCTTCACAAAACCTCTTTTTTTTTCCTTTCTAGAGTCTTGCGCTTAATATTTCTGCTGGATACTTATACGGAAAGATGTCAGCACCTTTGTAATCCCCCAAGACAAGCAATGGTAGGTAACAGGACGTTTTGTGCAGCAGTTCTTTCAGGACCCCAAACCTTTTCCCAGTTCAGATAAGGCAAAGGTAGCAAACACACTTTGCAGGTACGCAGCAGCACTGCTATTCCCTGCTATTTTAGGCAAGCACATCATAAAATCCCTTCTATAAACTTTGATTAACTGGGGTTACCTTTAAAGTAGCCAGGCTTTTTTATCCACACTTTTTACAACAGGAAGAACGCTACTCTAAGCTTAGGTCTTGCCTCTCTTTTCTGAAAATTTTTAAAGATGTCCTCTTCCTCCTGCCCTCATCTCCTGGAGGACTTTCCCACTCCCCTCCTCCTTTTTCTTCCCCCTTCCCATTCAGCTGGGGGGGGGGGGGGGGATATTCTTTGTCGTTCCCTCTCTTTCTGAGACAAATGAAATGGGCTTTTCTTCTATCAGCTGTTCACAGAGGAGATACCCAGTGCCTCTTTGAGAAATACAAGAACTACTGAGATCTCAGAGCAGAGAGCTGTAGGTCAGCATGTAAAATTTAAACCTCCCTAGAGTAGATATTCACTGAGCAGCCTGCTTAGGTTCCTGCTCACATTCCCATGTCATCCACATGTCCCAACACTAACCCAGGGTTTAACGCTAAAAATACCCCTACAAGGCACTATTTTGGGCTCTGCGCAGTCGTCCTGCAAACTCAGCAACACCCTAGGAATCAAACTAGCTGATTTCTGCCTCATACATCATCACCTACAATCAACTGGTACCAAAAAAAAATAAACCCCCATCACAGTATTTCTGAGACTCCATTTCAAGGAGGTAAATTTTAAGTACGTTAAGTTTTCGTAAGTCAACTGCTTGAGAACTCTGTTGAAAAAAAGTAGTATTTTCTCCCAATAATGTTCTGCTACACCTACGTAACTCAGTTATCTATGCAATCCTAGATATAACTGGTTGCAACCATGCAATTCTATGGATAAGGAAACACAATATCCATCTAAAACTCTCAGAACGAAACAGTCACAGAAACACTGACAGAATAGCACAATAAAAACGTATCTTTGGCCATAATGCTGGTAGATACCACGCTGCATAAATACAGAAGAGAGAGCCACAAGTAAGAAATTACCATATGTATACAGACATCTTTCAAGCACACTTTAGCGCCTGTCATAAGCAGACCTGATAAAATTAACCCGTACAGAGAAGGCTAACGTAAAATCCTATACCAATTTATGCACTTAATACAGGATTTGAGTGTTATACTGGAAGGTCTTGAGAATGTTCTTCTGCAAAGTAGTGAAGCTCACCCTCAATTAGTAGCTACCCATTACCCCAAATTACTGCCATTCAGATGTCAATCAGTAAGGATGCACTACAGGAATTAAAGGAAAGAAGTCATTTACCACAAGTATTCCCCCAAAGATTGCATTGTCTTTAGTTCTTCAGTTATTCTGTATACATTTTTATCCCTTTAAAATGATTTTTCACTTTTTGAGTTCCACTTCAATACTTAACTATGATTCAGAAATATACAGCTTTTCCAATGGAAAAGAAAAAAAATAAACAAAGCCAGTTCACTATTTCATATCTGTAAATCAGAAGATTTACATGAAGAGTCTGATTTTAGTCCAGGCACAGTTCCTTCAACTCTTGCTAATCAACAGTGAAATAAATCTTGAATGCTTTAAAGTGCTAAACATAATTTCCTTATCTTAAATATGAATATTCAAACATAATGGTAACCATTAGGTCAAGTCTAGGTAAGAGAGTATTTTTAATGGTTTATTTGTTTTTTGACTCCTGACACATTGTTTTAAACAAATGTTGATCTTTCAGATAAAAGTAGAATTTTCGCTGGAGAAAAGCATTACAGTTTGTCAACTGAAGGTAATATTTGCTCCAAAAATATGTGATAATGAGAAAGCCAAGAGTTCCTACTCTCCTTTTCCTATTGCTGATTGAAACGGCTATGCTAGGAAAAAATGAATTTATGACCCATAACAAAACTAAAAACTGGAATATAGCTCCTTCATTTCCAAGTAACTCCTTTGATGAACTTCAAGTTAATGTATGATTCAAAATTTGGTTTTATATTAGGTACATTGATATAAATAAAAGACTTTTTTAATTTGTACAAATTAACAAAATTAAGTTGGACTCAAATTTATACAGCAAGATATTTACAAAGATATTTATTCTTTCATAAAATGCATTAGACAAAGATTAAGACTTCACAGTTTTAGACTTCTTGAGTACAGAAAGCGTATTTCTTAAATCAGCAAATGTTCTTCCCTGGTAAATCTAAAATGCTATTTCCGTTTGAAAAAGAATAAATACATTATCATATAGGATGTATTGGGAGTCTAAAAAGGAGAACAGATTTAGTAAGCAAGTTACAAAGCAAATCAGATTTCATTTTACATTTGTTTCAGTTTCACAGAACAATAAATAGAGGGATGGAAGTCTCTCCCCATGTAGAAAAGAAAGCTGTTCAGAAACATAGCTGCAACAGATATGGATCCACCCTGTTCCAGCCTGGATTGTGGGGAAAGTGAGGGGTAAAACCCCAACTGTAACCACAAAGTCCACGTAATTGTACAGCATACCAGCTTCAGCCTAGCCCGTTATTTTAAATTTGGCTACTCTTCTCCAAATGATTGTGACTTTTTAAAAAATTAAATAAATTTTAAAACTTACACAGAACAAGCAACATGGATTATCTTTTCCACTATAACAGTTTCCGTTGCCATACTCCATATATTTATAGCACTAATATATATAAATAAGTTTTGACTGACAGTATACCAAACTATTTACCAACAAACATACATATGAAGAAACAGAATATAAAGTACTGAGAAAAAATAAATTAAAAATAACCGTAATTTCTTAATACAATTTCACCAATTTTTAAATGCCTTTCAAACTGTTTGGAAAAATCCAGTTTTTGTTTCATTTTCTCTTAATGTCTTTTCTTAAACATAAATTTGACAGGTTATTGCTTTGCTTTTCAAAATTTTGATACATGAAACAATATATGAATGTAAACATCTCACCAAGGAATGCGAAATGTTGCATTCTATAGCTAATAATTATTTCATAAAACATGTAATCAATACAACTTTTCACATATTATTCCCTTTATTCTGCTCTTAGCTATAATTATGTGTCTTTAGATAATATTAATATCAGGTTTGGTTACATCAAAGGTATTCTTTCCTTACTTGTTGGTAACTTGATTTTATGTTTGCAGACAAATAAATTTTGACGTAAACCATTTTGAGATACACAAGAAGTGACTTGAAGATGAAGATATGGGTCTCCATACAGTTAAATGGTAAAAAAGTCCTTAGATCTACAGTCAGGTATTTAAAGGACGAACACTTGAATAAGGGTGTTCAGGGTTGGGCAAGTGATACTGGAGCTGCACTTAATCAATACAATTAAGCAGGTGGAGAAGAGATGAGGTTTGATGTCTTAGAAGCTGCAATTAAAATTGATTACATTTTTGAAAAATACTTGACATAAAATATTACATTATGTAAGTAGCATTCTCCATCTCTCCACGCACTCATCCAGTCTGTATGTCTTCAGGCTCTTGTTAAAACCCAAGCCTTCTCGGCACTGACCTGAGAAGTTCTGAGCAGAGCTTCTCAGGACGGCCCAACTCCCCCAGTTTCATCAAAACTGAGCCCACTTTTCCCACAAGAGATAACTAGTACATTGCAAGCTCTCACCCTTAGGGCTAGATCCAGACAAGGTGACTAGTAAATGTGGACCTGGTAGCCAAAAAATGAAACTCATAGGTGTTAGGAATAACCAAGACCAAAGAGGCACAGAAAGCCTGCTGGTACTGAGAACCACCCTTTCTTCACCATTTCTTGGTATATTTAATCAGAAGATTTGCACTACTATAACCCAGCTGACTTTGTGCCAGTAGGTGAGCAAGGGAGTCAAGTAGGACCTTCACCCTGAGGTCAGTTTTCCTAGGTATACCAAACCCAGGTTATTCAAAGCTAAAAATGCAAGCAGTTCAGCTTGTGCAGGGAAAGCACAGTAGAAACTAAGACAAGGCATGCTATTTTCTTCCTAAGGATCTTTATTTTGACCAAAATCTCTGAAAGCTAGAGCTTATGGGTACGGTAATTTTCATGATTCTAATTCATAGTTACAAGCATGCTTTGTTTGCTTATTAATGCAAACATTTGAGCTGTTTGCATTTATCTTCTGAGAAACACAACTGAAATTATTAAGTGTAATCTTAATTTTTAAACAAATATTGTCCAATTATAAGGAAAGAGTACCTCAAAAAAATTAATGCCTTTTGATGAATCTTTGTTTTCTAAAAATGTTTTCATCTAAAACTTTCCTACCTGTGTTGATCTATAGCATAATTTTTAAACTTAAAAAAATCATTTGATATAGCATTAAAGCAAGCATAACATTTGGGTAAGGTTGAAAGGTGGTTAAAGGGGTAAGATTTTAAATGCAAACAGAATAATAATTAATTGCTAAGGTGCTTTTGGGAAAAATCATGCACTTGACCCAAGTTGAAGGCTGAAATATTAATCTGTTTCTATGACAGAGATCAAGCTTCATAGTCGCTTTTTATCCTCCTCATAGTAGAAGCAACAGTTGTAAACCATAATGTTATAGTTCAAACAATGCCCCCCCTAAGACTTCAAATTTATTACAGCATTCATCTCCAAGACAAAAGACCTGGTACAGGAAAAAAGCTCTTTTTAGCAAAAAGCATGGTTGTTATTTATGGCTCAGATGCGAAGAATGAGTTTGGGGAATTTATCAGAGACGAAGGTATGAAATGTTTTAGCTTGTTCTTCTCTCTCTAATCCATAAACCATTTTCTCAGCCACCCAAGTGAATTCTAATGGAACAGGAGTGATGAAATAATATTTTCCTAGCCCTTTAACACTTTGCCTACTGTGTGCATTGTGTGACTTGTTCAGGGAAAACACAGGAGCTTATAGTTACAAATCTCTTAAATCAGAAAGTAAAATGATCTTGTTAATAAATTATGTAAAATGGCCTTGTGGGAAGATTCAACATACCACCGAGTGCTTGTGCCCACTATCAAACCATATTCACTCACAACCGTTCTTACAAAGGACTTTTTTTATTAATCTTTCGTTTGATAGTAATGTGAATTTCCTGCGGATGCCTTGGAGTTATCCAGTCAGCCCGTAACTATCTAATTTGCTCTGGGTAGCAGGAAGGAGAACAAAGGTTACTGAAGAGCCCCTTAGTTTGCTGAAGAATAATGAAAAAAAAAAAAAGATGCAGTATGAGACCATGCGCCTTTTATATTCTCTGAGATGTAACCAATGCCTTGCCTGGTTAGATTTTATGGCAAGCAGTATTCCTGTGGCAGAGATGCTGAAGACTGCTGCCCTCACCTCCAATTGCCATGCTACCCTGTTATGCAGATTTCTTTACAGATAAAACTTATTCCTCCCTCCCTCTCAGTTTTTGCTGAGTCTGATGGCTTTGTAAGCCCCCCATCACCACCAGTGCCACCCCAGATGCTCCTTGAACACAAAGCAGATTCACGGAAGAGCACCTGTTTGTCCAAAGCTGCAGTGGTCCTTTACTGGTCATCCCTAAAGCTTCCTTACGGTAACAAACTCATTTTGGTCCTCTCCTCTTGAATATTTAAGTAAGTCTAAATTCTGCCGTTGTAGTCTCAGGTGGTTCAGATATTTTGGCTGCAGACCTTGAACCTAAAGTCCCAAAAAAGACTTGAGGGTTAAGTTTTCCTAAGGAATACATTAGGTGCAAATAGCAGCTTGGCTTCAGGAATCCCTCAGTACTTGGCACAAGAGCTAAGCTATTTTTGTATCCATATACATAGACAAAGAAGCTGGGGGCCGCTGGTACAAAGGTATGTGCCATTTCATTTATGGAACAACAGACAGGATTAGACCAAGTTCAGCAAGACTTTGATTGGAAGCAGTATCTGCCATTAGCCGTTACTTGACTGTTAAAATTTCTGATGATAAAATTTCAAGATATCTAGCCTACTGTTCCTTTAAATCTCTTTCCATATTACCCTTCTTCTACAACATCTACAGCAAACGACATATTACTCTTCTGTGACACATCGACTCCTCCATTTAATAATATATGCCTAATTATATTGCCAGGTCCTGTCCTGCTGAAGTTAACTGGAGAGTTGCCAATGACTTTCCTGAATATAGAAACATATATATACACACAATGAAAGAAGATAGGGGAAATACATACTTTACAGATAAATTGTTTCTCCTCTAGCTCGTTTTACATCATATTTCAAAAGAAATGCACATTGACTTCAAAACAATGAAACGAAGCTATTCATAAGAACAAGAAACTGCAGAGTAGCCAGAAGGAAAAATAAAAAAAACCCCACTTAACAAAGTGAGCAGGAAAGAGATAATATATCATCAATCCCCCAACTTTTTTTTTTTCTTTCTTTCTTTGTTGGGGTGGGGTATTCATGGGGTATTCCATTTGCACACATTTTTTGCCTTAGCTGAAAAATAATCAAGTTCTATGACTGTCTTTAGCTTTGCCATGATTCCCATTTATAAAAATATTTTCCCCTTTCTTCCTGTGTGAAGGAATCAACTATAGGAAAATTGCATAATTGCACATCTTCCTCTATACTTTTTTTCTTCTAAGTGCAGTATTATCAACTCTGTTTTAAGTTCACACTCTGAGTTGGGAGAACATCCGAGTTGGGAGAACGTGCAAGAGCAAGCAGTCTTCTATTCATTAAAGTATAAATTGTGCACCCACTCCGCTACAGCTTTGCGTTTCTTTTCTTCCGTTCCCCATCTAAGAAATGTCATCTAAAGAAAGCCATTGCTTTTACAACCATCAAAGGCCCATCCCTTCCCTCCAACTCATTCTTTCTGTGGCCCTCCTCCGAATTGGGCTGGGGGTTGGGGGAGAGAAGAAGGAGGGGGAAGGAGGGGGGGGGGGGGGGGGAGATATTTTAATCTGGATCAATTACTAATCTGATTCACAGCGCAGCCCCACAAACAGCAGTAGCACGTAAAATGGAGCGAACAGCACAGAAACGAGCGGTGCAGGCTGGCCACCGCTCTTGGAAGTGTGCATGAAACTGCTGCCCAGCCCCGCTGGTCGGGCTAGATGCATACAGCGTTCCCCATAAAACTGGGACCTATTAAGAGTGAATCTGTGGCGGAGGACAAGGCTCGCTACGTCTCTGTTGTAAAAGCAAGCTGGACGCTCTCTTTACAATCTATTCATGCCAGTAACCCACAAAGCAAAATGCTTTCCTGCTTTTCTGCAGGCTGCTTTCCTCTTCTGAAGAAGGCAACGTGACAGCATAACCCCATCTTCAGTGGAGGAAAAAAAGCTTTAGTAACACAACATTTTTCTCTTAATAAATCATTTTTAATGACTTCCAATAAATCATCTTGTAATCACATTCCTTTACCACTTAAGCCAGTCAAAGTATACCTCTCACCGTTAAAATATTAATGTATTCACATTTCACGTAAAATTACAATAACTTGTAGAGGGAGAAACTAACTGGAGAGATATCAGCTTAATTCATTTGAGAAAGCAAAGGTTATACTATAACTTTTTAAAGTTTCTCCAGCAGTAAGTAGTCTGTAATTGCGACTCTGTATTTTAGACACCACTTCTGATCAGAATTTCACTACTCCATGTGCACATATACACGATCCCTGGACACATCCGTTTTCACGTACATACACAAACGTAATATATGTAAACCATACTGTTTGGTCAGTTTAGTAACATTCCAAGCACTTCTGAATTATGCAAAAAGACCTGATGAAACGAGGCATTTAACACTGCAACTTCCCATCACATATTTTGCATTCCAGATGTCCTGCAGGAATTCTGAAGATTCTGATGTTTTCTTTTTTTTTTCTACAGTTTCATCGTGGTGATTTCTGAACTACAATTTGCATCTGCATCACACTACTTTGCCCTGACACAGAAATGAAAGTTAATTAGTTTCTATGACAACCTGATGCATGAAAGGACCACAGGTTCTTTCACATTTGTAAATACATTCCAACTTAGTATTCAGGGTGCAGTGTGTATCAGCATTAAGGACAAATAGCATGAGTTTGTTTTTAGTAAGGCAGAAAAAAGGACTTAAGTCAGATGACGTGATTCATCGGAGCATACATTTGTCAATGAACAGATGAGTCCCAATTTATTTCCCTCGTCTTTAAAGAAGTCTCCAAACTTCCATTAGAAAGGAGTATTCAGATGTGAACTTGCATTCCCTTTGAAAGGTTTGTCAGAAGCTCAAGACAGAAACCAGATGGAGTTGTGTTTTCACCTTAGTTTTGCATCACAGCATTGAGCATTTTTATTTTTGTACAAATATGTACCTTTAGAACTATTTCAAGATATGCAATGTTATTCACATTCAAAAATCAAGGCAAATAATAAGCTTAACACAGCAGTCTTTGAGCTAATGCTGTGCTTTAACTCCCACAATCATCTATGCTAGGTTTTTTCATAACAGGTCCCCAAATAAAACCCCAAAAGTATAGAGTCCAAAATATTCCCTCCTTTTTAAAACGCCATCATGAAATTTAACCGTGGAGGTGTCCTGCTTTTACTCACACGTTCAACGCAACAGAAAATTGTTCCTTATGGTACTGAACACCCGAGACCCTTGAGCACCAGAACCTCCCCATGATCGTAGCCAGGCCTCCTGCTCCCCGCGAAGAGCTGTGGGAGGAGGACTCGGCAACACTTCTCACATCAAGATTGCACTGCAACATCTCCCCAAGACAATCCGCCTGTCTCGTCTCGGGGAGCCACAGGGTGCCAGGCCTGGGAGAGCCAGATGAAGGGCTGAGCCAGGGGGAGTCCATGAAGGGACTCTACAGGGAAGACCCCCAGACCTGGTTTCCCAAGCATCAGCTCCCCGTGAACTGCACAGATACGCCAGTTGTGGTAACTCTTGAAACACATTCTACGTTCATGGGTTTTCTTCTAGCCAGGAGACTATATTGCGAAGATGTGTAAATATTACACCTATTCTTTCCCCAAGAAAACCAGGACTGCATCCTTTCCCCAGCACAAACACGGGTCACATAAGTAGAGTCTGTTGGGCAGAGGAAAATCATATCCTGGAGATATTCAGGACAAGAGAAGAGAAAAAGTCTACACGTCAGCATCAGACGATCTGCCCCCTATTGCCTATATCGTTACAAAGCAGTTGTATTATTTCTTTGTTGTAGTCGTTATATACATTTTCTAAATAACACGGACAGTATATAATTGAAGTCACACACATAAGGGCTATGACCAAATCAGCTTACTGATTCTATAACCAGAGAAGCAAAGGAAGAGAAAGGTGGAAGTATACAAAAAGCAGATCATTACTATTATTCCCTCTCTGCCCCCAGAGGTGGAAGAATCCCTCCGAATAATTTCCCAGTAAGATGCTGCTACAAATAACGAAGAGTTACTCCTCCTAATGACGGGCTCAAGTACTGACCCTGCAAGCTGCCTGTTTGGGTGGACCCCTGAATTTGTAAAGACTTCCAAGACTCCTTCTTGCACAACTGAAATCTAATTATCCATGTTCTCTCGAGATATTTTCTTCCACCCTAGTTCCAAAGCTTGTAAAACACGGGGCTCCTGGATTCTAATCAGAAACCCAGAAACCTATAAACAATGTGTAACTTACAGATGCCCTTCAGTGCATCAGAACGCTTTTTAGTACGGCTCTAAAATCCTAAATCACTCCGTATTATTTATATCCAAATTTCCTCACATTTTAAATGTCATGGTGTCAGACTAAGTAATAAAAAGTTTAAAAGCTAATAACTGAACTTGACCGATAACACCTGAACACTGTATTTAAGACTGGAAATACTGATTTGATGTTTATATTTTCAAATTAAGGAATAATTCTTTTTCTTCTTTATTTTTTTGCCAATAAACCAGAATTTAGACTTAAGACTTTAGTCACAATGAAAATGTGACTACGTAATCTTCAGTATGTACAGACGCAGCTCTAAGCTAATCATAAAAAATAGTATTTCAGATGATCACACGTTTTTCAGCTTCATCTGCTCTTTTAGAGATTTTTCTTAACTATAAATTGAGCACTGAAACTTCATTTGCTTTTCAGGCTAAATTGCCCCCAAGATTTTTTAGTGATTAAAATAAATGCCACAGGTTGCATTTTTAGATTGTGGAACTTTATCCTCATAAAATAGCGTATTACAGCTAAATCCTCACGTACATGTAAAGTACAAAGACAAATATGAGTTACGCTAGCAGATCAAGTACTTTTCCTAACATCAGGAAATAAGTGTCTCCTTTCACCTTAAAAAGTTAATATGAAAATGCTTCACCTCTCAAAAATAACAAAACCCACTTAAATACTAGCAAGTCATGCCTGACATTTGTATAAAAACAAAAATAATCTGCTGTCAGCAAAACGTCCGAGTGCCTCTGTCACTCCTCTCGAACATGAACCTTTCCTCGACTACAAGGGTTTTGCTGTTATACTACGCTCATTAGAATGGAATTTGTGTTAACTTCCATGTACCACGACTTACTAATAGGATTGCTAGCAATTATTATACTGAAATGAAATCAGCACAAACTATTAGATCTGTTTAAACAAGTTAAAAATAAACCTTGATTAAATGTTCTTTTTAAAGAAACTGCTCATTAGGGCTGCAGGGCCTTCCGATAAATTGGTGTTTCATTAACATCAAAGCATGAATCAAGTTTAAACTCACTTACCAAACAAGTTATACTTAAAAAACAGCTTTAAAAAATAACCTGGATTACAACCATCACATAAGATAGTCACTAAATGGGCTCCTTATTTACAGAGGTTCGGAGATTTGAAAAGGGAAAATGCTTTCCATGAGGCGGGAGGGAAAGGATATAGAGCAGAACTGTTGGTTTCCACGAGCACCGGATTTATTCCCCGAGCTGGGATGCACGGTGCAGTTTGCTAGTACGGAGCCAGAAAGGCACTGTGGGTACTGAACTTGCAAAAGAGGACAAAAGCACACTGTTTACTTCCAGTGTTCTTACCTATAGAGAAAAAAAAAATCAAAAAAGCAAAAAGCAAATGGAGTTGGAACTTCAATAAGGCTTAGGCACGCCATGCATATTTGCGTGAATATTTTCCGTTTTCTGTTTCTAAACCTATTGTCTGTCCTATAGGCTGAAGATACACATGCTATGTGAAATAAGTGTCATGAAAGGATGGAGGTTAAAAGTGACAAAAGCTTGCAAAGCTGCCTGAGAGGAAAATCTTGTTTTCCCAAGCATGCTGCAATGTTGCAGTTTATCCTAAGAACTCAGACTTGATAATTTTATCACATGTATTTAAAAAATAGTCTAATTAACGATTCTCCTGCCATCCCTCTCCACTGTGAAGAAAGACTTCACATGCTTTTTGAAAAGGCAATGCTGAACTAGGCAGCTTCTCAACATAAAGATGATTTTATAACACTGTCTTGCAGTCATAAGAATTATTAAAAGAAATGGATTAACAGTAATTCAGTATAAACAAATGTACTCATTACATTATACCTAGTACATATATTTTGAAAAGCATTTTTAAAATGGCTTTTCGATATCACGATCGTAACAGATCATACAGTAATTTTAACCGTAACTTAGTCTGTCCCTTTCTGCTGATATCTTCTAAAACATACTAGCTACCTTTCCTGCACCAGTATTGCAAAAATGTTCTGGTTTAAAAAGGAACAAACCTCCCAGTTTAAGTAATTAATATTCCTTAATTAAATTCACCAAGCCATAGACAATGAATTCTTTATAAAACTGTGAGCTTGCCTAAAGCAACAAAGTCACACTTTTGTTAAAGCATTTTTAGTGTGTATTTTGCACAATTTTTTAAAGTTTAACCTCTGTGGATCAATGTGCTTCCTTAAAAGACTTTAATAAATTAAAGTGCAGAGAGCTTTTTTTCACCAGGCAGAAAAAGCTGATGAGACAGGTTTAGTTTAATCTCAGGCAATAGAAGTCATTAACCATTCTCTCAGGGATTAAAATATAGCTTGCCCTTTTCTTCTCTCACTTATCATTAGCATCACTTTAATCTCCCAGCGTTTCACACTGCTATTTTAATCATTACTTACTGCCTTTTGACAAGTGCAGAACATGCTTTTTCTCATTGAGGCAATATCCTGGTTTTAGCTGACAAATGTAGGACATAATGTAAAAATATCAAAGTGACATCTCTTAAACACACCTTCATCATAAAAATCTCTAAAATTACAATATTCCTTTGTCTAATGTTTCCATTGAAATTATCATTTGAAAGGTTTCTCTCTTCCACAGAGGCAAAAGTTTGTTCTAAATAACACAACAACTAATTTCAGTCGACTGATACAGAGAGTACAAACATTTCAGGGATTTTAAAAATATACAACTTCACATTTTTCTATATCCAAGATATATGATCATAAACTTTCAGGTATTTCTTGTAGAGAGAAATATTCTTCCAACATAACCAGCCAGAACCCAAATACATCACGTGAAATGCTGACCTGCATGATTTGATATTTTATTGTTCACTAGCCTTGAAAAAAATAAACTAAGTATCTTTCTCTGTCACTTACGTATTTGTCACTTACTTGCTTTCAAGATGAATTTCGGGTGGGGGAGGTGGTGAAGTTAATGTCATATATAATATTGTTTTGAGCAAAAGCAATATAAAAAGCTTCCAAATTTTGTATTGAATATTTTACTTGAATCTCCTCAGACACATTTTAAATGCTATAATCCTTCCAGTTTTAGAAAATCCTACAAAGTTTATTCACAGCTCTACAACTTTTATTCCAATTTAACACTAAATATATTATCCAGGGTACAAATGTGGCCAAATGATCCACAATACAAACAGAATCCCACAGGATTCATACGTTTATTAAGTTTCCTGTCATCCTTTGCTTTAAGTAAATGGATAATTAAAAGATTTAAAACGCTTTCTTTGAAATTCTATTTTGATTCAAAAAGAAAACTAACAAAAATAAATTGGTAATGACAGAATTTAAGAAATTATTTTAGTTAGTACTAACACAGTTCCTAATGTTTGGCCCCAAGCTCTTTAATCTAGTCCATCTGTAATGATCTCATAGTACTTTCAACCATTATTTAACTGTTAGAAGAAAAAAAACTATGTTGCACTATATGTTTCAACAATAAAATCCCTTCTTAAGCTTCACAAAGCAGAACAATTCATTATTTGATCTCTTTCCAGGTTCAAAGTCTGTCTTATTGCCATACTTCAAAGAAATATGTAATCAAAGACAAACAGCTGTGAAAACAATCTTTTATTACTTTATTATCATCTAGCATATATCTTTAGGGTAAACCAATGAAAATGCTATACAAATAAAACAAATATTTCTTTTAAATTTCTCCTTAGCTATAAATAGACATATAGTTATAATCATTTCAAGGTAGGGCCCAGTCCTAGAAGGTGCAACTACAACTCCCACCCCGGTATTTCACAAGATCATGCCTTTCACTAATTAGACCTCGATTCTGCAAAAACCCAAGCATGCAAGTAATTTCATATTTATGAACTGATTTATATCTTTCAGTTGCAATGTTAATAGGAGTAGTTTTTAGCCTGTGAATTGTATTTATAGCTGTGCAGCCATACTTTAATTTCCCATACCATATATTACATTACTCAGAACAATATTCAGGTTGTCAAATCAAGCATTTTGAAATTGAGAAATATCAGAAGATGGCTTCTGATGTAATCTGAATTCTGCCTCCTTGTACATGTTACATTATGTAATAATTTTTTAATTATGTGATCACATGGTATTTTTTTCTAAAGTTGCTATGTTTTAGCCTGTGCTCTGGATAGGCTCTACTTGGGAAATGGGGCAGTTATTCAGTAAATTTGTATGCATCATCCAGCTAGTAGACTACACCTTGTTCACCGTTTATCAGACGAGCAATATAGAAATAATTAGCTTCTTGCGCTGTTTTGTAAGATGTTCATTATAAACTTCCCAGATTCCAACTGAAACAAGAACATTCTTCTCCTAATATATAACTATACATAATATTTCACATATAGCACAAACTAACCATTGGTAATCCAACACAGGGAGGCTTCCCTATCCTGGCAGAGAGAATCGGTGAGAAAGATGGCACTAGGCTTCAGGAACTTTCACTTTCCCCGCGTGCACATTCCTCCGCTACACTAACGAACATGCTGAGCAGCCACTACTTTCACTGATTTCAGTGGCTGTAAGGAGAATAACAACTGCTGCAAGTAAGAGCCCACATATCTCAAGCTGAGCACCCTGAAAATGAATTATATGCAGTTAGTGGCCATCTGCCAAATGTTTTAATTGAGTTGCTCAGCATCACACAGAAAGCCTGTGACAGAAACAGGGATAAAACTGGGTTTGCCAGAGTGTCTTTCTCTTGACTCAATCACAAAAGCATCCTCTCTCTTTTTGCAGTCCCTGATTTGTTCCAGTTTCTGCAGAAAATGAGCCAAAGTTCCTATAAACAACCATCCTGTGCACCGGAATAGACAGGGATGCTAAATAAAAAATAGCATATGATACGTAAATTAAAAACTGTATTCTAATAATAACAACTTAGTGCAAATGCTCCATGGGCAACTGAAGTTGGGTGCTCAGGACTTTTCAGGAATTGGCTTTGTAATCTGAATCATATATACATATACTCCAATCTTGCCTCACAGTACATCAGAATTAATTGATCATTTAGCCTTCATCACTGCATAAAACATTAAGTTACTGAACATCATCTTCAAATAAGCAGCAGAAGGTTGTAGGAGCTGAAATGAGTTATCAGGGCCACAAGACTAGGTCTAGCTGATCGAGGCTATGAACAGTCTTGTTCATCCTGTCCTTTATTTCCTTCCTCTGGAGATTCCCCTCAAAGTTATGGACCTCTGAGTCCACATACTGACTTTAATTTGCTATGAGGATCCTTTTCTACTTCATTTTTCTTTCTTCATTTCCACCAGCCCTACATTAGGATGGTCAAAATAAATGATTTTGTTGGGCTGTCAAAATTTTATTGAGGAACACAAGTGAGAAGAGGAAAGACAATATGTTTCAAAACCATTTGTCTTAGCTATCCCAAGCTGGAGGTCAACACCAACACGAAAAAGCATTTCTTCGATTTTCATCTTCCTTCCTACAATTTTCAGTTCCTGCCACAATGCTCAAAATGCAGAAGGTTCTTAATAATTTCACACAACAATATGTTCTTAAGAAGAGAGAATTAAGCAGTCTATAATACATCAAGTATAGTGATAAAGATCACAATGATCTGACTGCAAACTAAACCACCTTGTTTTCAAACAAGTTTACGTTTAGGATCAGCATGGTAAATATCGTTGAGTTCTCCGCAAAGAGCTTAGCTACGCTGCCAGGAATACAACGTCAAACCCTGCGAAGCTCTAAGAATCACCACAGGATGAAACATTTCTGAAAATACATTCCCAAAAATTGATATTCAACATCCAAGACCTTAAAAGAGAAGACAAAGAAAGTTGTGTTCTGAGCTGCTGAGCCAACTGTATTACGATTTGAGATCTCACAGGATCCCAACTTCCTCTCATGTTGAAGCCAATACCATCAGAGGTACCTGTGAGTCTAAAGCAATGTTATGGTACAAAATATACCTTTCAGTAGTTACAGCTAATATCCTGTCAATCACATAAGGTGATGTCTCTACAATAAATTAACAGCTGTAGCAATTTTTCTTTAGCTTCCTAAGGTTATCTGACAGCCCACTCTGGAATGAACTGGTAAGGTGGACTGAAAATGGAATTTAATTTAACATACTCCAAATTTCTCACTGCATGATAGATTTAACTACAAACTGTAAGATTATATTAGTGTAAGGGTTATTATGGATGTATTTAAAACAGCAGGACATAAACACATGGTTATCCAAGGAGCCTTTGTCAACCCAGGGTCAAGTGAGCATTTCTTTTGCAACAATGATCTCTAGGTCCACAAAGAACATCCCATCAATTTTTCTTGTGTCCTACAAAATCAGCTACAGACTAAGAATTTCACCTAATGCAGGCCTCTGCATTTTTAGGTAGCAGATGAAATTCATTCTGTAATATTTTTTATAATGCAACTTATAAGTCAGAAAAACAGAAGGAGAAAATACTTCTTTCACTCCTACAATCTGAACTTTAAGTCAACTTATGTATTCTTCTTTATGTATGTATGTATGTGTGGGTCATTTTCTGGAGATCAGGTGTAAACTTTCAGAAATCTAACATATTTAAAAATAGGTCTGCTGCATCAGTTTATATTAAACAGGTCACACAAACATTTCACGAATGGCCTAGGAAAGCGAACCACATATTTGGGCAAGGGGTAGACTAAAATCATTACTCTAGGTCTTTTTAGCCATGGATTTTATGATTCACTGTTTAAAGTACGATACTATAATTCGGCTAGAAAGGCCTTTCACATACTCACGACAAACATTCTCCCCTCTGAGACTTGTAATCTACCTATACAAAAGCTGACTAGATGTTATATCTACTTACAATCCTTGGGAAAAAAATATCCTGCTGGACATAGACAATCAACTCCTATTGCATATTGCTATGTGAATGTGCCACCTTCCCTTAGATAGATGCAAGGTGCCAAACCAAGCAGAAAAAGAAAAAGGTTGCAAAAATTTCTTTTAGGAAAAGTAGAAGATGTTGTTTTATGCAGTTCAACCAACTAATCAAATCGTTGAGAGATCTGCCACTGAATTCAATTAGAACAGAACAGTGCCTTTGGTTACATGAGTTTCTGTATACATAAATTTTATAAGCTGGTAGACTGACTCAGCAGAAACAAACAGATGATATCAGCAAAGGTAGTCTTCAAAGGTTAATGCTTAAAATGAGAATCAAAATAAGGTAGCACAAGAAAAAAAAGAGCAACAGACATTTGCCCTCAGTCTCAGTTCCACCCACCTTTATGAGGAGCGGTGTCAAGTCACGTCTTTTTTCTCTTCTTCCCAAATTATAGCCCTTCCAACAAGTAATTATGTAAAGGGAGAGCGAAACTGAGATTGGGTTAGTCACTTGCTTACAAGTAAACAGGCAATAGTTACTGACTTAAGACATTACTATTATTTTAATTATTATTATAAGCACACTCTTATCAGATATCCATATTCACCCAACTGTTCAGGGATTTTGTTGTAAAACTGGGATGGAAAAAATTCAACTTGCACCATTCCCTTAGTGTCGCGTGTGTTATAAAGCCATGGATGAGAAAGGTTTCCAGATCTACATTGCTCAAAATACATGCTCAGCATTCTACCAGATGTTAATTTTAAAGCTATGTTTAAGTGCTGAGCTGCTTGTGAAAGCTACCTTGTCTTCACTTTTAGGTGCTTCCTAAAATATTCTCTCTTGCTATCTGAATGCTTCAGTTAATCTGGAGCATAGTTGCTTTGGCTCACAGTAAGGAACCTGAAGACTCATCTACATTTAACAAAACAATAAAGAAACACAGAAGCTTAAAGAAACACAGAAACTGTAAAATGTCTCCGCACACTATGAGAGTTCTTCTCATTGGTATATAGGCAGTTTCCTATGCAGCATTCTCCATTCCAGCACTGCAAACCTGTGGTTGACCACCCTTTTGATTCCAATATTGCTATTCCAGTTAATAATTTCTTATCTGTAATACTATAATAAATAAAAACTTGAAGCACATCTAAATGGAATAGCAGAAAAACAACTGAATTAAAATGCAAGCAAAGTTAGTATGTCTTTCTATGATAGAATTGCTGAGAGCATCTTTCCAGCTGGAAGTGGGGAAAAAAAAAATTACAGGTATCGTTCAGATTTTTACATCTTGTTCAGGGAATGCACTCTGAACAAAGAAAAAAGTGGAAATCACCTGCATAACAGAAGTGGAAGAGGCTTCTAGACTCTGATCAGGTGTAATTTCCAGCTGATGAATAAAGAAGCATCTAAGCTACAGTGTTTGTTAATGTAACAGAAAAATTATACCATTCAGATTATTTTTATCTTCTTAAAAAAAATAACAAATAAAATAGTTAATGCAAATGCACATGATCCACCTGAGAAACAGGATTCCTTTTATGTAATACTCTTCTTCATACCTACTTAAAGCACATTTTTGGGACCTTATAAACCTTAACAGTGCCTACAAAGGACATTGATACAAACAAGAAACTGATTTTCTTTTTTATTTTTCTATTTCAAAATGAGTTAACTAGGAGAGAGAAAGAAAATCAAGCTGTTGTCTTCCAAAAGCATAGATGTAAAAGAACCTCTTTTTTAATTTCAGTATCATTATGAAATACTTCATACAACAGAAAGGTATCTTCCTTCACTCAGACCAAAGCTAAGACTATTAAAAATACTTTGGGAAGACAAAAGGATCTACATAATAAGCTATTTGTATGAGTATCTTAGAACCAATTTAAAGCCTCAGTGAAGATGTTCAGAATCTTCAAAATCTAACAGTGTTTTACACGTTCACTGAGATAAAGGGATAAATGCCTTGTATATTGGGAATGGATACAAACATGATGTGATGGGGGCAGAGGAAAGTTGAAGAACTAGATGAACTACATATTCTTTGAGATCAGAGAACTGACAGGAGAAAGACCTAAGTATATCATTCTTCTACTAAGTGTATATTTAGCAATGGCTGGAATTACTATGAATAATTTTTTTTTTCCTAATGTAATGGGCGATTATTCAATTGGTCTTTCTGTACATTCTAAAAACATATAGCAGACCATGAAGAATACATTATGCCAGATCTATTCCAATACATTTTCAGTAAACAGAGCAGACAAGTGTCTTAAGCATCCTCTGAATACTACATGGAAACCTGTGAGTCATCAAGGTGTTTATCAAGTGTTAATATTCGCACTAAGATCTTTATAACAACAGATACCTATGTGACGAAAAACACGTTTATCCACCCTCTGAGTAGGTTTGCAAGTGAAGAAAAGTGCAATTATTCTGCCCCTTCCAGAACTACTTCTGAAGCTGGATTCTTCTGGGATTCTTCTAGGCATCTCTGTAGCGAGATGCCTTTAAAATGCCCCTCGACGTCAAAACAGACTCCTGCCAAATCACAGGATAAATTTACTTTCTCCCAGAGAAACTGAAACTTTTCTTAAGACAGATAGATCTTGTAATGTGCCCAACAAATCTGGACTCTGTGAGACTAATCACAGAAGTGAACAGAGCTTGGCCCTTCCTCCCCCTCCCCAACTCAGAATCCTTTGAACAGCTTCAGGCTCACACCCGAGAGCTGTTTATCAAAAGCATCTTGCGTGATTTCTACTGTCAAGATGTACAGTAAGTGAGATAATTCTTTAAGCTAAATCATGTTTAAGAATTAAACATCTCGGAAAAACAAATAGACAAACAAAAGCCCATCAGCGAAAAGTACAAAGCGAAGTATGTCATCTGTACAACATAAGAAAATTCATTAGCAAGCAGGGATATTTTGGGCTACCCAAAGTCCAAATTTGCTATCCAAAATTTGAATAAAGTTTTGCTCAAAGGTCTTGATGATTTGTTGTTAAGTGCAGAATAACTGGGATTAAAAATATAAGTACTTACTTTAAACATTGCAGAATTTAAGTTCTGTAGACTCTAATCCCGAGGGAAGGAGGACATGGACATCTGAGGCAAAAGCTACTTCCATATAAAAAGGTTTTACAGCTGAACACTAATGGAAAAAAATAATCTCCTACCTACGACATCATTGTTTCACCATTAGCAACCATTGATCAATGAAGAACATGCCAAAATTTCAGGAAAAAAGAAAAGATGAGGCTTTTTTCCCCTGCCATAGGAAGGGGTTTTTTGCCTTCCAAAACATGGAATTTTTAAGTGGGACATGAATTCGCAGATCAAAGTGCAAAAATCACCAAGCTGTCATAGACACATGCATGCATAAGACTACTAAAAATATACAAGCTTGCTTGAATATTAGCATGCTTCCATCCAGCAGCATGTTCACACAAGTTAAAATGACATATCCCTTAATTCTTCACATTATTTCCAGCTATTCTAGAGAGCCCTGTCCAGTGCACAGCGCAGCGCAGCACAGCACAGCGTGTTAGGAAACATTCAGTGCAAATGAGTCCGAACTGCAATTTAAAATCTGTTGCAAAGCTTCTCTTTACTTTTATTGAAAGTTCTGTCACAAGCATGCTCGAATATTAAATATTTATTTGCAACATCTGAAATCTCAAAGATTTTCCCAGTGTAAATGAAATAGAATTTAAAAATGAATTGGGGACTTTTGCTTTGTTTTAACTCCAGTTAAAGGTTATAAAATATGCATTAGAATGGGCTGGCACAGATTAAGAGAACACAAAGCATTTATAATTTTCTGTTTACCACTTTTCCCAAGAAGTCTAATTTATTTGCCCTAGGGAATTATACTTTCCATAATATTTAACATTCTAAATATGATGCGATTTCTATAAAGTAGGTCATATAAAACTTGTAGAGGAGTCTCAGAGGGTGGGGAGGAAGGTTAAGCAAGTCTATTGTTTGTTCTGTTTACCACACACGGTAAACTGACAATACTTAAACACTTTTTTTTTTTTTTTTACTTTTTTTTTTTTAATCTGAGTCTTTTCTTCTTGGACCAAGGAATTTTCTCCGTCACAGAGTAATAGAGCTTGAAAACTCCAGCATCAGCAGGGAAGGCAGGCACTCCTTAGCCAGCCACTGTGTGAGAGAGAAAATGCAATTAAGGCTCCCACCAGGGACAGAGAACTAAACAAAACCTGCGTCTTCACACAAGAGCCTTTTTCTTCAATGTGAAGTACAAGGCCTCAAATCTTGTTGGTGAGATGCTAGCATTTAGGACAACACACTTTCAGATTTTCTCACAGCGGATCAAAGTAAATAATGCAAGGGCAGCAAACAAAAGGGAAAACTCCAGCGCGCTTACATTAAAAAGAGATTACAGGGGGCTTACAAGTGATTGAAGGAATAGATGACATTTTCAGAAACATAAAACTAAGATCTTTAAGTACAGCTAGCACAGCGATGTGAGTCTAGCTCGCTGACGTTTTAGCAGGAGAGACATGCAAGCAAGTTATGTGTTCAAATACACAACGTGAAAAAATATGGTAATTGCTATCATCTCACGTATTTAACGTGAACGCAACTATTCCCGATCTCACTGAAGTCAGGGGAAGTTTAACTACTGATCTCAAGAAAAAGCAGCATTCTGGCCTACTTTCAGTCCACACCTTTAATTTTTCTTCACTCCTGTCCTCATTTAAATAAACGCATGTTGTCGGCATGGGTAATTAGGACGGTTTCAAGACGTGCATGGACCAACCATACAATTTCCAGTGCATCCACTCCCTGTGCAGGCCGGCATGATCCTCTGTTAATTCCATCTTCCATTTCCTTTGAGAACACCAGTCACAGTAGTAGCCCTTCTTTACATCAGGTCAGTAGTTAACAATTCTTCTGTATCTCAAAATTAACACATATTACCCATCCTCAAACCTTTGAGGCTTTCCTAGTCTTGACACAGAACTCGGGAAAGCGATGACAAGTACGTAGCATTGCTTGATAGTTTTTAAGCGGCTGTTTGTGACCAACATCACCAAAGTCTTATTCATGTTGCTGGGACCCGTATGTATGACCCAAGAAAACTTGCATGTTGAGAAAAGAAAAGAAAATGATGCTTCAGTAAAAGTACGGAATGAATCAAATGCACTCAGGTAACGTAAAAAGGGCTTTGGGAAAAGAAAAGGTTTTGTTCTGCTGAGAAATCTTGAAGCTGCTTGTTGGCCATAACACACACAGCAATTCTTTGCTCACTTCTGACTCTATTAAAAACCTGAAGCTGTGGATAAACACACTCAGTGAGAGTTGTGTGCCTGACGTAATATTCATTGTATCTTTTTTCAGAAACTTTTATTTTACCCCGTTAAGTTATCTGCCTTTCAACTCAATGGATAGGCGCCCCCAGATGATGATTTATCTCTACCCAGCCGGCCAGCTTCCACTAGATGCTGCGGGCAGAATCCATGAGAATCCAAAGCATTTGGTCCAAGTTAGTCATCTAAGCTCCCTCTGCAGTCAACAAATAGAGAGAAGGAGAGGGAGGAGACAGAGACAAGCACCCCCAGAGAGCAATCCATCACAACTGTCTTACAACACCGTCTGAGAGTGTCTCTCTCCATTAAAGAACAGAGTCCATGACCTCAGAGAACCCAGATGACTAGCTGAGACTAGATGACTAGTGTTGGTGAGACGAATCCCACTATCAGACTATTCGGGGTGATAATGAGCAGAGTAACTCTCACAAGAACTGTATTGTCAGGGGCTCTATCCATATCTGTTGCCTATTTTGCAGGAACTGGAAGATAACATTGTTTTGGACATTAAAATCAGATTCCATCTAGATGTCTCCCAGTGTCACTGGAAAGCAATCCACTGAATCAACTGATTCTTCCCTCTTCCCAGTTTCATCCTCAAAATGCCCCATTTTTTTCAGCTAGAGTCCTCATACAGCAGAATATACCAAATTCCAATCTTTTTTTGTTTCATACCAGCCTCCCCCTTTTCTACTCTTTGTAATAATTTGACTTTTTATCAAGTAAAGAGTACATCGTGTTTAAAAAAAAATGGTAATACCAAAGGAGGAGAGAAAAAAAAAAAAGTGTCAGACAATACTGTGCTCTATATCATATCTCTCTTGTTGTCAAAGTAACAATAATAATGCTATCTTATAATGATGATAAAACAAATATTGCAGGTGTTACTTTGGAAAAAATATTTAAGTAAATGGATGTTTTATCTGCAGAAGGACTTGCAATATCTGTAGGACTTCATTTGGCTTCATGTGAAAGCCTTTTAAGACAGGCAATACTTCAAGACTGACCTTTTAACATATAGCTTATTTGCTTTCTATTTACATGAGCATACATACAACTGAAACAAACCAGTTATGACCTAAATCATGGCAAATCAGCTATCATTAAAAAAACCCCTAGATTACATAAAAAAAAAAACGAAAGCCTGTCTTATATTCATACGTACAAACTGCATATCTTCTGCAGCCTTCTCCCAGAAAAACAGAAGCAACATGTCCTGAATGAAAAAGTTGCCCAGTAACCATTACAACGTATGCTTATTCTTAGCATACGGTAGTGTCCCCTCCATCTCCTCTGATAAGCTGTTGCTGCTACTGAGCACTATTTCAAAAAACACTGAAATATTGATTTTAAACATTTCACTTCCGTTAGGTAAAAACCTACTAAGTAAAGTCAATTTTCAAGGAATTAGACTGGTGCTGGAAAACGCAAATAAATCGCACTAATTTCCGTTTAATGGCACTAATGAAACAAGATAAATATTGCATATGACTTATTATGACTTTGTTTTGAAAATCAAACAGTTCAGAAAATAATCAGTAGGCATTCAATCAAGGAGTATTTTATCATGTGTAAATACAGTGAATTAAATTCACTCCCTAGCACTTTATACATTCATTGACTTTTATGTCCTATGTATATTTTTATTCTGTTTCAAGAAGTCTGGATCTAATTTAGAAAGAAACTGAAAAACAAACTACGAAAACTAGCAAATATAAAAAGCCTATTACTCAACCACAGAGGATACTGTCAGGCTTCATTATTTAGATGAGCATGAGCATTATAAGTTATTCCATTGTGTGTTCTGTTTAAAATTAGAAATACATAAATTAAAATTCTCATTAATTTCAGGAACTAAAATAGAATTTAAAATGTAGACTTACAGTGATGTCTGAAACTGCTGTGTGTGGTGATACTTGATACATACATTTGTATCACAAAGCAATTGAGATATAGGATAGGTTGTAAACGAGAGGAATAAAAAATATTAATAACGATAAGATTTGAATTAATTTTTGGTAGCTAGGAGAATGCATTGTCATACAGCAAAGTTTTTTGTTCGTTATAAAAACAGACATTAGAATATATTATTAAATGACACTTTAACCCATTATTTGAGTTCTCCTTGACATAGACTCATGCATGTATATGTGAGTGATTGCTTATGCAATAAGCCTGGGAAAAATCTAAATTGTATTTCCTCATAGCAAATTGCAACTGAATTAGACTACTGGGCAGACATAAACAATGCAATCAAATTCCCTGGCTTTTTATTGAGCTTCTATTTGACTTAGTATACATTTGAAAACAAAAAAATTGTGTTTCTCAGGGTCTGTGACATTGCAGGCCATGAGAGATTCAATGTCAGTGCCAGCATACAAATTTATTAGTCTATAAAATTTGACATTCTCTTATTTATTCACAGAAAGGACAAATAAGATATTTTTTCATACTTACCAGAAATATCTGGGAGTGTTTATATGCTGCTCCATCTGGAGGATGCAAATAGTCGAGGCTGCTTTACAATTCAGCAGGCAAAGGCCTGCTGAAGGATAACAAATGACTTCATGGTGAAACAGCTATTGAAATTCTTTCAGTACGTGATATTAAAAACAACTGAACAAACAGAGATAAGGGACAAATAGGATTTGAAACAGACCTTCTTTTTTTTTTTTTTTTCAAACCAGTGTAAAAGAAAAACAAGCGGAGCTCCTAGTTGAGGCTATACCTTTTAGTCATTTCTGAAGGTAGTTTTATTTCATACTTAAGACCTCTCTTAGAACGATAGGTGCTGACCAAGTTTAGTGTCCCAGATATGAAAACGGTAACAGGACCCTCTCTGGAATCCTGAAGATGGGATAGGAAGGAAGGACAACTTCGTCATTCTGTAGAAAAGTCTTAAGACATTTTTTCCAAAGGGAAGAAAAAATTGACTTGCTCCCTATATGTATGAGACATTCAACAAAGAAAATGTAGTAAACAATTAAAAGCAATGAAAATTTAACTTCACTTTAAAAGCCAAAGTTGTCTCAGTAGGAAGTTTGGTTGAATGACCGATACAGCAAAACAATTGATCAAGCATGAAGGTGAAGCACGATCATGTACTTCAAAGATGGAAAAGAAGGAAGCAAGGAAGATTACATTTTTAGAAATTATGCTATGATCTGATTATTTGGAATTTCCATTTTTCATGGCATCACATTGTTATGCCCATCATACTTTATACTAGCAAAAAGAATCAACAACAAAACCCCCCAGAAATATGCAATCGTAAATTATTTTTATCAGAAAAGACTTCTAGATGTCCTCTGGTCCAACCCCTACTGACAGCAGTGCTAGCTTACATTGGGCTAATTTAGAACAAACAGTAGCTGACACAGATAGGCAGATGCATAACAGTAGAAAATTCACCACACCTTTTTGGCTATCGGTCTATCAAATGTAGATAGCCTATGAAATGTAACCACACTGAGCCCAGTAAATTCCCAGAGCCTCCAAGAAACATCAGTAACTCAGGGTGCAGTCAGTTGTGTACTGCCATGCAGGGGACAAATTTCTTCCAGAACCCTGGAAAATTTCTTCCTGAAGCATGGGATCAGATTGTCTGTATTTTAACACGCATGGCTATAAATGTTACTGTAGTTACACAATTACTCAGACCTTTTAAAAATTCTTCCATAATATTTGACTTAGTGACCTCCTGCATCAGGGAACGTGCAGCTTGAGGGAAGACCATGGACCAAATCACAGCCCTTTCTCCTGTAAGGAGTTGCCATCTCAGGGATGCTACATACACCCCCACCCCCCCAAAAAATCTTCACAGTCTGATCCTACATAACTATATTTTCTTTATGTACTTCTATACTTCTCAAGTACTACAACCTCTCTTCTCTCTTTCAGGACAAAAGGGAAAAACTGACAATCAAACCAATCTCAAGACAAACGTTCATTCATCAGTTTAAGTCTGCTTCACACAAAAAAGTGCAACCGCATTGGTTACCGTTAGAATTTCTACTGATCCTTACCAAAGTTTTATGAAAAGCCTGCTCTACCTGGCACACGTTCACAAAATCATCACTGATTGGGTTAGCATTTCTCAAGAATATCTCTACATGATAGCACAAGATAACTATTTTTACCTCAATTTTGCACCAGAATAGGAGCATGTTCCAGATTAGACACCAATCTCGATGCGCTGCAAGAATTCACGCTGACAAAGCAGCAGTGGTTCCCGATACAAAACTCGGATCATTTTGTCACCTTCGTACCAATGCAGCTGCACTCGCACCACACAACAGAACAGCGACTTTGCAAAATTAGCCCGAAGTAACACAACTGCCTGGGCTAGAAAGGCTTGGTTATCGCTATACCTCTTCTCCTCCAGATGCAGAAACAAACTCTCACAGTACAACCAATACAACTGCACTCCACTCAGTGGGTTGCACAGCTCTTCTTGCTTTAATACAATTCAAGCAGGACAAATGATGTACAGAAGATTTTGGTGTTCTGCCCAGAACTGTGTTGAAATTTAAGACCCAATTTTTAGTGTTTATTTTCCTTAAAACTTCCTTTCCTACAAAAAAAGGGAGAGGGACAGACATCATAATTTCTAAAAAATGCTATAAGCAACTTCTGGCTTAGTATAAACAAATGAAATACCAGGACTTAAGATCTTCCACAAAACGCAAAGAACGAGTCCATTAGCTTACTCTCCTGAGTTCAAAATGAAATATAAAAAAGAAAAAAAAATTAAACTTACACTATCCCTGTATTTTCTTAACTCGATAGGATGTAAAATCCTGTTCAGATTGGTTAATGTCAGATTTAAATCCACTTCTGTAAAGTAGCATTTGGTATTTTAATCAGAAATCCATCAGATGTTCCAATTTAACAATCTTAAGGTTGCTACAGTTCCCTCAAGAAAAGATATTTCATGTTCCCCAGAGCGCAGGTATTCTAAGAAGTGTCTTGCTCAGTAAGGGGACATTCACGAAATGTTACAATTTCAACCTAATTACAAAGAAATCTTATTAATTAGATAATCATCTAAAAGGATATTAGATTTTTTAGATGGAGGGCAAAACAGCAGCACAATAAGGCCCCGTCTTTTTCTGCCATTTTAAGTAACTGCTCTTTCAAACATCAGTTTACTTCTTAAATCATTGAGAGTTTAACAACTGAAGTTAATCACAGTGAAATAAGGAAGTTATCTATTGAAACAACTCTCAATGGCAAAGCAATCCTCCCTAATTATTTTATGTGTTTGTACACGCATATATAATATTTATAGACATATAATTTTATGCATGCATGTATATTTGCATGCTTAAGTTCATGAAAATGTCATTTTGCAACTTCCCCGGGAATGTCTGTAATTTTTAAAAGTACTCTTTCTTTTCAGAATAAACCAAAGATTTCACATACCACAGACTTTTTTTTCCAGCCAAGTGATACACTTATCAAAACTACTTACCGAGCCCTATTTTACTTTCCTTAACCCAGGGCCTCTTCGTTTATTCTAAACGTTTCAGTTCCAAATCTCTAAAGTATAAGAGAAAAAGCACTGAACCCTTCCTTTTTGCCATCTGCTTCCAGTAACTCTAATCAATGGACAGAATACACTATTCTACACATTCAAGCTTCCATCCATAGAAACAATGTGTTTACATGTTATTATATAAGAATAGCATCTACCTGTGAACTGGCTGGGACACCCCTTGTTGTACGGCCTCAGTGCAACAGGGTGCTAGGTTTATTATTCCTATTGCGAGAACTTTGTAGATTATAATTGTATTTCCCAAACAGAGCAACTAATTAAGAAGTTCAAAATCTAACTTGTCTCATTCGGAGAACTTACTTACATATTCCCTCTGACAAACCAGATTGTAAACTTATCTTCCCATTTATTTACCTTCTCTAAGTTAGCATAAAGTTTATCTATCTTCCCTTTTCTACTTAGGAAAGGTGTCTGAACTTCCTCAGCACTTAAAGGGTCAAAATTTATCATTTCAGTTCATCTAATAAGTAATGTTTTTGCCGAACAAAACCAATTCCCAATAAATTCTCACTGTATTTGTGTGCTCTGATTTGATTTAGAGGCCTGTGGGGAGACACCATTTGGTAGCACAGGAACACAGAGGGGTAGGTGGTGCTGAGGAGAAGTAGAGCTCATGTGCCAGAAGTGTTATTGTGTCAGGTTGATTTATTGAGTGAGCTTCACTTCACCGAATGTTCCGAGATATTTATTTCCCTAAAGGCTCTGCAAAGATATGAACAGACCTGCATCCACAGATGTCATCATTGCTCATTTTACCGAGTCATGAAATTTTCTCAACTGCAATTTGTCCATCTAAAATTGCTGCAACAGAACAATGTCAATAGTAGCTTCCTACTCATACTACCTCCCTCTACTACACGCTCTTGCTACATCCACCTCCTGACTTCAGAGAATTTAAAGACACAGAGCTTCTTCCATCTACGTGCTAAACAGTTCCTCAAGCACCTCCTTTTCTTAATCCACTAGGTAATGGAAATAAAAAAGATGCAAATAAAGGGAGTAATCAGATGCCGAAAGTAAGAAACTAGTAGTGCATATGACTGAACAGATGAAATGAAAGAATAACAACAAGTGACAAGAAAAATGTCCTGCTTGAACAAGTTAGAGCTAGAATCCCATTACCTGGAATTAAGAATAGTCAACCCCCATCATTTTGCTTGGACTTTTTGTTTTGCGCTTTGTTTTTCGACAGTAGCTGCTGCAAGAAGTGAGCAACCATCGTTCGCACTCTACTCATAATAGTAAGGAAGAAACAGATGACATTTGGTCCCAATTTGATTTTACAGCCGTGTGGAGAGGAAGAAGTAGACACGCAAATACACGCTCCCACGTGTTCAAAAAACTTTAGCCTTCCTAGAAATAATAAAGAACTTGAGGTGTTTCAAAAGCTGGAAGTGATATAAAAAGCAAACATCACAGGCAGTGAAAACAAAATAGTTTGTTAATCGATTATAATAATTAAGATTTATAAAAATGAAGATTTTCTTAAATATGTGCAAAAAACCCATTTGTCTTTTAACACCTGAGTTTTAACTTGTAAGTGTTCCTTTAAGGTTTCAGAAGGATAATGTCCTTTTACACAAAGATAAAGTTTCAGGTGTTAGTTGGATTTAAATAATACAATATATAAACAGGATATTACAAATAACATAAGCTCTTTTACGAACTTTATCCAAAATGCTTTTGCTGTGCTACAGAAGAAGATCTATTTAAATACACATGTAAAAGTGAGCGCTTGTGACCTATGTCAGAATGCACTGGTTTATTTAAATATGTTAATATTTCTCATTATGCCATTAACAATAACCTTCATCCATTTGTGAAAAACATTTTGCCAAGCATGCACATAAAAAATTAGCAAGTGAAGCAAAATCACCTTAATTTGCTTTGGACCAGCAAATAACCAACTAATTTGCAGAAATCCCTGCCAAGCACTCATATTAAATGCTTCATGCTTATTTTATGACCTCTGCTGCTCCTCTCCTTCCCAGGCCCTGAATCATATGATCATTAACATATTGCAAGGTCTGAAACTTTATTTTTTACATTCTTTAATTAATGCCTGTTTATAGAAGGCCATAGGACTTCAGATCCAGTTAATGAAACTTCGCTCCCCCAGGCCCCTGGAGCCCAATAGAGAGCTTTCTCCTCTGTTGTTTTAGTAGCTTTTTTCCAACTGTTTGTTTATACACACTTAATTGATCTCTTCAGTCCCAGAAGCATTCCAGAGACACAACCTGTTCTGAGGCAAGTTAAAGTTTTTTCCCCTTCTTTATAAAAGCCCTGATTGCCCAAGGTTATCAGTTTTAATTTGAAAGTTGAAGATTCAGCTTTATTTACACTGTCTAAAAGACAAAATTGATATGGGCCCTGAAGTGTTCATTTTTACATTCATACGCAGCAGAGTGGATTGCAAACACATACTGTATATAATTATTTTGATGTAGAACTAAGTAATTACTAAACACTGCTATGTCTTGTTTTATTGCATTTAAGAAACTCAGTCTTCATAACAAGTTGAAAATAAGAACAAATCAGCCTGCCAATGCATGAAATTTTCATGGCTCTTCAATTTACATTTTACATATTCCCTATGACAAGAATTTCTATTACACTATTCTCTTTTTTCTGCTATAATTAAATTAAAAAAGTAATTGGCTGGTGCTGCACACTGCTGCAATGTCTTAATCACATAGACAAACAGTTTTACAATAGCTTACACCATTTGCCACATGGGGCAATGACATTATTGTACCAGGCTATAAACCAGGAGACAGATATCACATACCAGCTATCAACTACTGTGTTGAATCTCCTGGTGCCTGCTTGTGAAAACAGGAGAGAGAGGTACATTTAGTATGTTGATTGGCAACTCCACGTCTGAAATCTTAATTAACTACAAGTGACCAAGACTAACAGCATGATAAAAGCAAATGTTTGTGGTTAAAATGAGTGGCATTAGAAATATCTACTTTGATTTAAAGATGTCAAAATCCTTGGGCAGAGAAAATAACACAATATGCCACTGCTTAAAAGAAAAAAAAAAAAAAAAAAAAACCAAACCCTAAAAATACTTTCAAGGTTGGTTTTTTAAGTGAAAAAAAAGAACAACTAGCAGCCATCGAGTAACTGTAATTCAGTATAATCAATCTTTTTCAGTAGAGGGATAAGAAAAAAATGCCAGCATCCAAGACACAGTTACTCTTAATTATACTTTTCTAATCACCTAAACTGATTGAGGCAATACTTTCTTTGCATTCCTGTTTAGAAAAAAAAGTACCACGAGAAAATAAAAGACTTCCAAAACTACCCTTATTTCAGGAATATTTTTAACAGAACTAGGCTTCTAACAATACAACAGTATTCATCTTGGAAAGAAAAGAAATGCATTTAAGAACCTATCAAGTAATTTGAATGGAAACTTGTGAGGCAATTTAGACAGAATTTCAATGTAAATTCGAAAGCTGTTAAACTGAGGACTTCTCTAAAACAGAAACTAGTCCTGTAAGTTCCTATGCTTTATTGTTTTACTTTTACCAGCTTCTTGAATACACATATGTTAAAGGCTCATCCCAGTTATAAAGTCAACTGGAATCATGAACTGGACATCTCACTGTCTAAAGACCTCAACCAAACCGGCATGCTAGGAGAGCACCTAACACACACTAAACGGCTTAAATTCCTTGCAAAATTCACCATGATTTTTTCCTTTTCCCAAAGCCACCTTTTGTGGAACATTTCAGAGATCTGGGAATTTGTCTAGACAATGAGATGGAAAGGTTCAGTTCCTTCACCTAAGAAAGTTCAAACCCACGTCAACTCACCTCTCAGGAACACACATCAGACAACTGGCCAGGTGATCACTATTATAAATGGCTCTTATTCAAACTGAGCATCCATGTCATGCAAAATTACTTAATATTTTATGACCACAAATAACTTGTGACTTAGAAATTAGGGCACTCACTAGTAGCCTACAGCCCTATTCCTAAATTCTTTTTTAGGGTAAAACAAACACCTTCATCTATTACATATGGAAACTATGTCCTGGGTGTTGCTCCAGAAGTTAAGCACATTTTTGTTGAAAAGCCCTTACTAAAGTTAAATCTAGGTGTATGGAAGTATTTGTGGATGTGATACATGCACATCAACACAGTTACATTTCTTTACCTGGATTTTCTTCCACTTTGAGGGAGAAAAAGGATTTTGTACTATATCTCGGTAAACTAAGTGGTTAGAAGAAACCTTACTGTAGATATTCATTCTAAAACCCAACTACTAAACTGCTAACACCAAGCCTCAGATACTTGATGCACAGAGACAGGAGATCAAATCAGAGCAGCAAGTGGATTCTATTCGTGTGGAATGGGAGAAGTCTAACAGCGTGTCTCAAAAACCTTCTCATACTGGTCCTTAGCATATAGTACACTCCAACACCAATACTAACAGTTCCATGGTTCCCTTCAAAAACTCAAGATGCTAAATAAAATCCATCTCGTTTTAAGAACAATTAAGCCACCATAGGGGGGTACTTAGTACTCCTACTTAAAATCCCAGAGAATCGAATGCAGCTGACCTAAGAGAAGAAATGTGATGGGAGGACTCAAGGGAATTAGCCAAAAATCTCATAGCTGTAAGTGTAAACTCACTGAGCTGGAAACTGTCATGTATATACTTCCTACCTATAAATCTCTCTTATCATAACTGATTAAGGCAGAATAGGCATGATCCTGTTCCCAGTGATGAAAATGGCAAAACTCCAATTGACTCCTTCATTCCTGAATTTGGCAAAAGAAGAATTCATCAGCTCCCAGTTACTGTACAGCACAAAGTACTTTGATGTATCCTGAGGTTTTTCTTACCTCAGCCAGAAGATATTTTCTCACTTTTACCTACTTGGATTTTTATTGCTAAGCAGAACACAATAGACTGAAGTCACACAGAGAGCGAGGAACTCCAAGGAAACTTAGTGTGTCAAGAAACCATCTCTGATAAGGTTTCTTAATACCTCTTACGCTCCAAGTCTCGAAGTCCATTTCTATTATTTTGTACTACCTTCACTGTTTCTTCAAAAGAGCAACAGTCTATCTCTGTACCACCTAACAATACAGTCCCAGTACCTGACTGGTGCTTTCAAGTGCTACTGTAGTACAAAATATTAATGAAAACCAAAAAATAATGATATTCCGTCACTACACTTGCTAAACACTCTGCACCAGGAAAGGCACAGTAAACTGTCTTGAAGACTTCAGTACAGGTCAAAACCAGATAAGGACATTGTTTCCTTAAGAGTATTTCTCAAGATTTTACTAACTCAAATCATAAAAGACTGGAAAAATATAAAAGTTATTAAAATGGAATTTTATAATTCTCAATTTAACCCTTTAGAAATGCTCAAGGGAAGCAATGTCAGGTGCTTGTTATTCACTCCATCTCTTTGTCATGCTTTCTCTTCTTTATTAAATAAGGAAATTCAGTGCCTTTGAAGGATCACAAAATGCATTTGAGATTGCTATCAGATGCCAAAACCAGAACAGATACCTGTAGCTCATGGACCAACTCCTGGCCTCATTGAAATCAGTGAGGATTTTGCTTTTGAATTTGCCAGGCCAATTCCTTGCCAGATCTCCCTGAGACTCTCAAGAATACATCTAGTCCCTGAAAGAAGACATTTGGAAGGCCACCACTGCAACAAGGGTTCCAGGTATGACACTGTTCTTTAAAAATCCTCACAAAGATCTGCTCAAAGGAACTGGCAACCCAAAGTAACTGTATCCAAACCAAGCAGCATCGGGTGGTAATCTCTATCAATACTGGCTTTGCTCACTTCTGACCTTCCAACCTAATGGAAGAAAGTTTAACATCATAGACTTGTCCTCCTGGTATATGAGGTTGCATATAGTAAGTTTTAACAAAATCTTCCCTTTTCCCATGATTGTCACATTTATTTTTTTTTATTCTTTCCCTGTCGGAACCTGTTTAAACACATGTATAGCTTGGTTAGCATCCATAAATGCAAATAACTGTTTTAAAAAGAAATGTATTTTTACGGTCTTCTGGTTTTTTTTTTTTAAAAAAAAAAAAAGAAGATTAGCCCTAAAATAAGTCTATTCTGCAATGCAAAGAAAGGTAAGTTAGCTCTTCCCTTTCCCTCAGACTTTGAAATTTTATCCATGACTACAAAATTTACCTCATAAAACACATTTTTAATATCACAGTTCCCACTGGTTGATATGGGAACTGTGGTACTTCTCACAGCCAAGAACTTAGTTCTGCAACAACCAGCTCGTAGGTGCATGAAACACTCTTGTTGTACTTCTGTACAAAGCAGCCAGATGAGTTTCCAGTACTTCCCATCACCATTCAGCAATCCTCGCTGCAGATGTTCGGCAAAAAGTAAAATTAGAAGAACATTTACGTAAAGTGTGTCAGAGTATGAAACTCGGATCCCTGGCAGCAATGCAGAGCCTTCAGCCTTTGCTGAAGCAGAAATACAAATCAGTTACCATGGTTGACTCAAACTCTGAGATTCCTGGTTCACCACCAGAAGAGCCACAGTTCAGTATCCACCAAGCCCCAGATTTATGAAGAAGAGCTCACAGACTGACAAGCAATCTTGTTACAAAAGCAGCCCTCCAACGTTGGCGTCACGGGAATGTTCAGAACGCAAGTAAAATATTTAGTCATATTTCACACCTCACCCAAAAGGAACAGGTTCTCATTAGCCTCTTCAATCAGACCAACCTTCAGTCAGGAAAAAGGCAGAAAGTTTTACAATGTCATTATTTATTTGGTAAAAATGTATCTCTAAAGCACAAAAAATTTATAACTCTAGGCAACAGACTTCACAGCTGAGAAAAGTTTGTGATGCCTTAATAAAAAGAGAAAATCAGAGCAGCTCCAAGACATCTTATTTTCTGGCCTAGCTTTTAACAATATTTCTATTTATGAATAGATACTCAATAAGAGAGCATTTACAGTGAGAAAAATTGTACGTCTCCACCCATCAATTTAAGGCTTGAAAATAGAATTCTTTGCCTTTTTTCAGCACGCCACCCTTTAGGGCAAAGAGTGGTAATGAACACCTACTAGTCACACAGAATTATAGTGCTCTTTATTTCACCCAGGGCTGAAAAAATTTCCAAAGGTTTGGAATCCTGAAACCTGTAAACAAAATCTGTGGAGCAGACAAAATTTTAAATGGCACAATGCAATTAAAGCTGAATTCAATTTGAGCGCACCCTGTCCATCTGTCAGAGGGAAACAAAAGCCGAGGAGCTCCATTATTGCT
This sequence comes from Mycteria americana, assembly GCF_035582795.1. Classification (NCBI taxonomy): domain Eukaryota; kingdom Metazoa; phylum Chordata; class Aves; order Ciconiiformes; family Ciconiidae; genus Mycteria; species Mycteria americana. The sequence continues at coordinate 179,226,807 of NC_134365.1, forward strand.
GAATCCCTGCTCTTGTTAATTTGCTTGCTGAGAGATTTCAATTTCTAGGAAGTGCACAAATTAGTGTTCAGTCAGGGCTAGATCCTCAGTAAGTATAAGCAGATGGTGGAAATCAGCCCTAATCAAGTAGCCAAAGCCTTTTTTTCTGTCTGATTAAAGCATTTTAATCCTTTCATATTGTCTGTGTTTTTTAGTAAATATGTACCATCATTTTTTCCCCCTCCCCATTTGCTATCGGTTTTATTCCAAAAGAAACTGAAATCCAGTTTCTAATTCATCTACTTATTTTTACAAGAACATACTTTTTAACCATACTAGTGTACTTTGGGCCAGGCAATGTGACCAATTAGATTATCCCATTTATTCAGTTCACTGAACTTTCTTTTTTTTTTTTTTTTTTTTTTTTAAATGGCAACAAAATAGTTAATATACGGTCAGCTAAAGCAACATATACTGTTTGTCTTGCTAGTTTCTGATTATCCGCTGGAAAACTCCTCCAAACACTGAATTCATTATGATAAAGAAGTAAAAAAACCCACATAGTAACTGCACAAAATGATGATACTATGTTTTGTGCACATTTTCTACTTTTGTGGAGGAAAAGAAGCCGATGATTTTTATATTAGTATAAGCCATACAGATGTCCATTGCAGGAGGAAAGCATGTTTATACCACAAAAGAAGAAGGCCCTAATAACTCATAGATGCCACAGGCATTTGTGAATAATGAGAGCTAAGATTAACACAGAAACATTACAAATATTAGTGTGAATAGAATACAATACATAATTAACTCTTCACATTTTAATGAAAAATAGCAGAATTTGTTATTTCAAAGGTTACTTATTGTTGAATTTGCAGATAATGGCAAGCATAAGAGGGAACTGCCTAACTGAGCATATATTTACAGAACCAAGATAAGAATACCAAACAAAACAGCAGTAAATTTGATTTGCATAAAATATACACGGTGAAACTTCTGACTGCAATTTATACTGCTTTATCTTTTGGAAAACTATATAAACAGATTTTTTGAAAAGCCAGTATCTTTAGACCAAAATCTGTTTAACGTTATTATATATGTTACACTTTCATGTGTGTATTATAGAAAACAGCTGAAAAATATAAACTTTGATAGCTGGATCTACACAGAAGTGTGTAAAACAATAACCTTAGGGACACATTTTTCAAAAACAGTACACAGGATTTAGCCACACATTTACCATTAAAATTAATGGGAGTTATTTAGCTATAAATCCTGAAGAAAAGACTTTGAAAATGTACCCCTTAAAGTCAACACCATCAACATAATGCGCAAGGGTGGAGGAAAATTGAATTTTGAACAATGAAGAACTTGAATATAAACCATGTGTAGTATTTTCACTGAATGATATTTTGGTATCCTGTAAAGCAACTTTATTGCCTAACTGCCATATTAAAAAACCCACACCTAATATTTTCAGAAATGCAATAAATAAGAACAGATGATTACTTCCATTTTTCAGAGGTTAAAGTCACAACAATAATGAAAAATAATTCCTCGTTAAGTATCTGAAATGCTTTATCCAAGGAACATTTTAAAATCTTCTGAACGTGCTCCTAAAACTCTAGAGGTGTTAGTACTGAGGTTTTTTCCATACAGAATCCCTACATATGAACATACCCACTGTATGCTGATTCCTGATTTAATACATTTGCATTTTTCATGTTTTCCCCTACTTTTCCTATTAAAGAACCTTTATTTCTTCCGACGATAGCCTCAAGCAGAGTCCCCTTCCAGTCTCCTAAGCAAACATTAACACTTACATTAGCGTAACACTTGCAAAGCAGCTTTTCTTTTAGTGAAAGAAAGAAGGCACCAGTTCATCACTGAACTAATCCCACAGAGAGACTTGAGCTATTTGTACTCCCCTTCCAACCCTGCTCTCCCAAACACCCTCTTCCTTCTCCCACGCTTTGGCTACAGAAGGAAGCAAACCAAAGCATATTCTATTAAAAGCTATTTTTCGGCAATAAAAGTAAGCTGGAAGGTTGGGCTTAGTTTAAGACTATGCCAAAAGTTGGCCCATCATTTCAGATTACATTTTGTGAAGCAAAGACCGAAGTCCAAGACAACGTCAGCCTTCATGAAAAAAAGGTTCAAATCCTGCTTCTACTTTCACCAAGAAATAAAGTGGAATTTAATCCCATGCCCATTCACTCCTCAATTTACTGCTGGAACTGAGAGGCAGTCTCGGTGCCAGGACGACTACTAAATATTACGCCAAAATTACCAACTCATTTCCCATGGGCCACTGAATATCTGTAACAGAGAAGAGACACCCAACTCTGCAAGACCAGAGCTGCCTCATCCTGGTAGGATTTTCAAGCTTTCATGTGATGCTTATTGCTTAAAAATTAATATTAATGAGATAAATGATGTGCCAAATCATCATACCGAGCATATAAGCTAAGTTCAGGATGATTACCAAGTTCCTAAAAATAGCAAGCTCCTATCTGGAACACAACATGGAAAGTAACATTGTCTGTTGCTGCAGTAGGATACATTTAAACATTAAGGTAAGAGTAACCTAGATGAATGAGAAGTGAACTCTATACGTGTTCACCTTGTTTTCCACACTCATGTCACCTTCCCGGATCCAACCAGAATAGAATTTGTATATATTTAGAATCACACATACGATGTTAGCAAATACTGCTAATATAAAACATAAGTTTTCACTAATTTATGAAACCAAAGGAATGTTTTTACTCTAAAAATCTAAATCCCTTTTTTTTCAGGTCACACTTTGAATTCTTCAAATCCTCTACTGTTTGTTTTATACATTATTTCCTTCTTGATTTGTAGTAATCACCTAAAATTTTGAATATGGTTTAATTTTTATAACATGAAACATGGTCACGCATATTGCAAACATATGCATCAACACACCTGTGCTCAGTCCTTTGATTGCTAGAGTACTAGCATTTTTTTAAGAATAAAAGAACGGATGCTTTAAAATCATATACTGTTTAGACAAAAATAATTTAATATTATATTTTAAGTATACACAACAGTACACTGTACTGTTAAAAGTATATACTTTTGAGTATATCTATAAAAAAATCTGCAACACCTGATTTTTTTAAAAATGTAAATTATTCTTGACGGCTTGGAGGTTCTTTATTAACCTTTTTATTACTATTATTGCAGCTGTGACCATGAAGTATACTCAGTAGAAGACCTAAAATGGGAATGTGAAGAAGTTGTCTGCAAACTGCAAAAAAGGTTTACATATAGTTTAAAAGTCACAGCATGCTTATCATGTTGATCAATATTATCTCATTTGCATATACTCCATATGGCAGCATTCATCTGTTGTCTTTTGCTTATACTTAGACCAAGGACTTCTTGGGGCAGGGACCGAATGTCTGAACTGAGCAGCAAAACGGTCCACAGTGAGGACTTCTAGAAACAACAGTGACGTGAATAGGACAGAAATACAGGAAAATCAAAAAACGAGCTTTTTCCAGCTAGTGAACAGTTTAATACTTCTTAAAAAAAAAAAAAAAAACAAAACTAGAATCTAAAATTCATATTATAAACAAAACAATTTTTTGATTACTTATAAAATTGTCACAGGTTGGACTAATACTCCTAGAAGAAATTCTGAAATCAAGATTGGACAAGTTTCTAAAAGATACTTTTATGCAGATGTCAACCAAGGGACATCCAATACTCTGTGTTATCGTAAGCAGATAACGGTCCATTAACTTACATATATTATTTTAATGTAATTTTAAAAATCTACCCATTTGAGGAGGTGCTTTATTTTTTGCACACCTGCAGTTAATATAAACAAAAATTAAAGCCAAACAATTAACAACGTACTCATTCCTTTGTCTTCTTATGAGAAGACACCATGTACATATCATTTACTAAACTCTGCAGTATGAACTCTATCTTATCTATCTCAAGATTCCTTAATCATATAACCATACCTCTTAAATGTAATTTATCTACTTTATAAATATGAAAATACCCTTAAGGTACTTTGGGTATTTTGTATATATTTGGCTTTTAGACTTCTAATAAAATGAATGCTATTGACACAACTTTACACAACAGAAAATTTATTAACTAAACTCGTCAAGGTCTTTTTAGTCATGGTTTTCAAGAAAACTGATTCCTTGGAGGAGATTGACAGGAAAACTCTTTGTAGCATCTTAGCATGTTCTCTGCGATACAGTAGAAAAAAATCATTAGCTATTCAAAGTAAAACTTTCAGCAAATGTGCCTAAGACATATTGACCTTCTTATAGTCAGGAAATGCATCTTGCATCTTTATGTGCTTTTAAATATAATTTGTCTAAACTGTCTAAAGTAAATCAAAAAACTATCACTCAATCCTCTCAGTAGAAAGGGTAAATTTTAATTGCAGAACTTAAAACCTCACAATTAAAAGCTGTGTTGCTACTTAAAGCTAGCACAAACACAAGAAAGAGAGTTCATGCATACAAATCAGCTTTTCTACCACATCCAGAAGGGTTCTGCAGAATAGCCTGATGAATACAGTCTGTACCTTCTAAATTTAGTTAGAAGGAAAAAGAAGTGGAATATTAGCCATGTTTTAACAAAATATAAATCCTTTCCTAGTCACTTTGATTTGTGAATAGCTTTGTGATAATCCACATTTGATTAGTGAGAAAGCTAAAATGATGTTGATAATTCAAAGGTAAGTATGCAACTAAAAAACCTGATGAAAAATAAATGCAACCAGAAATTGGAGAGGGGTTTTTTGTTGTTTTTTTCTTCCTGGAGCAAGGCATTTTGCAGAAAACCTTGTGGTGAGCAAGCTCAGAATTTATTATTTTCTAATATAAAGAAAAAAACCACTATGGCATAGTATTTCACACAGTTAGTCAAACCAACAGGTAGATGGAAGAAAATACTCACCAACTATGTACAAAAGGAAAAAATAAGAGTGTAATTGAAAGAAAAATTACATACTTCTCAACACTATGTTCACAATTTTATGCCAGATCCTCAGCTGTTTTACCTTAAAAGGGTTCCTTTTAGTCAAGGGGTCCACGTCAATGTATGCCAGATGAAATTCTAGCCTTTTGTCTGCCAAATCCACCTTATAACCCCTCCTAGAGAATCCAGGAGACACTTTACACAGCTACATCAGCAGTTGTGTTTCGCTCAATTATCCTTATCCGCCATCCAGAGGTGGATATGCTAGGACGATTTCGTCTATGCTAACCAGTCAATCAGGAGTCACTTCATTTTCTCGAGAAGTGTGAAGGAAAGAAGATAGAAATGGTGCACAGTGAATAAACGCCCTGGCATGTCCCTACACTAATCTTCTTCAGGAAGAGGCTTAGGGCTTAAGGTAGACCTTTCCAATGGACTCTAAACCATCTCCAGATTCCCTATAGAGTCGACAGAAGATCTCATCAATTTAGTATCAAAATAACTATGCTACCATTTTCTTGCTAAACGGCAGAAACCTGAGTGGAATCACACCTCACAATATTGAACAAATAAAAGTGTGCACTTATATTATCACAGGACCTAAAAGTTTTGGATTTTACATTGCCTACAGCTGGGTGAATGAACTAGGCAAATTTTTCATCAATTATAAGGATAATTCTTTGAAATTCAGTACTAAAATCCCCATTCACAAACTCGGGTTCTATTAACAGTGGCCCAACTAACAACAGCATGAGAAAGTCCTTTCCCCTGATTTACAGGAAAGAGAACTGTATCTGAGATAACGGCGGCAACTAGAAAAAGGTACTGGAGTTGTCGCACACAATTTATCTATTATGCCTCCCCTGGCTTGGCACTGGGTAACGGATATCATTTAATATTTTTTCTCCTGGCACAGGGAGGAGAGGCATCTCTGCCTGAGATGATGGAGCAGAAGAGAGGATTTGGAAGGGGTGAAAGAGGACGTTAATTGCAAAATCATATATTAATTTTCTGGTGTCAAGTAAACATTGCACCAGAAGTGTCCCTGGGAAAAAGAAGTTTCAAAGGTTTCAAAAGCATCCCTGGGAAGAAGAGGTTTCAAATACTATCTTATTGCAGGTAAATGTCCAGGAATAAGCACCAGCATCTTGGTTAGTGCCAGGTCTGACTTGAAAATCATAACTTTTTCTTGACAGAAGCTTTGGGGTATATCTGTTGTGCAAAAAAACCAACAACCTATATTAGCTAACTTGAATTAGACAACTCAAGTTTAAGTAGTACTCAAGATCTGAAAAGCAGTCTGAGATTGAAACCTAGCTTCTAGTCCTAGTTAGAACTGCCAAAACTCAAGCTAGTTCTTTGTCCTACTGCTATTTTAAATCAAGTCAGTTAATTTAAAAAGCAACTTCTTCATAATCAATAGCAATAAATCTGGATTCCCACCTGCTTCTCCTTAATGGACATTTTCCAATGTCTGGCCCTCTGACTTCTGCTTGATGGGGCTGCTTGGCCTCACCTTACCTTGGACCAAGAAACAGCAAACCAGTACTGAAGTCATTAGCTTTAGGGACATCAGTATATACGCCAAACCCTGCTTATTGTCAGCAAGGTTACTGGTGTTGGGTTGATGCTCACATCAAGGACCTGAACCTGACATAAATGTGACTGATTATTTTCTTTCTTGATTACCTGTCACTACTCAATTCAGTGTTGGGGTACCCACTGAAGGAAGACCCCCCAAAGAGGACATTTCTCTTCTGGGTAGGTCTCCTCTGCATCAGGGGTAACATGAACCAGCTCTTCTAGAAAGTACAGTAATCTAGGAAAGTGCGCATCTCATCTTTCACATCTGCTAGCGGGATTTTCATACTACATATTTATCAAGCAGGGACCTGATTTACTCCAAGAAGAAGGATTAATTATGTTTATTGGCCAATCGGATACATCTTGGGCAAGTCCAGGAAGATTTTTTTGTATAATCTGACACAATTTTAAGGGTTAACATAGAGGCAGGTCACAAAGGGTTCCTCCGCCTCCTTTTTTTTTTTTAAGTGGAAAATAATTTAAAAGGAAGGGGTTTTTTTAATTTTTTTTCACTGAACAGTTTGAAAACAATGATGTTTGAAGGTCTGGAGTTTGGACAATTTCTGGATTCTATTTGTATAAAGAGAAAGCAAAAGAAAAGCAGCTGTTGGGCAGCCAAAGTCATTCCCCTTTTTACATACTTTTATGTCCTTTTATTTAGCCGGTGCCAAATAATTCCACTGGAAAGAATACCCTATCCCCATGCCTTACCTAGACTAGTGCTTGAACACCCATCTTGTGAGACGTGAGGTCTGAGGGAGAAACAGGCAAATATACAGGTCTCACTTCTTTAAGAAACCAGGCTAAAAATACGCGTAACACACATGGCCTAAAGTGTTTAAGAAGAGATTAAGAAGTACCAACCTAAAAGCACCTAAGAATAAGCTTTCTGAACAGTATCAATCGTCACCACAAATAAAGCAAAAAACGAAGGAAAAGTTCACGTCACCTCTATTTTAGCATTACTAAAGGATACTTAAATGTATTATTTGTTCCTTTTAAAAAAAACTGTTTTCATCCAACCATTTTTTTAACCACTCAATCTTAATTTTTCCTTTCACTAGGACAGGAAGTTTCAAACACCTCCTTTCAAATGCAGTCTAAAAGTCTAATAATATATTTAATGTATTTGAAATAACTAACCACCAGAAATGGTAAATTTGTGAACTAAAATGACTACAGATATAAAGGAATGAAAAATAGGGTAACATTTCTGACAAAGTAAAAGTAATCACCCACAGAAAGAGGTGTTCAGCGTCCCTACGTAAAAAATTAGTGCAGATTCTCAGTTGGTGCAAACTGTAATAGGTCCATAGACTCCAATGAAGTTATGCTAAATTATACCAGCTACAAAACTATCCCCAAGCATTACATTCACGCTCCGTTAAATACGGAGCTAAAACGCATTCCGAAATGCAGCTTCTCATTTAGACGAGCCTCCCCAAGGAGGATCACCTTATAAGATACGACTGCCACGCTGTTCCTGATAAAAGGCAGTCAGTAAGGACGCTGTTTTGCTGACCCTTGTGATAGCGTTTCATAGAGGTTGAACCGGCAGCCAGTGGAGCAGCCTCCATGCAGGAACAGCAGCACGGCAAATGAGAGCGGATACTCACATCGCGTTCTTCAACCATTCTAAACAAAACCTGGGCCGCACTCTAGTAATCTGAATATGAGTAAAAGAGCACTATTTTCTTCTATACAGGCAAAGTGCTAGATTGTTTTATTAAACGAATTTAAGTCACAATAAAAATGTATTTATGTTTAAGCACTTAAGCACTGGATTGTTTCAGTACTCATAGTATTCATGCTGCTAGAGCCCAAAGCATCTTTCTGTTTAACATAATAAAGACATTGTTCCTGACTAATAAACCTATATAAAAATATAGTCTCTGCCAAGGCCAGCAGTCTTTGCTGAGTACATACCAGGGGCACGATTTAAAGCCATCTTAGGAAGTTCTAATTCACACAATTTTTTTCCTAAAATTTCAAAATTTTAAAGAAAAAAAAAACATAACACCTTTAAAGAATAAACAAAGAATACAAGAGTTGTTATTTGAATGAGAATATGGCAATTAGCCACATCTCACACAATCCTCCCCACTTTAAATTATGGGACTCCTCCAAGTATGTCAAGCATGAAGAACTCAATAAAAAGGAAGCAAGTCCAACTAAACACTTTCATTTTTCTTTAGTAAAATTATTTCAGAAAGACAATTTAAATAATGTTTTGTTCCAAGTGTTCCCTTTCTCTGAATTCATTGTTCAGTCAGTAAGGAAAAATGCTCTAATATTCTCCATTATTTGTGCTCTTACATCTCCTTCCTGAATTGACAGAGTACTAATATGCTGTTCCTTATGCAGTTTTAGTAACTTTCTTTTGCAAGAATAAAAAAGGAGAAAATCGCCTCCTACCTTTAGTACCACTGAGTGGCTTTACACGGGTTCCGTCCTCTCCTTGGAAACAGCACCAACACAAAATGCTGGCCCAAAAGAGGGTAATGGGAATTTTGGTGTTGCCTTTAACATCACCAGGATCTCACACATTTTGTTCATGCCAAAAAGGTGATAACTGCTCTTAATTCCTCCATGCAGAAAAGTTCAGTGTTCTCCACTCAACTTGTCCCTCAGCATCATGCAATACCACCAACAGCGGTGGATGAACAATCTTTTCAGAGCACCATAAATAGAGGCGTAAGCACCACTGAATGTATCCTTTTTGCTTCTCCCTTCTCATTTATTCAAGCATGCATACCTATTATTCATTACACTGCCTTTCCATAATAATTAAAACATAAAAATAAAGTCAATTCTGTGTTATCACTGAAATATTTGCTGCTTCCTCAAGTGCCTGCCGTCTTTCTTTCAAGCACCATATCTGGAATTTCACCACAGATCATGAAATCAGGTATCTCAATTTTTGTTAAAATAAGCCTAAATAAAACAAAAAGTCTTAGAAGCTATAGTCCACATTATCTATGAAGACTAAAGGTCAAAAAAAAAAAAAAAAAAAAACCAGAAGCAAAATACAGACTGAAATCAAAAATTATTCTTATGATTTTTAGGCAAAGTCTGAAATTTTAGGATGACAACTCTGTGTGTAATTTTTGTATGGCATGGAAACGGTGTATTGATGGAAAAACAAGTGCTATTACTCACACGCGCATATGACTTACAACACGAAAACTACCATTAGCTAGCACACTTCCAGAAGCAAGTGCCAGGGACACACATTAAGACACAAGTACGAGGACCACCAGGATGGCAGACTAGAGTGTACATAACTTAGGGAACTGAGCAAAGCCTTGTATCTATCTAGCTTCTGATACTATGTCAGCATCAGCCTAAGCAAAGGTGGCAGGCTCTGAAAGAAATTTAATGCAGTCCACTTCTTGTGGAGTGGCTGATAGATTCAACATCTGAAGACTGATAAAGCGAATCAATAAATAAGGAGTTCCTTAGTATTTCTCTCTTTAGTCATAAGCATGAACTTTGAAAGTGTAACCAGCACAAGTTGAATTAATTTAGAAAACAACATTCAGAAGTTTGTGGAAGTGCCTGAAAAATGTCAAAACATCTAACTACTTTGAATCGGTATTCCTTATATTACTTCTTTTATAACCTGCTTTCATCACCCATTATAAAAAATACACACAAATTCCTTTCTGGATATAAGAATAGTTGCATAATATTTATTGCTGCTCATTAGCATGCTCAGTTTGTTGATAGATTGCCTTCATATCATATGGGGGGAAAGAGGAAATTGGATCCAAAATCAAAAAGCAGTTTAATTATTTTAATTAATTCCAGCTTTCAAAATAATGCAGAATGCTATTGAATATTTAACAAGCTATACAAACCAAAATACATTTATGCTGCATAGTACAAAATGGAACACCGTAGAAACATACTCTTTTAGGGTCTTTGGTAAGTCACGCTGGAAGATATCGCAATCTAGATCGTAAGTGCGCTTTGTGTAAACGTAAATAGGTGGTTTGATGGTATATGTCAATGCAAGCTATAGATTACCAGTAATATCGAGAGAAAAGCACATTTGTAAAACTGATAGCTAACCCAACGAAGACAGACGAAGACGCATGCAATCAAGAAACACTCTTGCTATGGAATTAGGGGTCTTGGGCTCCCTATATACATTCACTCCTTTTTCACATATTGGACCAACTAACTAAACTAATTAGTTAAAAGTAAAAGTGCAACCTGAGGAACCCTCGTAAGGAATGTAAACTAAACGGGTGGGGAGGTCTGTAGGTGTCAATCAATAACAAAATGCAAACTGTCAAGCTTGCTTTGCTAACAAACTGTCACATCAACAATATGCAGTTAATGACTACAAATTAACTGTATACCAGATGCTTGACACTTTGTTATGACACTTAGCAAGCTAGTTGACATTTGGGGGATCAAAGCTTCTTTAATTACACTTTGTATAACATGTGCAACCTTTATGCTAATGTCCACATATTCCTTAGAGCAAGACTGTTCAAGTGGCAGAGACTGAGTTTTTTGGACTTTGAAACATTCCAGTAAATCTGGATTTCAACTGAAACAAAACTGCTGAAATGCTTCACATCATTATTCAGTATTATCACCTTATCTAAAATAACTCTTTAACTTGATGTACTATACCATATTCACTCACTTATAGACACCCTCTGCGTGAAATAATGCATTTTCAAACAGTGTTAACAGTATCTATAAAAGAAAGAAGCACTAGACACACTGCATTTAAAAGCAACTCTGTGTTCAAACCGGTGTCTAGAATTAATGCTACACATTGATATGTCTTTCCTAAACTAAATTAATTTCCTCATCACACAACCAAATGTAGGACACAGCATTAACAACATTTTTATTTAGCCAGCACTTATTATATAGTTTGCCATGCTCAATGAAAAGGTATAAACTAAAAGCAGCCCCAGGTTTGCAAATCGTTATTAATATGAGCTAATGCATTGGCTTACTGTGTTGTTACAAAGGTGTGTTTTTAAAAATTTTAACTCTCCTGTTTATTCCTTAAAATGAAGGTCTCCACGCTACACAGGAACTATGTGCAAGTTGGTGACTATGTATTTCACGGGGTTTTATAAGAAAAATAACATAATCCTATATACTAAAGAATTCTCTTAGCAAGGGAAAATAGCCCTTAAAAGCAAAACTTAACATCAAAAGTAGTATCTCCATTCCTACTTTAGACAAAAGTGATTCTTAGAAGACATACTATAAATGCATAAATTCAAATGGCTTTTTTCCATCCTAGACACCTAACTCAGATTCTTAAATACATTTTTATTTGGATTGCATTAACACCCTTTAACATCACTTACCAATTCAGTTTTTACCATACAGCCTTTATTACATCGGATGTTAACTCTGTTGAATGTTAACTGCTATGATTACCATAGCGTATCAGTGGAGATCAACTTTAGGAAGGGTTCCTTGATATCTTGGGGAAAAGTTTTCAAATTGCATGACGCACTGAGGTTGGGTTCACATGTCTCAGCTGCCTGCCAGTTGTTTTATTCTCCTCGTTCTGTGTGAGCGGACGACTTGCTTTTCTATAAAATCACCGCTCTGTGCAATTTCTGTCCCAACTATGTAAATTCTAACAAGCCAAATCTTTTACACCATTCTTTGAAGAACACTTGCATCGTAAATTGTATTGACCACATTCATCTGACCTAACATAGAGGTCTCAAGCGTAAGCATCTCCATCTGAGCAAATAATTCCCTACCCTCAACTGAGAGGAACAGGAACTTTTAAGGCATAATTCATCCAATCTATTTTAGACGTTCACATCAGGAGCAGATAAGCAGTGCTCTGGAAGTGTTTATTCCTTTTTTACATACCTCAGCTGCAGATTAATCCTTTCCTTGGGGCTTCCAGTATGATCTACCAAAGAACTATTCGATGCAGGCATCTACATGGTCATGAAAGAAATACCTGTTGCTTGTCTACATGAGTGGCTTAGCAAAGCTACTTACTTGTGCGTCTACCTCTTGATCTAGAAGGCAAATTTGACCACTTTCAGGTTCCGTGTGTCACAATGATTCATATTTATCACCATCTAGCTAACAATTCCTATTAGCAGTCAAAGGCAACAGGAAAAATATTGTGTGGGATATGAAAAAGGCTAGTCAGGGCTGTAAATGAGAGCTTGACCACCCAGCTGGATATACTGTGTGAAGAAGGATATTAGTATGCAGAATACTACTTTTTTGTTTTCCAGGATTCACTTAGATCTTTAGGTTCCAAGAGTGAGAACAATGCCCTCGTGACTCATATGGTATCGAAGCCATGTAAGTGATGTTATTTATCCCCTTCTATGTATGCTTATACTTAATTATTTCATGCCAGATACTGCTTGTTCGTGTCATATTCTAATTAATGGTAAAAAATAGTGTATTTATCTGCTTTCCATTACATAGCACAACACTGCATGTGGTCAAATGACCAAGGATACACATGCCTTTTATTATAAATCCTTTTAAAGCATCACCCATCATCTACAAAGAGCAGCACAGAAACCAAAAAGCTGCAGAGACAATCACAGAGAAACATAAAGCGAAAGTCTGTTGTGTGAATTCCCCATGCAATGCTCAAGACTTAATGGGTCTGCAGTGATGCACTTCTGAATACCATTTAACCCAGCTATCAAATCCAAAAGATCTACTAATTCAGTTTAGCTTTTTCCTACACAGCAACAGAAATACATGGTCAAACTAAAGAAAAGTAAGATTTCATCCTCATTTTTACTACATTTTCAAGCACTACAGTACAAAGACAGTTCCATTTGTTGCCGGTTCATCTTTGAAAAATACTTCTTTCAAAATTAGGTTGTGAAAAAGCCCAGCAGCAGTAGGTCCACATCTTTACTCAGTTTTCCCCTATAAACTATATTCTGGGTAGTGGCAGTGTTGTGATTCTATTCTAAAAGTAAGACTTGGGACAAATTTAATTTTCCAAGTTCTACATGTTGTATCAGTTTTGCTTTTCAGATTCTTAGTATGAAAAACACACTACATTTTGGTTTGCAGAGTATGTAAGTAATAGACAAGCATTCCTTAATAAGAATCCCAAAGTTTAACCCCCTGCTTATTATTTGCACTTAAATTAATCTGGGCTAATCATTTTTAGTCCTTCTACTCTAAACAAATAAAAAAGGAAAACCATCAAACTTAACAACAGCATCATATACCCATAAAGCTTAGGGAAGCTTATTTTCTTTCAACTTTAAAAAATATTACTCAGATGAAAGGCAGATGTTTTAGACTGAGGATGATTATGCAACTGATATAATATCAGTGGTTATCTATTAGGGAAAATAACAGAATTATCATTTCCATTATTTCCTATATGCTGCTATGAGCCATGTAGTAATAATTCTGTAAGTTTCCTAATATAATTTTAAGTGCTACATGTTTGAAAAAAAGTAAAAATTATATGAATATATCCACTTATGAAAAAAGCTTTCACTGATTAGAGCTCATTTCCCTAATATACAGATTTCTAAAGACAGCTCTATTTTAGTTATGTAAAGCATGTAAAAATTGGCATGTGCTCAATCACAGCTGAATCTGAAATTAGCCTGTCATTTTAGACACCACACTTTGGGGGTGGGAGAGGGGAAGCTCCTCCAGAAAAACTTCTCCTGGAGATTAAATGGCTAACAGTCCGCTGGCACAACAACATTCTGCAGGAAGATGACATTGGTTTATTATTTGCAACCTTATTTTCCAGGCCCAAGAAAGCAGAAGATACTATTTCTTCACAAAGGACCCCAAACGGTACTTGTTCTCTTTGCAGAAGGAACAAGCTACCCCAAGTCATGCCCTACTCTTGACTGGAGCCGCACTATATGCTAACGCCGTCCCCAAGAAATGGGAAATATCTGACCTGCTGTACACATCTGTATCTACGCTAGCCCCCCTTGATGTCTTTTCCAGTCGATGGAGAGAAATGGGCAATTCCAGGAATGAATCATCTCGTCCATCGGTGGTCATTTCAAATAGGTCAAGTGAATTGTAGTCAGAGAAGCGGCTGTTTCTTTCCACTCAGTACAAGACAGCAAGCTCATATATTGGTGTCTGAATAGCAGATACCTAAATCTGGCCTGATTAATCCTACCTCAGACAGTATTTGACAACAGGTGACAAAGCCACATATCTATTTTGAATTTTTTCAGGACAACTGTCTAACTGAACTAGTGAGAGCAACTCAGCAAACATCTTAAACATCAGTCTCAAAATCATGAGGAAGAAAATAGAGAAGTTAGTTAACCGAATACCCCATCTTGCTATCTCATCTTACAGCCCCTAAGGAAATACAACAAAGTTTCTGACTCAAATACGAAGACATGCAACTGTAGGATTGCTTTAATGCACATATACATACATACATATATAGAGAGTCTCTTATGTGTGAAAATAATTAATTATTTCTTTGGGCATACTCAGTTCAGAAGCTGCTAAATATCTTCTCATTAAGTGAAATTACAAACATTAGAAAGAGCTAGCCTCATTACTGCCACGTTTAGCTTATTTTTCCCCATTTCCTGAGCAGAACATAACTACAATTTTTTGTTCTGATTAAAACAGGCGCTGACTTTTTCAAGCTGTAAAACCAAAACCCATCTTTAAAACCTGCTTGAATTTGTCACCATCATAGAATCCTTATTTGACAAGAGTTCGCAAACTTTATGAGAAAAAAATATTATGGGTCATTGTATGAAAACTGGATTTTTAAAAAAAGCTTTTCATCAGTTAACTAAACCCCTTGATATCCAAGCAGCATGCACATAATGATACTAAAAGCTCACAATGGAACTTCAGAGGGCTATCAAGCCATGAAAGATCTCATAAAAAGACAAGTGATTAACTTATTTAAACTGAGCAGGAATAGGAGTCAAAACCACCCCTCTGTTATTTCTTCTCATGTACACAGCGTTTTGCTTTGGAATAAACGGATCTCACTATCAATACCGGGTTCATTTATCAGAGGATGAAACAAAATTTCGGTGATTTAGTTGGTTCATAGAATACAATTCTGCTGCTCATAAAAGAGAAAACAACTAATTCAATGAACCATGAATTGCTAATGTGAATTCAGGCTTAGAAATGAGAAAAGTCTTTTTTCAAAAATGTCCCGAATTTATTGATTAGTAAACTACTGAGCAATTTTACTGGTTTACATCTGTGTATGGATTTCCATAAAACTATTTATAAAACCTCTTGATTTACCAGCTCTATATTTAAGGGCATTTTAAAAATAAATATTTAAATGAACACAATCTACCAAAAAAAAGTACTCCCTACAATTAAAAAGCCCTACAGCAGCTTGGTAATGTGTCCTTAATCAGGACAGAAGTAGTTTGTGGGGTGTATTAGAGTTGTAATACAGTTAAGAGGATGTATCCATAGCAGATGAAAGTTTGCTCTCAATTCACTACCTCTAATAAAATCTATCAGATCAAGCACAAAAAGCTTGAGCAAGGGAATGGTAACTAAATACGTGAAGTTCAAAAGAAAAGAAAGTTGTAAAAGGACAATCATTTAAAGGTTTTATGTCACTTAACAGGCCTATAAAAAGTTCAAAATAGTTACCTAGGATAAATATTTGTTTCACAAAATGTAACCCGCTTAGGATGTTTATGTCTAAATACTGAACATTTTACAGGTTTGGAGGATAATGCAACCATTTCAAAATACACAACACAGAGGGACTTAGACTATGGTACCACGTTTGTGCTTATGCCCTGGAGAAACATTGTAATAAATCAAGAAGCTATCTATGGAACTGAAAAAAGGGAGCTCGTATTCCCCTATCAGGCAGTATATGGACTATGGAAATACAGTCCACTATTCTGTACAGTCCTCAGTATTCCGTAACCAGTGCATGATGTTCTAGATACAGTAAGCAGTATTTTATTTTGTTCCTGAAATTAAACATGAAAAACAGTCAGATATTCAAGTGTTGTATTTTTTACTGCTTGTTGACTTGTTACATGAAACAGGATCCTGGGACATGACTACCATAATGCAAAGGTAAATCTTGCAGGCTCTGTATGTCCTTGGCTGTCACACGGGTTTAGAGTTATCTTCTCAATTTTTGTTTATCTCTCCATCTCCAACAGCAGTTAAGGCTAGACTATTATTTGTGGGAATACTAAGGGGGAGACTCCCGTCTGGCACTTTTAGTGATAGTGTAAGTAATTATTAAAGAAATTAATGAATATCTTCACTTTAAAAGTATGGGTAGTTAAAGATTATTTGGAGAAATTTGCAGTGCTGTCCGTCCCCCCCCCCCGTCCCCCCCCATCATATAACTATTACAAACAGGACACATTAAGGGCCTATGAATTTATTGTGCAATGTTAAGCTTTCTCACTCACACCATATTTACAAACGGGGTGCCCTCCTTTCACTTAGATTTAGATATCTGCAATGTGGAAATACCCACGTGGCACAGCCATCCTATGTACTTCTTTCACAACCAATGGTGCAACACAGGAACTTCTAGTTTGCTTCATCTGACCAGTTCTGAACTTCTATAACGAAGTGAGTAACATCTTAAAAATACAGTTCCTTGACTATCAAGCCAAAGATCACCGGTCATGGGTTCAATGGAGAGTTGTATACTGTAGATGTAAATTAGGATGAACCAATTCCACCACTGCAGATCAAAGTATTTTGAACACTGCAAGTACAGGCCCTACTGGTGGGAAGTTTAGGAAATTTTCTCCATCTCCAAATTATGGCTGATGTGTAAGGTATGTATCGCGTTATCTAGGCAACAGCATGAGAGTACAGGGGAGTACAAGAAGGTGCAGAGTTTTCCAGGATAGTGGTGGAGGATTGTGTGAAGCAGAGAGAAACAAACCTAGTGCTGTCTTGTCCATAGTGCCTTTGGGAAATAGTTCCGAGAGTGGACTATCACCAGAACTACACTTGCATTTTGTTTAACAGGGAAGTAGCTGGTTTATGCCAAAAGAATACACAAAAAGTGGTGGAGTGTGGGCGATCAGGATCCAGAAGTAAAAGGGGAGCTATTTTACAGCACAGGAATGCCCACAGAGACCAGCTCTACCTAAGGCACCATACACAGAATTAAAGAAACAACAGCTTTCTGGGTAATCATTTAAGAGATGGTAAAGAAAATCTACCACAGAACACAAATATTTTAAATATATTTTGGGCTTTCCTTGTTAAATAGACTCAAATTTGACACCTTTTACAACCATTTCAGTTGTGTAACACTCCAAAACATGTATTTTCATTATGAAAACATGCAGCAAATATATAAAATCAAACTTACTGTTTTAATACAAATATGTAGTATACAAATACATGTATATACAAATGTAAATGTATACATTGTATACACATCAATATATAAAAAACTATTGTATACATTACAGCTACACAGCTGATTGATTTTTTCAGTGTGCACTCTAAAATGCAGTATTTAAAGTATCACAAGTAAAGTTTGCAGGAGTGTTTTTCAACTACATTGTAAGTATACCATTAGCTTGTCTTGCTCATGTTAGATATCTGTTTATGCCATGAAGTTCAAACAAGCATGTGACTTCTTTAAATTCTAAGCAAGCAATTTGTAGGCTGCTCATCCATTATCTCCAAGCGCGCTCTCTGTACAAGGTCTACTAAAGTAATGGTTCTTTCATCAAAGCCTAATGGTTTGTTTCAAATAATCAAAGTAGTGTTTATATCACTGTCCTCAGGTGCAACCATTTTGTTTCCAGGAGAACGGTATAGTACATGCTAATGTCACAAGTGATAAATCAAAGCAACTACATTTGTTTCTCTACCTTAACCAATCTACCCTATGTCTTCAACAACAGCAACAAAAAAATCACCCTGGCATTTGCACTCTGTAGTTTATTCTGAGAGCATGAGTAATTTTGCAAGTAGTAAAACATCGTATGTAAAACAACTCACTCATTCCTTTCTTCTAATAATAACAAGTATAGCTTGACTTATGTGGGAACTAGCACTGTTGTTATCTGAAGCAGGATAGGAAGATGTTTCTCCCCACTACAACATCTCATGAATCCTGAGATTATTTTTATGCAACATCCTGCTTTTGGTTAAATACAGTGTGTCTGATCAACTCGGTTCTCCGTAACACAGTGATAGACATTCACTCTCTCTTTTTTTTTTTTTTTTAATTTTTTTAAAGTTAGCCATCAAGGGGGGAAAAAAACTTGCAGATCCTTTAACTGGATAAAACAAAAATTGAACTCACCTGACTGATACTTTGGAGGATGCTAGACAATTCAATGGAGCAGAACTGAAGTTAGATCCACAACCACATTTTCCTTTCTTTATTTTTTGCGATGTTTTGTTGCAACATGGGTAAGACTTTTGTGTACCTAATATGGTAAGACGGGAATTTCACATACCCTGTGCACCATGTTGGATTTGGTGTAGTAACTACTCTGGTGATGTTACTCTCTACCAAAAATGTGCTGGGAAAGTCAAGCAGGCAAAGCTTTCTGTCCAACGGGAAGCAGAACCTGCATAGCCATCAATCATGCCCCATTTTCAATTAAAGGAATGACACTGATAGCAGCGGTAGGAGATTCTGTCAGTCCTATTACATACAGGGTGAGAGTTGCCTATATTAACAGCTGAAGGGGGTGAGAATCATGGAATAACATTGGAACGATGATAGACAAGTGAGCTGGAGTGGACCAAAGGTTCACTTTATGAGTCTAAGTGCAAATAATCATCATCATCATCAACCAATATCCAAGGAAAACTAACACATTTTGTTCAAGAAAGCAAGCAGGAACAGTTGCGCGATTGGGTTAGGTTTCTGAACGAAGAAGGCACTTAATATACTGTTGGCCTATGGTAATGCTACCACACTGAACACGTTTGAAAAATATCATTAAAATTGTGAGCTATAGCAAAACAAACAAACGAAAGTCTTTCCATCCATTTAAGTTTGGAAATCTGAAATGCAAGATTAATTGTGAAGCAAGCAGTCACCTGCACTCCAGGTCTTCTCATGATACCAGTCTGCTTCCTAGAAGACAAAATTTGGTAAATTGCCCAGATCTGACAGCGCATCTCAGGAGTTCCTGTGATGCTACTGTACATCCTGGCACACAGAAGAAGGCAAATAAAAATCTGAAATTAAAATACCACTAAACAATTCAAATTTGGATAATTTTGTCTTATGAAACTTCCTACCAATTAACATTAACTCTGAAATACAAAAGCATGAGGAAAAAAAAATCAGAAAAAAATTTCAGTGATGTCATGCCATACTGAAATATTGATTTTTCTTTTGTTTTCCAAAATGTCAGCAAAAAAGAAAGTTTATTTGAAACATTTTTTCCTGGGTTTTGGCCCAGAAGTTGGCCTATAGGGTTTTTTTTTTCCTTAAAAGCCAGGCCTGACTCTAAGTATTAGGACTTTTAGTTTTAACCCAGATCTGGATGTCTGTGTGAGCAAGTGGAATGAAATGCCATGAAGAAAATGTGGAGCCTGAGGAGACTGCAGAGAAAACAGTTCCTGAACCCTCTTGCTTTATACTCTTAAAGTGCTAGATCTACTCTTTTCCCTAGTCTACCTGTGGATGCAGGAGGTAAGCAAAAATAAATTTGGTGTCATCTTTGCTTAAAAAAAGCAAACCAAGGAAAGAAATGGCCAAGAAGGAAGGGGAGCCCGGGTTTTGGTGTAGAAAATACGGCCATCAAGAGGAACTAAGAACAGTAGTTCTTAGTCTGAGGAGGGAGGTCTGGAAAGCATATGAAGGCCTCTTTGGCTTCTCCTTCCTATTTGTTTTCTCTCAACCGCTTGTCCTTAGCGGCAGGACAGAAGACGCCTAGGCAGAAGGGCGAGGGTTGGGTAGCGTCGGGGCAGCAGGCACCAAAACGGGTCGCTAGCTGGTAACTTCAGCGTACTGAGGAAGCAGGGAGACGTGATCGCTAACAGAGGAAAGCGCTGGAGCATTTTACTGGCTTCCGTACCCGTTCTCCTCTTCAGCCATCCTAGCCCTGCTGCTCAGCTCCCTAACCCTTCGCTTCTGGAGCCACTCGCTTCACAAGGTGGCTTCAAGCGTCTGAGAAGATTCCGGAGGAAAAAAATAAGTGGTGCCAGAAGAGTTATCCGAATAACAGGAAAAGTATCCGAGGGCTAAGATGTTAAAAGTCAGAAAGGTAAGAAAAGAAATCCCACTTCTGACTCTTCTTTGTGCACATCAAGGCTACTACCCAACATGTTAAGATGTATCAGATATGTAACCCCAAGAAGTAAGACAAAAGGCAAAAATTTCCTCTGGCTAATTTTACCCAATATAGAATAAACTCCACAATAAAGTGTGAATAAATTGATTAAATCTGACATTAAAAGACTTTCCTACCAACTTGCTTTCACACATGAGTCACCACAAAAACTAACTTTTTGAAAACTAAAAGGAACCACCGGATATAAACTCTCCTCAGTTCATTAAGGTGGGTATTTCATTCAGTGAAAAAAGCCTTGAAAACAAAGACTTACTTGGCTAGCCATCTAACACTAAATAGTGATTAATTTTCTACTACCACACTCCCTATTAGTATTACTCCCAAATGTTCAGTTTAATTTAAGTACTTTCTGATTCATGAACAAGGGAATAACATACAGCTATAAAAAGGTAATCCAATCCTAAAATGGCCTTAACCCCCATAATCTGCACTTCAATGGCAAGGGAAACTGTATAGTTTTGAAACTGTAATCAAGATTTTTTTTTTTTTCAAACACACACACTGGAGCTGTCCTTTGCTCCCATCACTTATTAGATTACAATAAAACGACCATGCTCTCTTTACGGTGGGAACACAGCGACCCTGGGGTGATTTATAATCTTGTGAAACCCTGTCCACACTGCTGACCAGACTTTTTTTTTTTTTTTTTTTTTTTGAGGTCGCTATCTGTTTCTTCAACTGATGTCTTCCTGCTGTGACAACACTGTTGGATAGCTGTCAGCACATAAGTATTTTTCAGGCTACGTATTATCTCTGCACGCACTTCTTGTGGGTTGTTGGGGTTTTTTTTTTTCCTGTTGAAAGCATTTCTGCGCTTGGTGTTTAGACAGAAAAAGGGCCGTTCTAAGAATTTCTCATTAGTCTGATGCCTAACCCAGAAAAGAAAACTAAATAGGAAAATACTGAAGTGGATCTCTTAATGACAGAAATAATACTATTTCTTCTAAACTTATCAAACTACTACTGACTACATATCGTGCTGTAATCTTTTTATCAAATATGCTTGTCCACTTCAGGAACAAAATATCCGGAGTATTCATTGATAAAACAGAAAATATTCCATATATGAATTAAATACAAGTTTTGAGAAATGCCTGTAAAACATTCTTAAGCAGGAAAAAGGAGAGAAAGAAGCAGATAACATGCATACAGTGCACCAGAAAACCTAAAGAGGGGAACTTCCACAAACACTAAAATAAATATGCAATGTTCTTGTTTATTAAATAAATGTACTTTTGAGAAAATATTTTTGAAGTTTCCCCTCCTTCAACATACTTGCTTTATGAAGGAAATGGCCGTCTGAGGTACACTTATTTCACTCATTCTAATGGAAAGCATTGCTAATTTTACTATCTACAAACACTTCCAGCAATATAATTTAAAAAAAAACAAAAAACACCTTAACTTGATATAGTGCTTATTCCTTGCACATTTTAAACCACAGCATTTTAAAAACAAACAGCACTAAAAGTATGTATAATTTTATGCTTCTCCTAAAATGAGTTAATATTCATTTGATTTACGCATTCAAAAATGAGTCATTAAGGATAAGTTAATTAGAGCCCAACAGTGACTTCGTTACGACCCCTGGGCAAGACATCCTTGTATAACCCCAGGTGAAAGTTTATGATGATAACAGCCACCATCTCCCCCTCATTTGCCCATGCTATGCCAGGAATTCAGTAAACTGTCCCGGGTCCCACCCCGTACAGCACGGATTCCCTGGTATCCCTACTTCGGACAGCGTACGGACAGGTTACAGAAGCTGCTTCCCTCCTGCTCTGACTGTCCGTATAAAAGAAGTTTCAATTTGGTCATAATTAGAACTTGATCCGTTATTGGCAAAATTTGCACTGACTTGAATGTTGCAAGATTTCTCTTCTAAAGCAAATGCTCAGCTGATCCACATGGTACCCATTGGGTCCTACCTTTCCCTATCTAAGCTAGTAGCATTTCAAAACATTTTTCAATAGAAGTACAAATCAGGCAACTATCACTTGAAACAATATTAGAAAGCTATGAGTAAATATAATAGGTAATTGAATTATGCACAAAACTTCAACAGACAACTTTTTCGTATGATAGGCTGTAGCTGAACATAAAACATTTTTTTACTGAGAATTTAACTGTTCAATATTCTAGTAAAGACAACAAAATACAGCATTTCAGTCAGCTGTGCCTGACAATTTCTTCACCTGCCAAATATCTGGTTTAGGAAAATAAAATTATGTGCAGTCTTCACAATATTGCACTTGATAGTTAAAAATTAAATAGGCTCAGAGGCTGGAGTTAACACCAGCTATTCTTTATTGTTTTATTCATCACGGTAAGCTGTTTCAGGAGGATAAAAAAAGTATTTCACTTCATGAAGATAAGGACAAATTGATAATTGTAGCAAATAAGTCAGGTTGTCCTTTGCTCTCAAGGAGGTAACCTACTGTTTCACTCCTCTAAGGACTTGCTTAATAAGATGAACAAAATCTCGGGGAAAAAAAAAAATCAATTAAAATGGAGAAAAGTCCCTTAGGATAAAGTTAGTTTGGCAGTCCATGCACTTCTCAATCATTCCTTCAGTTTGTTCTAAGTAATACATACTTACTGCATGTTTCTAAGTAGTACTCTTTATGGTAACAAGGCAGTGTCAGAAGTGAACACTGAAAACCGATGCCGAATAAGCGAGAGCTGCTGGATAAAAGAGGGGTTAGGAAGTAAAATATCTGATAGATGCGGAAAACGCGGTTGGAAACAAAATGCGTACCCCTAGGATTGCAACATGAAAAGTCAGTAGGAGCTGCTAATATAAAGAAACCTATATATTGAACCATTCACTTATTAGTCTTTCTAACCAGGTCCTTATAGGGCCTTTACATTGCAGTGTATCAGGGGGTGGGGCGGAGAGATTATCCATTCATTCCACAAACTACAAAAAGCATTCCCAATCTGCAGTCATGAATAGCCACCAATGAATCCCACCTTCGAAGGACAATCAAAGAACAAAACAGGAAAGCCAGGAATAATTTCTCTTAAGCACTCTTCATCCTATTTGCTATTAATTTAAATTTATTTTTAAAAAACCCCAAAAACAAAAAACAAACTCTTCTTGCTCTTTCATATGCAAAACATAACAAAAATATATTATGTCTACTTTTTTTCTTTAAATCTATTGGATTAATCACTGTCTCAGATTGCACTGCAGGTGTACACTTTTGTATTAAAGCACTTGTCACTAAAGCCTGAATGTCAGTCCCAACAGTCTGGCCCAACACTAATTGGCAAACTATACTGTGTTCATCCAAAATTTCCCACCCAGTGTGTTCTGGATTAAAAAATAGATATATAAGTTCTGTATATATTACTCCTTACACCTCAGAATGTGGCTGCATGCTGTTACGTAGATGCTGTGTTTCACTCTACTCATGACTAGTAATTTCAATGACAGAGAAATGACCTTTATATAGTACAATGCTTTCAAAGCATTTCAACTAAAGGGGCATGTAGACAAAATTATATTTCAAGTCAGAAGGAAATAAAAGTGGGCATGCCTATCCAGCAAAGTTATTGCAAAAAGAAGTATGCATTTACAGCGCATTTCATATTTTGGACAAAATCTGTGTACAGACATGTAAGGTACGATTCAGCTGCCTGAACAGGCATGCAAAGTTGTTTTAGTCCCCGTAGAGTACCATGATGGCTTCTAAGAAGAAAGAGATCTCCTGACAGTCACTTGTCATATCTGCCAGCCCTTTACAGATGTCTAACGCTGGATGCTCTTATACACAGAGCACCTCAAGTGGCACCAGATGCCTATGTTTAGGCAACTAAATTCAGACCAATTTAAGGTAAGATTATTTGCCCCTAACTTGAGGCATCTCCTAGCTGTCTAAATCTAAACTAGTGATCAAGACTCTTTCTATAGTCAAAGGAATAAAGACTGGCACCTCTAGAAAGCAATTTATCTTGTCTTATCTTGCCATATACTTTAAGGACAGATGAATGGCTGAACAGCCATTGGGTTGGAGGTGCCCAACCCTCTCCATTTGACTATAAAGGGGAGTAGCTCAAATTAAAAACATTTACATATCTGAGGCTAAAGGACTGACATTCATTCTCAGTTATGCTGCTTTAAAAATATATTATGCCGCTTCATATCTACTGTATGTTAAGGAGGAGTGTCTAAAATTAGGTATCTACAAAGCAGTTGTCTAAGCACCCATTATAGTCAAAGGAGATCTAGTCAATGCAGTCAAAGAAGTCTAGAAAGCTATTCAGCGGAGCAAATGTAGGTGTCTACTTTAGAATAATGAGTCTTCCTTTGACTGTACCAACTAAACCACCATTGACTAAATCTAGGTGTCTGAATCCAGAATTGAATTCTTCCCTATGAGTTTGATCGTTTGCCTGAATATAGGAGCCTAGTGCCATCTGTGATGCCCTGGAGTATCCAAGACATGCAGACAAGCTGGCAGACTCGACAAAGGACCTGGGAAAGACTTGCACTCCTCTGAACGGCAGCCGTAAAACAGAGAAGATACCCTAGGGCCTTTCAAATGCATCTAGATGCCTGTGTTTATGCAACTGAATCATGTCCTACAATTCCAAACAGCAAGTTAATTTGGAGTAGCTAGTGCATTAAAATGATATGTTAGCTTACTTGAAAGTAACTTCTCACACGCACAAGTCTTTTACCTTCTTGGTCTGAAAAGAGTGACTGGAAGATCTTCCCTTGCCAAACTAGAGAACATTACTCCTTCAGATATTTAACCCTGGATTTCTACTGTACCATACAATAACCTTAGTCATAAATTTTTATTTACCTGTGCTCCCAAAGTAACATTTTTATTTGAACAAACATACGCACATTTTCAACGTGAATGATGGTGAATGTGTCATTCAATAGCTAAAAGAAGTGAAGAGAAAGAGACTCCGTAAGTTTTTCCATAAAATATGATATTCTTTGACTACAGCACGTTTAATGCTTTCTCCATCATCATCACAAAGGTTTAAAATCTTAGGAGCTGTTAGATTTTCACACTGTCTCCACCTGATGACAGCCACCCCATAATGATAAACATCAATGTGATAGTAACCACAAATTTGTTATTACTCTGAAGGTGAAGAATAAGAAAGCATGTCATAAAAATTTGTTCTGCACACCTTCTGTGATATTTTAGACATTTAAGCTGTTGTTACATGTCATTATTCTGTCAGTAGCAGATCAAGTATAAGAGGTTTTCTATATATTTCCCCATCATTCCTTCCCTTCACCTCCAGTTCTCACTCATCTAAAGGTTCTTGTCCCTTGCTATAAATCACGTTAGTTCAACTGTTTGGCTGGCTGTGTTCTGCAATCAAATGCATGAAATTAAAGGAAAAAAAAAAATAAAACCTCTAAAAGTCTAAAAAGTGTTGGTTTGGGGTTTGTTTTTTTTTTTTTTAACACAATCATTTCACAGAACCAGTTCAGACAGCTAAAGAACGAACTGAATCAATGCAACTCACAGGACAGAACCATTGGCAGGAATAGGGAAGGGAACCTCTTAAATAGCTTCCAGGTGAACAGTAACATGGAGCCACTGTCCTAGGAGGCTGGTGGCTGCTATGCACAAAGACTACCAGATTCCAGTTCAAAGACTACCAGATTCATACACCTGATGAAACACAGGACTAGGAGATTTTCTGAGCCTGGAAGCCACTGAAGCATCAGTACCACCTTCCACTTCTGAGTACCCAGTTAGGGTTGGCCTCCCAGCTGTTGCTCCAACCAGGTTAATGGTGAGTGAATATTTCAGTGTACGAGTGAACCATGTCAGTGAATGAGGGAATGTGTTGTATGAACAGCTATCTTCTACTAAGACTAACAGCTTCATTCTACAGCTAATAACAGCTTAAGGAGCAAAAAAATACTCTAAGAAATATTGGTCATGATCCGTGTCTTCTCCTGACTTGATTCCCTATTAGGGAAAAGCAAAGATTGGTATAAAAATTAAAGATTGTGTTAAATGGGAGATACAAAATTAGAGTGCTCCTGGAGATATCCACTTCCGACATGCTTCGTAATTGGCATTCTCAAAACCTGATTCCTCCTCTGACATTCCAGAAGGACCTTTAATACATTTCACATGTCTTGAAGCAGTTTGCTTCATCACATGATCCTATCATACCTGAATATGTTGGTTAGAGTTAAGTTGAAACTTTGCCATTATTCAAGTGGGAAATAACTGGTCAGCATTGCCAGTGATTTTTTTTTTTTTTAAACCACAGCCAAGCTTTTTCTACCCTTAATACTACAAAATCTGAGCTCTGGAGAATAAATACCAATTGCCTAGCCTACCTTTCCATCCTTAAGACATAGTCAGTCTTCTTGGAAGATGAACCTCATAAGCTTAGTTTAGTTGATTTTCAACAACTACTATTTTCCCATGTTGGTTGAAGGCTCATTACCAGTTAGCTTTTCATGTCTGAATCTATTTTACTGCAGCAAAAGTTGTTATGCATTCATTAGACCTAAGAGACTATGTTCAGGATTGGTGTTCTATTAACCGTCTTTCTTTTTTTCCTTTTTTTTTTTTCTTAAAAAAAAAAAAGACCCAAACCATAACTGAAATATGGCTACCTAAAACTGTTCAAATATAAGTACGTGCTTCTACGGTGGCTTAAACTCTTTTACATTGAGGCCACCAATTTACAGTGTTGTCTTCCTCCTGTCCCCAGCCATGCATTGCCACCCCTTCCTCCATAGAGGCACTAGAATTTGTGCCGTGTAGCGAGACACTTCAGATGACTGGTCTGCCTGGAAACTAGTCCTTCCAAAAAGGGGAAAGAAAAAAAAAAAGGGAAAAGAAAAATAAAAAGGAAAAAAAAGGATTAATTTTCAGCTGGTCTGAGCAGGGAAACAACCTGCTTACCATACTCCTGTTTAATTAGAACACTGTTGTTCAGGGACAGTGGAGAGTTCTTAACCTTGTCTAGCAGAAATGTGTTGCAGCCTGTCTTGATCTACATAAAATGAAAATGTGGTTATATCGGAGCATTCATCTCACTTTTAATTTAGCTCGCATAGGTGAGAATATTAGTGAAGACACTGCTGCACTGCCTTCATCAGGAACTGGCAACTGTAATGCTTCGTACAGGCTTTTAAAGGGGCAATACTCTAGCTGCTAGACCACGCTGCCAGATCTTCACTGCGCCTGTTACACATGCTGGCAAAGTTCCTGGCTCCTGCTACAGTCACACTTACCTTCTGCTATGAAAACATACCCTAATAGTGGCTAATTTTTTCCTGGGTGCTATCACTAATTCTTGCTCCACGCTTCTTGCTCCCCCAATGCACATTCTTCTTGGGATGCTGTAAGCATGGAATACGAAAGCCTACGTTTCAAAAGGACCACAAACTTCCCGGTTTTTCTGGACTGGGAAAGCAGACTTGTCCTGTACCTGACTCACTTCTCCCATTATCTCTGGGGGACTGGCTCTTCAAGTAATTACAAGACCCTGACTTCAGAGTTTAAAAAAACATCCCTCAAAACCCAAAAATTCTTTCCTAACCTTTCTTTTATTTTTGAAACCACATATCAGATAGACTGTAAAGTTAGCCCAAAGAAGTTTGGCTTGTTTTGTCCCCAAAAAATGGATTTCAAAAATCTTGCCTTCAACACAAAGCTTTCACTTGAAGAAAAAAAAATACAGCATAATCTGTAACCCCTTTTCTACGACCCTATTCAGATTGTTTTTATTCAAATAAATGTGGCCATTTCAAGCCTGAACCTGGAACTACAGCTCTTCTACAAAGAACCTCAACACAGCATTCCTCCAAAGCGCACAACTGCCTCTAGTAACTATTAACTCTGCTAGGACACTCAGTAAGTGTATCAGTAACAATCATGTTTTCTTGGGGATGAGACCTGTACTACAAGAGCTGAAACAGCTACCTGGGCTGAGAACACTAGTTTCCCACAAGGTTTGCTGCTGTTCATTGCCACATATGCTATCAATATGGTAGTGCAACTCAAGGTAGTGATAAGAAAATATTAAGCAAATTGAGTCTAGTTATTCCAGAATAAGTGAACAGTCCAGTTTTGTATTCCACAAACAACATGGAATGAAGGAGATGATTTCCTGCTCACACAAAAACAGGCAGGACCTACACAAACCCTAAGGTCTCCATTTGAAAACTGTTACCTTTATGGTTGCAATGAGTTGGGTCAGACTCTACATACTGATGAATAAACAGCCTCTCTCCAATGACACCATTAACGGACCAAAATTCGGGGATACAAATCTTAATGTTTTACTACTATAATCCTTTCCCTGTTCCTAATCTCAGAAATGTCGTAAGATCCTTCACTGTCCTTAATAAAAGCCAACATTTCAAAAAATAACAAATACCAGTAAGGAGCTATATAAACAGAACAGAAATTCTAATTCTATGATCCATTATAAAAGTTAAAAATATTAACAAATATAATCTTAATATCTTTTAAGACAACTGTGTCATCATAAACACATCTGACTGGCATGAACATTTTGCTTAGCCTAAGTCTGCTCTTTCCTGCAATTTGTTTACAGACTGTATCTGGTTTGTCATTTGAGAATGCCATGCATCGGTCAGATGTTTTCTTACCTTTTTTCCCATTAATTTCAGAAAATGTTGTATTGTTGGACTATTCCTTGAGCTTGATTCAACAATCTCAATTAATTGTTGGATTACTCTAGCTGTAGTCAATAGTCCTTAATCATGTATTTTATCTCACACTGTTTAACAGTTAATAGACCTATTTGCTAGCAGACTAAAGATTAAAAGCTCTTTTTTTTTTTTTTCCTTTTGAACACTAGTCCTTCAATGCTGTTTGATCCTGAAAAGTCACAAGATATTGTACCTTAGAGCATGAGTGTACTATAGTTAAAGGATCAGACCTGGAAAGTCTGGTATTGTCTGCACTTAATGTCCCTATCTCCAATCACTTCCTTTTTGACTCTGGAAACAGGAACTACTCAAAATACTCTTAAAATAGATTTTCATTAAAAGTGCCATTCTTATAATTACTCATATCATTGGACCCTGACTTTTTTGAAGAATAGAAATCCCCCAAGTCCCTTCACATAGTACACAACATCTTAAAAGGACCCTGCCTGAACAAATACCAACTCTTAAATAATAGTTTCACTCCAAGAAATAACTTGAAAAATATCATCTTCTTACTGAACAGACCTGCTTTTGGGGAGTATTAAGGCAAATGTTTGCTCACTTTAGAGTTCAGTTTTCACCGCTCTTTACTGCTGTTAACCCAGCAAAACTAACACGACTTTGCTCATTCTGCAGGAGTCCCACCCCTGTTCCTGCAGCAACAGGATTATTAACAAAGTTCTCTTTGCCCCGCCAAAATTTTTATTCTGTTACATCTATACAGTCCTACTAAAAAAACCCCATCATTTACCAAAAACAATTAGGCTGTGCAAGTATAAACAAGGGCAAAACAAACGTTACTCATGATGAGCATTTGAAAGAAAAAAGGACAGCAAAGAAAAAAAAAATGCAGTGAAAGATTTAATGAGCTCAAGCTATTTAACTTATCAAAGAGAAGGAGTGAAGATCTGAAAGTACCTACCCGGGAAACAAAATTTCAATAATGTAAGCAGTTGATAAGCATGTAGTAAGCAAATGTAGAGGAGAAAAAAAAAAACCAAAACCAGAAGGTAGAGACTAAACAAACTTAGACTGAGATGTGAAGAATCCCTATTAGTTCAAATTTGAGAAAAAGTTGATTTTTCTTCTGAAATATTTCTTTAAGTTCAAATGATTATTGAACCTAAAACAGAAATCCCAAACCTGTATTACACAGACAGGCCATTTCTTTTATTTTTTTATATATATATATATATATATATTTTTTTTTATATATATATATATATATGGGGGGGGGGTTTCCCTTGGCATTAAAGGTATACGGTGGCTCAACGTGTCTTTCCTGACTGTACTTGTTCACTCACAAGTAATAGTGAGTCTCAGTGCTTTTCATGAATGCAGAACATCCAGTGCCCTGTTTGCAGTTTCACCTTTAAAGTCATTTCACCAGTTTCTTAGGAGGAACCCTACCTCCAAAGAAATGTCTCTAATTATCAAATTCCCTGAGCAAGACACTTGAGCTTGCTTCAGAAAGTTAGTGAAAAAGAGTCACGCTGGTATGTTGCTGTCTATGATGAGATGCATGCACGGAAACAAAATGAGAAAACTGAACCAATGGGCTCTGAAAAATGGAAACAGTTCGTGGAAGTATTTGGAAAGTGATACAGCATAAAGAATAGCACAAAACAGTGTGTGCCTTTGTCTACCTCCAATATTACACTAAGGTGACGTTTCTACACGCCATGCTGTATAATGAAGCATAACATACAGATACGTACGAACTAGCCCTAAATGAGCCAGCCTGGATAAAGGAAGAGTTACAGTGATTTTAGCATGTTGCCATAATGTGGAAAAAGGCATAAAGTGGAAGGGAGATATTGAAGCCCAAAATTGTAGGAAAAAGTACATCAGATGCCCTACAAATTATCAATTAAAAGTCTTTCATAGTTCAGAACCTTATTAGTGAAAAGTATTTTTTAGCTTGGAAAAATAATGATCCTATTTTATTTTGCATTTGCAATTATCTGAATTAAGATGCAGGAAAATATTTGGAGCTCCTTGCCAAACTTTTAAGGGGAATATTTTTATATGAATGATTACACGTGTCATATGTAAATTACCTTTTGAACTGCTTTCATACTTGAACTCCAACATCTTTAAGAATGGGTGGAAGCAATTATTTCTGTTCTGATAATCTTGAGAAAAAATGGCAGCAGAACCACAAAAGGCAGAGTGCAGAGTATTTTAAGATTCACAGGAACACTTGCTGATCTAAGGAAATTCATCGTAGCTGATCTAAACCGCGTGCTCCATTTCAAATGGCTTAAAGGATAGCAGAGAATGGTACTTGATAAGACAAAAGCATTTCAAAGTCTTACCAAAAAAATAGCTACTACAGATACAACTGTAATAAAACTCTTTGAAACTAGCAGAAGCCTCAAATACAATCTCATTTAGACATGAATCTGTTCTTCTGGAAGCTGATTTGCAAATATGAGACGTTTCCAGAGCAGTAACTAAAATAAAACATAATTATGCTCAAAATAAAAAGAAGCATTTGATTGTGAGTTGTTTCATGAGCAGGTCCGTGGGCACAGATCTGCAGTGGTGAAAAAAGATTCTATTAACAAAAACAATAAAAATATTATCTGGATTTCCAAGAACAATCAAACTGCAGAAGTACTCACTGAACAGTAGCGCAGGTTTAATATTTATCTTTTTTACAACATGTATTTCCAACAATGGCTACGAATACAGTCAAAAACATTATTTAAATTGGAATCTGAAATAACTACGATTCTTACAGCTTTCAGTTCTGACTCCCAGATTGCTATCTCAAATAAGAGAAACAAAAACAATTTTAACCTTCTAGGACTCTGAGAATATTAGTTCACTATAGAATGGTCAATAAACAAACTTCAACATTCACAGGCACTAAAACATACTTGAGCCTTAGAAACCGTCCATATTGATATTCTATGCATTTACTAGCACAGGAACATGATGTCTGAAATGCTTAATGCAAATACCCCATCTACATCATTTTTACCTCCATCACCCATGCCCACTCACTTCATCCATTTCAGGTTTCTACATACATCTGAGCTCACTAGCTGTGCCAGAAACAAGTGCAGAATTACTTTTATCGCGTTTTAGCTCCACTTATGTGGAGATCTGATAAATCTCATGAATATGCCTGTCTTCACAATCCTCTGAATTACTTCAAAGCCCAATACATTAAAAAACTGGATAGACAACAGAACATCTTGGGGAGAAACAGAGGGAAAGAAAATGTACTCATCACTATATAGTCAGTCAACACCTTATAGAAGTCACTCTTTCAAAACACGAATCATCATCTCAGAAGAGTGATAATAAAATAATAATCACAATAACAGCAAAGGTGAAAGATAATGACGATAACTTTACTGACTTAAATATCTCTCCCTCTTCATATCTACACATATAGGAAGAGAGTTTAAAGGGTTTCCTAGCAGTATAATAACAATTTAAAAAAAAACTAAATAACTTCTGTAATTAAATATACATTATAGCAGCTCAACAGCTATTCTTATGTAGTTCAACTTGAAAGTCAAAGGCCAGATCTCCATGTTTTCAGCTGATGCCTTGCTTACAGTCACAGCAAATGCTAAATCAGTAAGAAGATTCAACGTATTCAAAGAGAACACATAACTTGGGGAGGTGCAAGGCAGTAAAAATTATGTCTACAAACTTAAAATATAGCAACTATATAGATTTGGACTTTTATAGAATTAATAATTTTGGTGACCAATTATCCCATCAGGGGCCTTGATAATTTTAAATACAGGATATGTTGACATTAACATAAAACCAGATTTCTTTGAAAGCTTCTGAGGAGCAGTTGGTTGGGTACTGTTTTAATATCGACTTGTCAGAAAAGGAAACCTAGAAAATTCAGACCTGGGCTGCTCAGTCGCATCCATAAAATCCCAGTTAAGTCCACACATAGCAGATAGAGAATTACAGGCATATTTTTCAAAAATACTATCCCAGAATCAGCCTTTGAACAAGAGCATGTTTGGTATATCTAAGTAAGTAATCAAAATGAAGTAAGAAAAATCTATAAAATATCCTAAAAACATCTCGACTTTGCATTAGCCTATTTTTCAAGTCCCTTACAAAACACAACTAGAATGGCTCAGCCCTTTTTGGTTAAGTCTCTCCTGTCTACCCCAAAGACTTATGAAAAACAAACTTTAACACTTTCGTTTGAGAATGAGAGAAGGTAGAGAGTCTACCTGCTAATTCTTTTACATTCTAGATTGTCACTGTGCAACGAGTAATAGGGGTACTTTAATAAATGGGTATTGGCATCTTTGTAAGGAAACTTTTTGTTTCAGGCACTAGGGTAATATCTGGTCTCAGTTAAGTCTATGGGCATCTTGCTATTGCCTCCAAGTTTGCTGTGTAACAACGATCAAAGCAAGCTATATTCGAGGTGTCCCATGTAGCAGAGTGTTTAAAGCACTATTACTCTTTCAACAACAATAAATATGAAGCACTAAAAGCTGCTGAATATTCAGTACTACGTGAAAGACTGGCGTTTGTTCCTGTTAAGAAATGTGCTGCTCAACACTTTTCATACAGCATTGCGTACCCAATTCTAGACTCTGCAAAACAAAAGACTTATCACAAATATTCCTAAACCACCTGACATCTTCAGAAATTCAGACAAAAGACATTCTTCTTGATTGCTCCTCCTAGTAAATCTCAGACACTAGATTTCAGCGTAGACAAATGCCAAAGGAAAAAAAAATCAATCAAACAATTAAAACAACCTACTAAATTTCACTATATAACAAAGGAGGAACAGTGTGTGTTACATAATTTACAAAAACGGCAAGACATTATCATAAATCCTGCTGACAAAGGAGGAGCTGTAGTTCTTTGGTATTGGGATCATTACACTAAAGAGGCAGCAAAACAAACGGCAGAAATGTGTTAGTTTAAAATGCCCAGGTTTTTTTCATCCAGAAGTTGCCAGGTTATTTCTATAGCATGAAATTCCATATAAAATGTATGCAAATTATGGTGAAATCAAATTAGGGAAAATGCCAGAATTCACAAGCCAAATACTCGGATACCCTACAATGGCAGGGTGCTCCTGACTTCCTGAAACAAATATCTGTGGTTTATGACGACTCTTGGCACTGAGCCCATGTTGAATCCCTGTCTACATAAATACTGCCTTCTTTGCATGCACGACAGTCCTGAATGAACATCACTTCCAACAATATAAAGTACCTTCTCTCCACTGTAGATGTTTGGTGGTATATAATATTATCATCTTGATACAGAAAGTTAAGCCCTTACAGTTCAAAATACCCCATAAAGTCTACAAACCATTACTGCCATCAAAAATGGACTAAATGAATTAATATTTCAGAAATTCATTAAAAATTAAGAATACTCATTTTTACAACTTCCTAAGTTTAGCAGAATATGTTCTTCCGTCAAATTGTTTTACATTTAAGAAGGAGATTGTTATTCCCAGGAAAATACTGTTAGCTTTAGAACTGAAACGCAATTTTTTATGTCTTCTTTCAATAAAATGGATTGCATGTATCTTACAAATTCTTATAATAGGAACTAATCCTGCCAGCACCAAGATACACTATCTTGTATTTTGAGCACTATGTATAATATCTAAAATATTTTATTTAATAGAAGAAAATTTTCATCATTTATTGAAATGTTCTGGGGCAATCCCTGGAAAATGCTATCTAAACACCATGATACAGCTTAATTCTGCAATTCATAAACTTCTGTGATTTTACTGTGAAGAAACTGTAACTTTTTTAAACCCATTTTCCAGCACTAAAACTTTAAATTCTTAGCTCTGAGAAAGCCAGTTCTAGACCAAACACTTCTGACACAGTTTTATCATTCTTCACGCCAATAAAGTGATAGAGAAAATAAAAATTCGCTAGGCTAGGAGACGATTGTACAATCTGATATTCTGCATCCTTCCTCCATGAAACCTCCTATTCAGCATCATCAATACAATTCCAAATGCTGCCTTCTTCTCTAAAGGCCCGTTTTGGTTATTTTGCAGCCTCACGAGTAAGACTTCTCCGTAAGGCAGCCCTCTCCTGCCCATTAGTAACTACTTCTATCTCTTACAACATCTTAAATCCTTCTCCAGATTGTGAATGTCCTCTCCCTAACTACCATTCCCCATTTAGTTCACATCAGCAAACCCAAAAGCAACCCCTGGAGGCTTGGCTGTCGACCCTTACTCGTTTCTAAAGAAAGGTAGGCTGAGCAGGCTAAAGGCCAGGCATAGAACATGAACGTGCTGGGCACGTATGTGCTGGGCACCCAAGCCTCTGCCTTCTCTATTTACTTAAGAACGTAGCTCAGTGGTACACTCAAGCGCACACATTTGTCCCTTGCAACTGGAGTCCCCTTTTTTTTCATACTCTTAACTGAAAAACAAACACAGCAGACGGAAAAGCTGAATAAGCTGCCTGCTAATTACTAGATGACACTGAGGAATGTTGAGCTCATTTCCAGGCAGAAACTGAACTCATAATCTGAAAATCAAATATGGAAGAAGCATTGCCTATGGTTGCTGCATGGTATCCAGGGTACATTGTTAGGGTCGCGGGGTTCTGCTCTGCTTTCATTGCCCATTATGTACCCGGACAACAGTTCACGAAAGATCGAGATTACAGGAGCAAGCGCTTACAGAAGTAGCCATAGATGAGATTCTTAGGAGTGGATAAAAAAACCCAGGAAGGATTCAAGGACATTAATCCCACCTTATCCAACAACCATGTGAAATTAATATTAACTGTGCTGTAGATAGTGCTAGTAGAAGAACAAAATATTGGCATGTCAGTTAAAGAAAAAGGTACATGGAAAGAGAGTATGCATAAAAATAGTCTTAGGATAATTTCCAAAGTTCTGTCTGCAACATCAATAAAACCATCAATTATGGTTTTAGACTGAAAAGTTACCAACTTCTACAAATTGTTGAAGATCTGAAGTACTGCTACATACTTAGCTTGACAAAAGTCTCCAGATGATGAAAACATACCCTAAGGATATAGAGAACGTTGGTTTTCCTTTATAATTTTGTCCACCTACATTAACTTTTGGTTTTTATTCTGAACACCCGTTATATTTACCTCTTTCCGCAAAAGAAGGGTACTTCAGGGGGTGGGAAATAAATGCCTTTAGAATTCTTGAAGATCAAACCCAAAGTAACTAGCTGTAGCAAAACCCAGCTTGCTCATCTTTTGCCAGACTGAAAGCAACCACGAAAGAAAACAAGAGAGATTTCTTTTTTTTTTTTTTTCTTCCCTCCCCTTTAGAAGTACTAACAACTTTTCTCTTCTTGCTTAGCCACTAAAGGAGGAAAGTGATAATCCCTTTGAAATTCAGCACTTAACACCTATACGGTAGGTGATAATTGCTGCATTCCAAGAGGATTAGCACAGTGGAACCCACTTTACAGTGAAGTCAGACCATTCTGAACAGAGTGAAGTTTTGCTAAAACCATGCCTACCCAGGGAAATTTTGAGTTTCTCACTGGTTCTGTGTAGACAAGGATCTTGTAGCTTCAGACGTATTTCCATCACGTCTGCAAAAAGCTGCTGAAGAAATCAACTGGTGTTTAAAACAGGTTTTCTATTCTAAATGACAATAATAATAATAGAGTATTCCTAAAGAAGTACAAACTAGTATAATTCTATCAAAACAAAAGTGCTTGCGAAAAGTGCACAGGTTATGGTAGCATAGCTTTTCTTACAGACAGCAGAATATTTCCATCACCATTAACATTTGGCAGGACTATCGTGAACTAGGTGCTCACAACAAAACAGTTGTCAGTAATTTTATATTGTTCAGAACCCAGAGGTCTAAGTGACACTGTCAGATCCTGCATAGCTATAGGAGATGCTTTCTATACTCATGTATATGCCATTACCAGGGCAAAAGAAGTCCCAAAGAGGGCAAGAGGCATGAGTGATGAAAGTCCACTCAAAAAAGCAGAACAGTTTAGGGCTTTCACTCCACCTCACTCCACCAGCAGAGACTTAGGCTTGACCTAAGTTCCGGGGTTCTTCCACTGTGCAGTACCTCCCACAGAGCAGAGGATGCTCTGGAACAAGTGGGCTTCCTCTCCCTGAACAAGCAGAGATATGCAGGGCATGGAAGATGGCGCACACCCATGTCTCATCGTTCCCTGCCACCGAACATGGCTAGGGGGAGCGTCCGAAGGCCAGAATCACACTGTCCCTCAGAGACCAACCGCATCTGTTTTGCAATACACAGCAGGCCAGCTTGCCAAGATTTAGTAAAGCAGATTTCCAAGAGAGAGGAACATGGCTTTCACTGCATTCATACATTTTTCTTTCAAAGATTTTACTTCTCCGTTCATTAGCGCTGACCTCCCTCCTGTTTCCTCCTTTTAAATATAGTGTTAAAACCGCTACCTAATCCACAGTTCATTTCCCAGGCTAGGCTCAGGACACTGCAGTTAGCATGCAGGACAATTTCAGGGCACACAGGACAACGACACATAAAATTGAAGGCGCAGTCCCGTCCTCCCCCGCCACCATCATTCAGTTCTGTCCCCGTTGCCCGTTCACTTGTAACAGCACAACTGCTGATAAAAACACATGGTGAACTGTTTTCCCAAAACAGAGCAGGGTTAATAAAAATAATACTGAAAAAGGGGGAGTAAGCGGGAAGCATTTTTAACCTAGACCTGATCCTGCGCAGAAAATGGTCACACACAGTTGTACAGGCATAGCTGTACAGGAATGCCATCACGGTGCCTGGAGGGGCAAAATTATCTAAACCAGCCCTGCTATCAAAAAAGGCTGTAAATCACAGCCATACTTCTACAGAAAGAATATAAACAACAGAGATCTTTTATCTGATTAAGGAACCATTTATCTGATTCCTTTGCCTATCATATTTATGATACATTTATTAATGCATCACCTACTAAAACATGCATTTATTTCATACTTGCTTTTCATTAACTTTCAAGTTGCTGTTATTTCCTCTCTGTGCATGTATGAACGCTCCAGCTATTGATCTCTGCAGAAGAACAACGCCTTTCACTATCTCTACCCAAATGCCATTTATTTTAAAGGAGAAAAAAAAAAAATCAGGAAAGGTTTAATATGGTAAGAACCTTTGCTTTTTACTTTTCTCTTAAATTTGCAAAGCACTCCTTGAGTTTCCTTGTTTCTCTGCCGTGTAGCCATTGCTAACAAAGGGAGCCTAAATTGAGAAAAGCTGGCAGCTGTAAATGTCAAGATTATGCCCTCCTTATTACGGATACTCCTTTCCACAAAGCCCTCAGATCCTCTGATCATCTTCTATGGCAAGTGAGCACTTAGGAATGATGTCAAAGAAACTACTTCAACAACCAGGCAACTTTTAAAACCAGGCAACTCTTAAAGTGAAGATAACTCCAAACAGCCAAGTAGCTTAAAAATGGTGAGTGAAGACAGAATTTTCTCCCAGGCAAACTGCCAATATTTTTTTGAAAGGTAAACTCGAGCTTTTAATTAGCATGAACACTCCTCCCTATGAGCATTGCCACTGCCTGGATCATCTTGAAAAGGAATAAAAATGGCATCCCACGACTGTGCTGTGGAGCTTACATTTCCAGCAAGCACAACAGAGAAATTACAAACCATTGCCTATAAGCAGAGCCATAGAAGTTGAATGTTGGTATAACCAAAGGTGAAGAAACCTTTTAAAAGCAAAAATGCCACGGTCAAGTGAATATAAAGTGAAGTAGGAGTAAAGAAAACACATTTAAGCCTGTCGATTTCTCCACTTTCATTATTGGTGGGTTTTATTAGTTACTCATTCTTCTGGTTCTGTAAATTAAAATCTCTGCTAACAAAGCTAAATCAAGGATGATTAATATCTCCTGATTTAACTTCCCTTCCTCCCACAGTCCAAAATGAAGTGAAAGTTATCCTCAGCCTGGCCTGTCATGGTGGGCAATGGTCCAAATCAAGAAAACTGGGTCAAGCATCTTGTAAAGCTAATATTATATGCTTTAGCAAGCATAATCATCTATTTGTTTCTGATACAATACTGTTTCACACTTAAGATTTTGAATAATAATTTCTTCTAAGAGTGGAAAATTAATATGCTAATAATGAAAATAATATATATCTGCTTCTCTAAAATGATGCCTATAACACAATTATCTTTTTTTTTTCAATTTATATGTCCACTGCACCATTTTATAATTATTAGAAGATACTCCAGGGCATATGTTGTGCTGGTGTACAGCGACTTCTCTGGTGGTTGAAATCATTCAGCCTGTGGACTTGTGAATCACAAAGCACCCACGGCTTAGCAAATCCTCGTACGACACATGTCATGTCATATCTTATTGCTTCAACGCAACCCTTGCACTCCTGCCGTATCACCAGTAGCGAAACACTTAAGTACAGATGGGCCGAGCACCGCTGACATCACACCCCCTGGAAAGCATCCCTGCATCCCCGCTCCCATCCCCAGCCTGTTAACTGCATCCCCTGCATCCCTGCATCCCCGCTCCCATCCCCAGCCTGTTAACTGCATCCCTGCATCCCCGCTCCCATCCCCAGCCTGTTAACTGCATCCCCTGCATCCCTATATCCCCGCTCCCATCCCCAGCCTGTTAACTGCATCCCCTGCATCCCTGCATCCCCGCTCCCATCCCCAGCCTGTTAACTGCATCCCGTGCATCCCTGCATCCCCGCTCCCATCCCCAGCCTGTTAACTGCATCCCCTGCATCCCCTGCATCCCCACTCCCATCCCAGGCCTGTTAACTGCATCCCCTGCATCCCTGCATCCCCTGCATCCCTGCTCCCATCCCTGGCCTGTTAACTGCATCCCCTGCATCCCCTGTATCCCCTGCATCCCTGCTCCCATTCCCAGCCTGTTAACTGCATCCCCTGCATCCCCGCTCCCATCCCCAGCCTGTTAACTGCATCCCGTGCATCCCTGCATCCCCGCTCCCATCCCCAGCCTGTTAACTGCATCCCCTGCATCCCCTGCATCCCCACTCCCATCCCAGGCCTGTTAACTGCATCCCCTGCATCCCTGCATCCCCTGCATCCCTGCTCCCATCCCTGGCCTGTTAACTGCATCCCC
This sequence comes from Mycteria americana, assembly GCF_035582795.1. Classification (NCBI taxonomy): domain Eukaryota; kingdom Metazoa; phylum Chordata; class Aves; order Ciconiiformes; family Ciconiidae; genus Mycteria; species Mycteria americana. The sequence goes on from NC_134365.1 coordinate 179,267,425, forward strand.
TGCATCCCCTGTATCCCCTGCATCCCTGCTCCCATTCCCAGCCTGTTAACTGCATCCCCTGCATCCCTGCTCCCATCCCCGGCCTAAAAGCATCCCCTGCATCCCTGTATCCCCTGCATCCCTGCTCCCATCCCCAGCCTATTAAAAGCATGAGGCATTTCTCTCTGAGCTCAGGACCGCTCGGGACGAGCATTTACATTTGCTACCAAAGCATTCACAGGGGTGTCTGAATTTTGTTCCGGAGGGGCTGTGCGGATTTAGTAATTCCCGGCGGTCTTTTGTAGGTGTTTAAAACCACCTCGAGTTAGCCGAGTGACTCATTTGCATGGCGAGAGTGCCAATGAGTTCCTACATCAAACATTCCTGGGAGGTGCCTGCCCAATAGCAGTGGGTACAACCAGCGCTCTAATCAGTGCTGAAATCATTGATAGCGCTGTCTATCCACACTATGACAGACAAAAGCTGAAATGTATTAAACATAGCAATCCATCATCCCGCAGATGGGAAGCAGGAGCCAACAGAGTTCAGAGGGAGCGACTCCCGCTGCTAACAATGGCTGAAGTACTGACAGTTCACTACTCCTCCTTGCTCCTCACCGGGCTCTTCTCCCGGCTTTCCAAGAGCGATAAATGAACAAACAGCCCACTGAAGAAGAAGGATTTAAACGCTGTAGACTTGCTGACAGCTATTATTCCAACTCAGAATGCCTATAAACAAGCTAATGAGACATCAGGTCTCTTCTTAAAAAAAAAAAAAAAAAAAAAAAAAAGGTTGTTACATTAAGGAATTGTGAGTTTGTATCAGTAAGAACCAAAAATACCCACCAAACTCAAAAATGTTAGGTGTGTAAATCTCATCCGAATACATGTGAAGCTGACGAGCTAAATATCTAGCACCAGCAGCTGGAGACAAGCTACAAACAACAGCGCTCCAAATTAAGAAGTAATTTATGTGGGATACATCATTATTGTAACATGAAGGATACAAAGCTTTAAAGGGGAGAGGAATGACTAAGCAGACTTTTAAAGAAAAATAAGTCCGGAGCAAAGTAATGCTATTTATGAAAGTTGATTTTTCTTTCCTGACTTATTTCTTGTAGGACACATGAGTCACACAATATAGCCAAAGGAAAAACTGCAACTGCTAACACCACATTAGTAAAGTATAAAAGGGAAAGACACTTTTCTTAGCATTTCAGCCTTGTCATTTCCAATTTTCTGCTCTTTGGACATGCTTGTATTCAAATTCTGGAACATCTATTCAGCATATCAATCCTAATTAGACAATCTGGGTCTGAAAAGGATGAGAGCTGGGTCATTTGCATAATTTAATCATAAATACTCAGTGATACATATTTCCAAATGCATTTGTACAATTATCTTTTCATCCTTGGGGCAATGGTATTAATATGATTAGGCAATATTTCTGGAAAAAACAGACAAGTATGCACTCTTTTTAACTGCAGCTTAGGGCGATATGAAAAATTAATTAATTTCTGAAGAAAATCAATTTCTGTACGTGACCACATTAGACATTGCTAAACCAAGACACAGAGTCCTTTCTCAATCAGAACATTTTATCATTCTTTTCCAAATTCTCATTGTTATATGAACATTTCAATAATAAAATTGTTAGATTATTTAAGTTATCTTGATACATAGGCATGGAAAAGTGAGTATTTCTTTTTCATGTCACCCTGACAGACATCGTGTTTTAAAAAATGTATTGTTTGACCAGTCAATAGGAAACCTTAGCATTTGGTCTGAACTCATCTTATGTGATCTTTTATTAATGCACATTATACCGATTGAATTCAAGGACAGCAGGAAATAATTCAGCTCTGAAAACCACAGCTGAAAAAAAAAATAGAACCACGCTAACCTAAAGTATTTTAAAATTAATATAAGGTTGCTTCCTTGTTTGTTTTGCTACGAAGAATTAGATAAGGTGTTCCTTCAACAGAAGCATACTCATTACAAAAATGTTGCGACATATGTGGGATACAGCCAAGCACCCAGGTGGCTAATCTCATTTTTAGAAGAAAGATACTGCTTTGTATGTTAATTGGTGCAAAAAAAAAAATTACATTTATGTTTTTATATGTACCGTCTTTATTTCTTCTCAATCAACAGAAAAAGTAGAAATTACTGCATGCAAATGTTCAATATTCATTTAATTTGCATGAAGGTGCTTGAACAATTTTTTTATTCTAACAAGCTCATTTTTCATGCGTTTTGTCTTTCATCCTAATCTAGCATCTGTCATTCCTTTTTGAAGTTATTATCGGCCCAATTCCCTCTTGGACATGGTTGCTGGGTGACCGGTATCTTAGCACCCACTTTGACAGGAACAGATGTGAATCTGATCAAGAGATTTCCCATGAGTACCTGAAATCACAAACAACTTTCGGGAAAAACAAACAGCCTCGCTGTCACCGTCCCTCTCGCGCCCTCCTTCCCATCCCTTCCCCCATCCCCCCCAAAAAGAAGAGGACGAGGAAGTTGAGGCAGAGTTACCCGCCGTCATTAAAACGCATTATTATTTGGCAGGTGAGCTCCCCAAACGTCTTTCTAGCCGGTTCTGCCTTCAAGCAGCGACTCTCGGCGTTAAGTTTTAATAACCGCCCTTCGAATACTTCCAAAGACGACTGTTCGTTTCTAAGGTCACCATCTTCTAAATGTTCCCGCGTTGAACTTGTTTTCATCACCTGAATGCTCTCATTTAAATCAATGGGATTACTCGTGTAAGCAAGTTTCACATGCATACAAGCACCCACCAGTTGTTTTATAAACACCTAACTCACATTTTGATTACAAATAATGTTCTTTGATCGTTCCCACACTTGGTTGCCGGTATCTGCGAAACTCCAGCTCATGAAAACTCTGCTAGCTATGCCATGGGGGTACCAATACTGACAATATTTAAGGATCTGCATAATTTTATTCCTATAAATTGTCCAACTGAGATGCTACAGGCAACAGGACTCCTTACACAAACCAAAGTTTCCTTCCTGCTTGCAGGATTAAGACTTTTATGTGCAACCCAATATCATAGTGACTATATTCGTTGCTGCACATGTGATACGGAAACATATGAAGAAACCTGGGAATTACAGCTATATGCCTCTGAAGTAAACTTAGAACCATACAAAGCATAGGTGAGAATTTCCAGAATGAGTGAATTTCTAAAAAAAAAAAAAAAAAAAAAGTGTCTAACAAACTATTTCATTCTAATCTCTCTCCTTACTGAGGCTATGCTGAGGCATAATCAATGCCTGGTATTTGCATGTTAATGTTTAGTGGAGGAGTGATCAGCAAAACTCAGTCTTATGTTCTAACAGTAACTTCTTTTATCTACGTATGGATACCAGCCCTGGAAAAGAGGCGATTAAAGGAGGTGGAGATAATCCATTCTTTCAGGTATGTAATAAAAACACGAATACCTTCTTCCCACCTAGCATCTCTGCCACAAGAATCTCATCCCACATCAAACTCCAAAGCCAAGCTTATTTCTTCTTGCTTGCTTTCCCAGGCACTACTCTAAACACAGTCTTACTTAGCGAAGAGAAAGGAAACATTTGTGATCCAAAGACTGAAAATTTGATCATACATATGTAAACTTACAAGGCTGCATGCAACAGTAACACCGGGTATATCTGCTTTAACATGCTGTCAACCAGCCTTTCACTTTTGCCTCTTCACTATGCTACTCTTCAGCATGTTCCCAGCCCCATAGCCTCAGGGCTCTTGTCCCTACTGCTACTGCTAGGGGTAGCAACTGCTTGCAACCAAGAATCCTCTGTATTTGAAGTTTTCACAGTGCCTAATAAAATGGGGCTTCCATGAAGAATTGTAAATCTTCATCTTCATTTTCTTCAAAATCCAGAGAGCTGTGCGAGGGGAAGAAAATAAACAGAAGGAGAGGAAAGGGGAAGGGAGAGTTTGTATTTTCAAAGATCTGAATTTGCTCCTTCATTCTGAGTTGTTGCTTTATGATTAAACAGATAACAAAGGATTTTTTTCCTCTCTAGTTTAGATGCAAAGAAAATTTTAGACAAACATTTCAATCACAATGAAACATTCATTGTCACCACAGCTGATCCTAAAGATTTCCCTTATTTACCACCAAAATCAGAAAGCAGCCAAAACGTTTTACTGATGAGTCAAAAGCCTTAGACTAGTTTGATCTAAACTTATTCTGGATACAGCAAAACCAATGCATCTTCTACCCAACTTATGAAGAACAGAACTACAAAGGAAAAGCCAAGCGAATAAGTGCTTAAGAAAAATGTTTAAGCCCCCGAACGCAACTGGACCTCTACCTTCCATTAAAAATCATTTGGAAACAAACCCATTCTCTGTGTCTTGGAAAAAATGTCCCCCTCTACCCACTCACGATATCAGTATCACACAGCAGTCAAACCTGTTGATGGCATCAACAAAAACTGAATCGCTAAAAGCATAAGGCTGACTTAGAGAAAGACAAAAAAGAGGTCAGTGATCGATATGACCACTTCTTTGAGTTGAATTAGAAAGGGACATTATGTACACATTTATAATAAATACATAATGGTGATAAGTAATGCCCTTCACTCTGCCAGTCAAAGGAAGCGCAGGCCGTGAATAACCGCCCTATGGTGATGCCTCATGAAACAGTTTGGTTATCCAGACCGGCAAAGTCATGAATGGCTTAATACAAACTGTACGGAAAAATTCACCAGTGTAAAAAGCAAACAGAGTAAATAAATATCTTCTTACTTGTTGTGATAACACTGTTATTCCCATTTCTCACCTTCCAATCCTTTTTGCCCAAGCCAAAAAAGTGACTACAAACTCGGGACTAGGTGACAGTCGGAGCAGTAATTCCACACAAACGCCTCCTCTGCCACATCCACATTGAAGAGTAGAAAGTCTACAGCCAGGGATCATCAGCTGAGCTGTTTAGTCGATCTAAAGTGTTAAGATGGTGTATAAAGAGAAAAGCAATCTATACTAGATGAGTAGTATCCAAATCTGTCACTCATTCACTAGAAACAGGTAGACTTATGCAGGCACTTAATGCCAATTTCAGCACTGAAATTGTCTTTCAAGGATGGGAAAGATTCCCTGAGAATAGGAAATGGTTTCCATGAGAAGGTGGAAGTGAAGCCTGGAAGGTTTGCAGAGCCTCTGTGGGATAGTAATTGCTGAGGCAAACTTAAGCTGAACAGAGCACTCACTTAGTTTGTTCAATAAATCAAAATGCAAGCTAATTCTAATTTTAATGTAACCCTATAAGCATATAGTTCCAGATATTCAAATGAACTAAGGAACCCTTCCCTGTCCTTAGGGCCCACTGTTTCAACTTAGCTGGCATATTTCAACCTGGCAGTACACTGGCAGAAATGCTTGGACACCTTAAGTACCATCCCACCTCACCAGAGAGGGGTAGGCACCCACCGTAGGGTATTTAGGCTTCTAGCTCCAACCAAAGTACTGAAAGAGGAAAGCCATGGTAGGTAGCACCTGCTCATTACTTTCACTGATTCCAAGAGGAGGTCTGAACCCAGATTTTCGAAATCCCAAATTTTTAGTCTAATTGAAGGAAGGAGAAAGGTTGTTCTGCAGGAAGGAAGAAAGGAGTCTCCGTGTCTTCTTGTAAGCTGCCTCACTGGGTAACCCTTTTTGAACCTGGAGCCGCCGTGCCCCACGTCCCAGGTGAGCAGCCTAATGACCCATCTGCAGAGTCACTCTCTTCTCCATAGCCCATATGGCATGTACTGACTATAGTCGCTGCCTGCTCTACGTTGGCATTTCACATGCAGGAAAACGAAGCCTAAGTTACTAAACCCAGACAAGAGTTCACGGTTTGAGGATTTAGCCCATACCGAACCAATTCTATAATTTGAACTTTTTGCAGCTTAATTATACCGAGAAACCATCAGACATTTTAAAGAATTAGAACATTGAACTGTTAAATATTGGGCACATGACCCATACCTAATGTAAAGTAAGTTTCTAAAAATGTCCTCAGAAAAATTTAGTAGAAAAACAGGTGTAGGAGAGAATTCAAATGTGACCCATAAGGCCCCAGTATTTAGAAATGAATTGGGATCAGTTCATTCCGTTCCCATGGGGTAACTTGTATAAATGTAATTCTATGGTTTCATAAAACCAGGTCAAGTTTCTGTCCCTTGAGGTCCTTTGGCAATTTGAAGCATGGCAGCACTTTTTCCTGGCTACAAGTTCAAATCTGCATGTGTTCTGGAGTTGTGAAAGGAAATGATTAGCCAAGCTGAAAAGATAGACCCATCCCAATTACAGCACACCTTCCACACAGAAAACCACTTACGGGGGTGAAACACGATTTCACAAAACAGTATTTAGAACTAGTTGGCTCTTTTCATTTAAGCTGATGAAAATGCCTGCGTTTTTCACCTCTAAAAAAATAAATATTTTTCTTTCATCAGCTAGCACACCAAATAAAAGAGCAGACGACCTTATCACATAACAATGCCAGCAGTTTTAACTGACGACATCCTTCTCCTTTAATGTCAAAATGTTTTACTCATGTAGTCATACTTCGGAATATTTGTGAATACATGTATTCTTCACAATACATTTCATAACTATTATTTTTTTACCTCTCGTGATATCATTTTATTGTCCTAATTTAAGTAACAAAACATGTAAAATAAGACGCAACGAGACAAAATCCTGAAAAGGGTCACTAAAAAAGATGAAACCTGTACTTGGCAGACCCACATCAGCAAAGGCTCAGCAGCAGAGACCTAAATGCCACAGATGCTCCATTCCTTCAGGAACTACCTGAAATTACTGCGTTGAACATCACGTCCCGTGCACTGTGTACTAGAGGCTGAACTTCATTGCAATGAGGCCGGAATGAGAACGGGTTGAGTCCGTCCACTGAACTGAACTGAGTATGGTCCCACCCGTATGGGACCATACTCCTTCTGGGTCTACTAAAGTTTCCCCAGCCAATGTAAAGGCTATATCGGCCAGCTCCACGCAAACATCTCCTAACGCATGCCTGTAAGTCCATACGCAGGCCAAAGGCCAGGAGGCACCAAGGGCTGCCCCATCTCCGGCAGACTCATCCCAGCAGGAACCTCTCCACGGGGACAGGCACCGGAGGAGCTTTGAACAACAGATTCAAAGGGTGGAGGAAGGATAACAGAGAAAGAAATTCAGGGTCTTCAAGCAAATTACTTTCTCAGTGTGTAAACCTGAGACTGACATACTATGGAGGTGGGCTGCTGCCTCTGAAGATAAATTCCACCCTTTCCTCCATGATGGACGATGCCAGAGAAGCTCTGAAAGGTAAAATCTGTATAAAGTTTATTAATTCTTAGCCACATCCCACCTGTTGTACCTTGCAGTGGCCTCAAGCCAACCCAACAGCTGTGGCTATACCCAAACATCTCGACTAAAAACCTCATTGATGCCCTCCCCAGGAAATGTTATGACTCCTTCCTTACACAATTTGCATATGTGCTCCTGCAACAGCTATAAGCTGTTAAATTAGTATTTCTAATACATTTTCCTCAGAGCTTCTAAAAAATGTATTTTATACATAGCTATACTTTAAACTATAAATTACTGTAGCAGGAGTTTTCTGCTACTACCTTTATTTTTAACATGATATTTCAGCAGCAAATTAACCTTGAAGGAAATCAGTAGAATCATAAGCCATCTACAATACCCAATAATGTAAGACAAAATAATTTATTAGCATTTCATGTTTATTTTTTAACCTGGCCTGTTAAAAGCTATGAGTATCAGCTTAAAAAAAAAAACAAAACAAAACAAAAAAAACCCACCAAACCCAACTGATCCTGCTTTGAATTAGAATAATATACAACAACATTTGCAACAGAATCGTGGCATTAGTCTTTAGTGGTAGATACAGACACAGAGAAATAATAAAGTCCAACGTATCATCTGCATTGTAAGAACTGTTCTAACAAGCTAAGAGAGAAATATATTTTTAAAAAAGAGAACATATGCCTTTTCACTTATATCAGTCCTTACCATACACTTAATACCACCTGAAGTATTTTCCTTCCCCCCCCCCTTTTTTTTTAGCTTTTAAGCAGAAATTTAAGGAAACAGAAAACAATTGGAAAATGGTTTCACTTCCTTCCCACCAAACTATCAGTGAGTATCAGAACTAAAATGTGAAAACTGACAGCTATGGCATACATCTTGGAAGTGCCCATTCCCTTCGAAAAGAGATAGGCTGCTTCTGTGCTACAAAAATGAATACAAAAAATCCCAGCAGGGGGTATGAAGCCACAGGTTATACCAAATTCTGATACTCATTCCTGCCAAGACGTTGCCCTGATGTCCTAAAATTAATTAATACGAAAGAAGACGGTACTCACAAAAACGTTTAAAAATGAATCTATTTTATGCAACAAGTGTTAATTTACAGCACTACAAATCTAAAGCATTTTTCGATGCTTTCAAACTGTCCCTACAAATGCAAGAAAGTATACAGTAAGACAGCTTCCTACCAAAGATGTCAACTGATTCTTTTATAGCACTTCCAAATATATTTTGCATGTGCTTGGTTTAAAAGATGTATGTAGGCTATTGAAAGCAACAGGACTATCCACATTCTTAAAGTTAGGCATATGGTTTAAAACCACAGCATTTTTATTTTAATGTAAATAGCTGAGTCCTACAGGTGACCTTCTCCAACAAAGAAAGGTTTTTACAGCAGGCCAGGAGACTGGAAACAAATTATATGCTTCGTAAAGACAGATAACAGTGGCATCCATTAAAACATGATGTAAAATATTAAGTTCATATTTTTACTACATTTGGAAAAGTATCATTCAAAAATAATAGCTTTAGTAATGTTTTTTAAAGAATGCTCAAACTATTAATAAGCCCTGACTAGATTTATCACCAATAAAAATGTGATGCATTGTTTGTACTTCTCTTAAAAATACAGCACTTGTAACCTGAAAGCAACTTTTTTCTGTCCCATATGTAAAATCATGACCTAGCTCTTTATTAAAAAAAGAAATAATTCATTAGTAAGTATGAGAACAACATGAAATCAAAGTTACAAAAGATGTAATTAAATAATAATAAAATATATATTTATATATTACCTGTTCCCTTTATAGTTTACTTTATATAACTACTTTCTTTTTGATCCCTTACAATTGTTTTATGTAAGATGAAAAAGCAAAGCGTTTCCTAAAAGTAAGGTTTAAAAATAATTTCTATCATGCAACAATTTGTAAATACAAGGATATTCTGAGAGACATGTCCTGAACAACAGCTTTTGGTCCAGATGTAAAATGCCCATTACCTGTTCTCAGTACAGTATCATTAACAAGTGCTCTAGCATGGACGTTATTCAGAGTTATGAACTTCAAACATGACATCGTAACGTTACAAATATCTTTTAGCTGTCAATTATGCTAAAATGTTTGCAGCAGTCCCATGTACTCCCCTTCTTCCCCCTTCTCCCCAGCCCCATCCAACTCCAGTACGTAAGGCTTGTCTTGTCAGCCAGGTAGTCTGTACGCACACCTAGGTATGGCCCTCTCGGTTAGTCACACAATCTAAGGAACAAATTAAACATAAAAAATACATGTCTTAATAGTTAAGGTGCACTTTGTTCAGTATTTTTAGTATCACATAAAAGCATTCTGTGAATAAGAAAACTAGTCTGAAAGCTTTGCTTGAACCCGAGCTTGTTTTGGATCAAAAGGAATTTAGGCAGAATTTAGCCATTTGGCTAATTTAGAGAATAATTCTATAAATTCTAAGGATGAATAGAATTTCATGACCAAAACATCCTCTTATTTTAATGGAACAAGAACATCCGGTTAGTGTGGTGAGGTGCACCGGGAAATTTTAATTGCACCTGCTCCACTGTTTCTGCACTATGGCTAGTTTCAGCCTTCCAATGGACACAAAATCCCACTGTTTGGTATTTGTAACAAAAAATATAATTCTTTTTTCATACTGAAATAACTTTCTTCTTCACGAGGAAGATGCAAAGTATACGGGATGCAAAGAAAATATCTACAATAAATTAGTTTTGGAGTGAACAGGGTACCTTTAAACAGAATAATGAACAGAAAGTTATACAGGCGTTACCCACACAAGTATTCTCAGGGGTGCACAATAAAAACTTCAAACTGTTTTATTACATCAGAAGCACAATATTAAGAATATTAAAAAATAGAGGTTTATACTATTTTAGAAAGTTTCTGTTTATTCCTAATAAACTGTTTGGATACACACGATTTACAAGATCTTTCCATACAATTCTGCAAATCGTATTGTACATATTCATACACCTGCCGCAGAGGATGTTGACTCTAAACGTAATTATCACAGAACATCGTTTAAAGGAATGTGAACTGAAATACATTTTGTGATCCATTTCCTCAATCCCAACTCATACAAGCAGTTTCATTAGTTTTGGTGAATGTATCCTGAACCGCCGCTCAGGGTCCTTTCAGTCCAATATCCTATCTCTAAAAAAGACCTATGGAAATTCACAGGAGAGAATGCAAGTATTCAGTATTTACAGAGTTATCCTTCCCCGATGTAGTTTCCCAGCTCATCACTATCAGTGATTTAGAGTAAAGAATTCCAAACTGGGACGTAACTGTATGGTCAAAAGCCGATCCTTCCTCTCACGAAATTCAGTGACAACATTTTTCTACTTTATGCTATGGAAAATATACTACTACTCTCTTTCTTTTTCTTCCTTTAAAAAAAAAGTTTAAAACAGTTCACAGTTATTCACAGTTAATGCTAAAATTCCATATTTAATAGATTACACTTCAATATTCTGCCCTGCTTAGGAAATGAAACATCAGCACTTGTTAGGAGATGCCCCCGGCTGAGCACTGCATCAGATAAATAAGCAGAACATAGTGGGTTAAGGATAAAGTTACTCCTCAAAGCAACCTGGATTTTATCATTGCAAGTCACAGACATACCTTGATTCTAAATATAAAGATTTCTGGTTTATGTTTCAGGATTTTTGAAAATAATTTAAATTATAATGGAAAAAGAAAAATTCTTCCTTAATGCACGCTGGAGAAATTATCTATATATGAATTAACTCTCTGGATCATAATAGCTTTTTGCAGATGACTCTTCAGCTCTATCATTTAAATACGTATTTAGGCAACTAAAAATTTACTGTCAATTCATATTATGTCAGTCCACATTATGGCGCTGTTACAGTATGCACATTTAAAGATTATTGAAAAAATTACTGTTCATGTGCAGTATATAATTTGCAAAAGGTTAATAACTATTTTAAAACAATGAATGGAATTAACTCATAATGCAAAGCAGATGCCCCAAATGTTATTTTTAAAACAAAACATATTTAACTTATAAAAGAACAAAGAGGGTCTAAATCCCGTCCTGTTGCTTAAAACCAGACAGGCATCGTGGTTGTTTCGGACTCTCGGTTCGCTGGCTCATACAATTTTGATAAAACTCGGTAGTTTCTGACTACTCCCTCTGCTATCCTGCAGCCAGAAATGAATTTTTACAGCTAAACTTGTAAAGCTCTTCTACGAAGAGGCAATACTGGCAATGCTGAAAAAGATTTACCTGTACCAGACCAGCAGAGATTGCAGTAATAATTTAATATATCTACGATATAGTTCAAAAGGAAAATATTAAAATTCAGTCCAGTGTATGACAATTCTCTGCTTCATATGCAATTCACTTTAGATGATGAATCGCAATGATAGGCAAAAACAGCTGTCTGGAACGATCTAGTAACAGGAGAAAACAGAAGAAATACTAAATGGCAGTCAAACAAAATTATTGTTTCCAACAAACATTCGGAACACACTGCCAATTACAAAATATGAGGCAGACTAGTAGGATTACTTCAAGTGCATTTTGGTTTACGGTGCTGAGGAGTCGCGGAGAAGAAGCCGCGTGTGGGAGCAGCGGTCCCCGAGCGCCGGCCCATAGGGGCACGCACGGGGCGCGGGCTCCAGCGTCCCAGGTGGGATCAGCAGCCCCAGCCACCGCGCCCGCAGCTCCAGAAAGAGAGCGGAGGCCTCAAATCGAACCGAGCCTCTGAACAGAGATAGCAATGGTCTGTGGAAAGAGCAAAGCTCTTCGCTGTGCTTTCCCACAGTCTGTTCTCCTAAGTAAAGTTGACACAAAACTGACAGCAAAACCGTGCATTTTTATATGAACTACAGCTACCAGTAAAAGATTTCTAAAAAAAAAAAAAAAAAAACCCACATAAAACTTTGCCAATATTCATAGCTATAAGATAAAGGAGCAGTTAATAAAACTGAATACTTCAGGAAAATCATGTGAAGCAATCAGGAAAAAATGTCCCTCTGCCCATCACTGGCAGCCCCTGACATCCCCGGCAGCGTTGCTCTACGGGCAACGAACGTTCACTGGGGAGAAGTGTTCCCCTCCTCAAGTATCAGACACTGGGCTACTGCCAGGGACTGAGTATCAGATTAAAGGGATGAATAGTCTGTTCTGTTGTAGTAAGTACGGTCCAAGGATCTCGGCTTCTAATTTATAATATTTACCAATAAATAAATACCGTAAGATGGATATTAAAGTTTTGTTATTGTGAGCAGCTGCAGTCTTTTAGGTTTTTTTAAGTCTGAGGAAGCCACCTCCAGACCTTTTACTCCTTCTTTATAGTTACTACAATTTATCCTCTGGCCTTCCAGAAGTCGTCTTTGCTTGTAAAACCTACCATATTTCTGCTGATTATATTTTAGTAATCTGTGTCAAGACGGAAGGTCATCAATATAAACCACAGATACTACATATTTGACATTCCTTCCAGCTGCGCTTGCTGACCTGTTCATTTAAAATATCTATGATCTGTACTAACCTATCTGGGTGAGATACTCCTTTAATTAATATAAACAGAAAAAACTATGCAAGTGTGCAGTATTGAGTAAACAAGCACATGCTAGGTCCCCATAATTTGAGAGGAGCAGAAGCTAGCAAAGAGAGACTGAATAAGTGCCGTGTAAGACAGGCTTTGAAGAGAATTGTTTCATGCTCGGCATCTTTCCCCTTTATACTCAAAAATCAATTAGGTTGTTTTCCAAAATTTGTAAATAGCTTCCAAACAGTGCAAATAATTCCCCGCTTTAAGTATGAATGTCAATGAACTCATTCAAAATCATCTTCAAATGTCAGAAAAGATTAACATATCCTGGCCACAGGAGGGAGGTCAGAAGAAGGCACACGCTTTCAGTCTTTACTCAGGTGGGCACGATCCAAAGCCAGCCTAAGTCTATGGGAAAACTCCACGAAGGGACCCAGCATGGTAAAATTCCACGACAAGTGCTCGAAACACAAGAGACCAGAAACAATCTGGGATCAATAGCTTCCAGGTCATTAATCCTAGGCAGGTGACATCCAGTGCACAGTTCGCTACTCTCTTTCATGCACACATTCAAGAAACCTGACTCGATTGGCATCTAGTAGCTTGAAATATTTTCCATGTTTTGCCTTTATCCTTCCCCTATTTGTTTGGCATATGGCTTTCTAGCATCCCATTAATGTCAAACCGTTTAATCGGAATGTAAGCTAAATGCACAGTTTGCTATTTCCTGGATTTCTGTTTGGCGACCAGTGCTTTTCATGAGGAAAATAAAAGCAAAGGTCAGTACGACCAGAAAAGAAAAGTCATCTTCCATAACGGAAGCTTATTTTTCCAGTGAACTGATACAGAAGCCTAATTTAGAAAAAGGTCCTTTAGTATCATGTTATTATTAGTAGTATCACAAATAAACACAGAAACCAATTCACTTTACAGACCTCCACATTAAGCATTCAATAGAAAATCCCTTGGTGTTTCATTGATTTTTGTTTTATTGATTTTTTTAAATAGCAATATCACAGTTAAAACGTATCATTTCGGTGAAACACGTCTAAAACTTTTCCATCTCGAAATAAGTTATTACAAATTATTTCCACAGCAACTGGCAACTAACGATTCAATCCATTTAGAGAACAACAAAGTAATGGCTTTATTTGGATGCCTTTTTTGATTAAATAACGTATTAACCTTGATGAAGCTTTCCAAAAAGGGATTAGGGTATTCGAGTGCATCAGTTGATTGTGAGACAAATATAACAGTGATAAGATGCTGGTTCAAAATTTTTGAATCTGATGAGTATAACAAAAATTCAGCCGCTAGGATGGAGTTGGCTCTTACAGCTTCCATCTCAACAGTGAGTGTCCACCCCGGATACAAAAAGACATCACCCGGCTAAAGTATGCAGTAACTGAGAGTCTGGAAAGGTCGCTTAAATCACTAAACCGAGCAGATCAAAATATCCTGTGTAACTACTGCAGCGTCAGAAATAAGTGAAAATAATTCATTCGTAAGGAAAGAAGAATCAGAATGAAATGTATTGGAGGGGAAACCCAGAAAGTAAATACAGTTCTGTCTTCTGATGATATCATCCATTTTGACCAAAACTCACTGACCCACTTTGCTTTATTCGTCTATACTGTAATAATACATTTTGCATACCTATTATATATCCTTTCCATTAAGTTATTTGCTTAATGGATGTATAAATAAGTCTACTACAATTACGCTTTTTAAGGGTCAAATCCTATCCACTTCTGAACCCACTACTGTAATTTCTACTACGCTGGATGGTAACACAGCAGACCTCAGAAACAGCTGAAACACGGCCGATTCTGTGCTGTTGACATAATCAACCCATGTTACAACCAGGCTGCCAAACCCTTTTATAGCCCTGCCAAGTCCAGGAACTGGTGTCCCCCTGCTCTCCTCCCCCCCAAAAAAGTTTCTCTATTTTTTAATTTCACATGTTCAAATTACAATTCACACAGTATGACCGTAGCAAAATAAAACTTCCATCGGTTTATTTTAAGGACCAAATCTTGGAACTCGTGCCGAGTTGTTACAAGTTACATACCACACAAAAAAAAAAAAAAAAAAAAAAAAAAACCCAACCGTCTAAGAGCAGCTATTAATATTCATGTTGATTCCACATGAAACAACAGCAGAGTTACCCGAGCAGCTACAGTTATGTCAGCGCTTGGAAGTTATTCCAGGCTGTTTTGTCCTGCTGCCCTGAATATTCAGGAACTTCAACCATCCATCTAGCAACAGCTACTGCAGAGTAAGGGCTTTGCTTCGCCTTGCTCTATGCTAATGAGTCCCAACTACCCTGAGCTAACTCAGGCAGGGGGGAAGGAGGGAATGTCACACCCCCCGCCATTAGGGAAGGAAGGGAAGGGAAGGAGCACGGCATCGCATGGGGTTAATTCCCCACGTGTTGGCTGTTGCTGCACCTTGAAATCTGACAATAGGAAAGTGAAAAGAGCCCGGTCTGTTTCTTTGTGTATACTGAAAGTAGCATCGGGACTTTGCCCACGACCTCCTCCGTGGCGAGCCTTGGCTCCGTGTGAAGTTCCCACCACCCCTCCAGCGAGCTGAACCAGAGCTCCCCACCCCCCCCGCCCCAGGCAGGGGGAGCCCCCGGGAACTGGAGGCGCTTCCGACCGCTCTGATCTCGGGGTCACGGCAGTTATGCGATCCCTTCTCCTTATCAAGCAGATTCAGCCCTGTAACCTACAGATGGAGAGATAACAGCCCCACGCTGTCGCCCGCAGTTGCAAAGCAGGCTGCTATTGCAGCAGGAATTTCCTCTTTTGCCAGCTCCTTCTTCCCCTCCTCAACATCCCTCCCCGCTTGTGCCAAGTTTGGGGCTTCACCTCCCCTCCGCGCCCCCCCCCGACCCGCGGGGTGAGCGGGCAAGGGAGCGCGGCGGTACCCGCGCACCGCCCGCAGCCGCAGCGCTGCCCTCCAGCCCCCGGCGCCATCCCGGCCACCGCGCCCGCGTTATTCTGCGCGGTAACATGATTCAGCCTTGCCAAATCCCTTCCGCGCTCCCGCTGCCCCCGTCGCTTCCTCCCCGGCTGGCGGAGGCCGGGAGCTGCTCGCACCTGCTCCTCGGGGACCGACCCCCCCCCCCCCCCCCCCGGGGGAGCAGGCCAGCCCGGCCGCCTGGCACCTCTCCCCGCTACCCCAAAGCAAACCAGCCGCCGCCACCTCCTCCTCCTCCTCCTCCTCGTCGTCTTCCCGCCCTCCCGCACCCCCCCCCCCCGTTCGCCATGTGGCAACTGCCTTATAGACCTATACAAAAAGTGCACGTGCCCCTTCGGATATATGACAGCAGCTGATGGCCAAGTGGCCTCCATCCACCCCGGATAGGGCCCTGTGCCCGGGAAGCAGCTCCGCGCCCCATCCCATTCACGCGAAACCCGAGTGTCTGTGTACCCCCCCACCCCGGACCGCTCCCCGCCCACTCGTGTGCACCCTTCGGGCAGCTTTTCCCAGGGCTGCCCGTTTTAAAGATACATCCAGGGACAAACTTGAGGCGAGGGGTGGCTCAGAAAGCACTTTTTGGCCCCGCTGCCCCCTCCCCCACCGGCCCTGCGCTCCCCGCGTAAGCAGCGCACTGCGCTGCCCGCGGCCGCCCGGGCCACCGGCTCGCCTCGGCCGGGCGGCAGAGAAGGGGACAATGACAAGGCGACACTGGCACGGCCCGGAGGGGGGCACAAACACCCCTCCTCCTCCCGCTCTCCCTCCGTCCCACCAAGAAGCGGCGCAGCCGGCTGCGGAGGAGGCCGGCTGGGTGCCGGGGCAGCGAAGGAGAGGGAGGGGGCGAGCGTATGTGGCCGCGGGCCGCCCCCCCCGCCCCGGCCCCGCGCGGTGGCAGCGGGAAGCGGCGCAGCGCCCGCCCGGGCCGCACCGAGCGGGGGTGGGACGGGGGCGGCGGCGGCGGCGGCGGCGGGGGGGGGGGCCCCGCGGGGTGTGCGTGTGCCTTGCGGCGGTTACCTGGCGTTGGTGCAGTCGTTGTAGAGGGTCTCGAAATCCTTCCTGGAGATGAGTTTGCAGCGGTTGACCCCGGGCTGGATGGCCCCCAGCCCCCTCAGGATGCGGACCTGCTCCACGTTGCAGACCACGGGCGTGATCTCCAGCCGCTTCAGCTTGGTGTAGACCGTGTGCAAGCCCCCCACCAAGTGCTTCAGGAAGAGGTCGAAAGCCTGGGGCAGGCAGATGAGCTCGCAGCCCTCCACGGTGAAGGAGGCCACTTTGGCCCCCCTCAGATCCACCATCTTGCACTCGTTATTCTGGGGGGTGTTCTCCACCGGGGACGGGGTCGAGTACACGGGCTTGCCGGGCAGGCTGCTGGCCGCGCTGGCCGCGCTGGCATTGGGAGTGGAGGTGCCGCCGCTGCCGCCGCCGCTGCTGCCGCTGCTGCCGCCGCTGCCGCCGCCGGTGCCCAGGCTGGGGCTGCCGCCGCCGCCGCCGCCGCTGCTGCCGTTACCGCCGCCGCCGCTGGTGGTGGAGGTGACTGTGGCCGCCGCTGCCGCCGCCGCCGCCGCCGCTGCGATGGGCTCCGGCCGGAATAGGTTTGTCCCCGAAGCGGCCGGCGGGGGAGCGATGGACGGAGACGGAGAGGAGGTGGCCGACGAGGAGGTGGTGGTGGTGGTGGTGCAGGCGGCAGAAGTTGAGACCGGAGGCTGAGGGGGGACCAGCTGGGTCGGAGGGATCAAAGCAGCCGGTACGGCCATGGTCACATATACGGCGGAGGGGGCAGGGGGAGGGGGGAAAGTTCCCACACACACACGCAGGGGAAAGGGGAAAATTTAAAAAAAAAAAAAAAAAAAAAAAAGAGGAGAGGAGAGAAGGGAGGAGGGGGGAGAAGAAGGGGGGGATAACCCCGGATCAGGTGCTGCGGCGAGCGAGAGAGCAGGGGGCCGAGTGAGAGAGAGAAACGCACAAAGTGTCCCGCAAGTGGGGACGGAGGAGGAGGAGGAGGAGGAGAAGTCCGCTCCGGGCGGCGGGGCTGGGGCCGAGGGGAGGGGGAGGGCAGTTTCTTTTTGTGGTCCTTGCTCTAGCACCACGTTAAAGACGAAGGTGAAAAGGAGGAGGTTTGAAGGACTTGGGTTCTCTCTGGCAAGTACATTGATCAAAGATTGAGAGGGGAATGACAGAGAGAAAATGAGCTGGGAAGTGCTGGCTGCCGCCGCCGCTCGCTCGCTCGCTGGACGAGTTGTTGTTGTCACACGGTGCGGAGGGGAGGAGCTCCGGCAACTTGAAATACCCTTTGAAGCAGCAAAAGGCTCACTCACTAGTATTAACCCAAATTATCCAACCAGGAACCCGGAGCAGGGAAAGAGAGAGAGAGGGAGAGAAGTCCCTCTTCCTCCCCCCCCCCACCCCTCCTCTTCAGGAACCGTTAGATTACATGTTTCATATTTCACCCCACCAGAGACGAGATGTAATTTTCCCAGCCCTTTTCAGCAGTCGCTTGTCAACACAGTTTGTGGAGAAACACGAGCGTCTCCAGCGTTCCCCCGAAGCCGGGCGGGAGCGGGGAAGCCGGGGCGCGGGGCGGGGGCTGGCCGCACACCTTGCCGGGGCTGGGGCGGGGGCACCCGCGGACGAAAGCAGAAACCTGCGGACGGGTCTGTGGCTCCTGCTGTTTTGTTCTCCCGGGACCACGAACGCTCCTCCCGGCGGGGTGGGAGTTGCTGCGGAGGGTCCGGCGGCAGCGCCAAGGCCCCTTTGTTGCGCGGGCGGCGGTGGCTGCGCGGGGCGCGCAGGGGACCTTCCTGCGCGCGGCCGCGGATCAAAGGGGACGGGGCGCTGCGGCTCACGCCGTCGAGAAACCGCATCGAAGGGGCTGCGGCGGCACCGAAGTAACTTAGGAGCGGGGAAGACGGGCGGCCCGGCCCGGCCCGGCCCGCCCCGCGCAGGTACTGCCGCGCAACAGGTGGCGACGCCGCGCAGAAGCCGCGCAGCGACGTCCCACCCCCCAACCCCCCCCCCGCGCGCGCGGCAGGTAGCGCGGAAAGTCAGCTGCTGCGCTTGCCCACGCATGCGCAGTGGCGCAGCCGGCAGGCCGTGCCTCGCGTGGCGTGGCCGGGGCCGGTGCGCGGCGTGGCCCCTGCCCACCGCCGAGGCTGGGGCCGGAGTTGTAACGCCTGCTTGGCGGCTCCCCTGCGTGGGGCGCTGGGGTCGGCCGGGAAAGCCGAGAGCTTTCTTCTGCCTGTCTTGAGGGCACTTCGCTTTTTTAAAGGGGTAAAGAGGTGGCCGTGCGTACCGATGGGGGGTCTGCAAAAACGGGGTTTGGTGTGTACGTCATTCTTCCCGTTTTAAAAATAGACACTGTGTGCTTATAATTAATTGTGATGCAAGTATGTGCCCATATAGCTGCTTTTTCTTTAGTGTACGCTATTGTGTGAGATATGACTCACGGGATGACACATCTACAGAGTGGATAATCTCAACTGTAGTAATTCAGTGCAGGGGAATTTCCACATTACCAGATATGAGCTATGCTCATACTATCTGCTTGCTTATATTACTTTAAGGGAATTTGTGTTCTAATACCAGAAAGGATGTCTTTTGCTAGTGAAATTTTAGCTTTCTTGCACTAAAATCTTTTAAATTGGCAAATAAAACCAAGAAAATACGAAGTGGCATTTTGTTTTGGAGTCTTGTGTACCCATTATTACACAGAACACTTCTTCAAGCCGTTTTCAGGTGTTTTTCAGAACATTTATTGGGAGGAGCTTGTACAACCTCAATTCCAGTGGCGGGATCCATAAAACTTGGAATACGTGCAAAAGCGTAAATACACTACATCTTTCTTTTTCTCAGTTGTAGAAAACCACCTCTGTTCATGTTTTCTTTGCCTCAACTGTCCTTTTGCATCTCACCTTCTCTTACACCTTGTGAAGACCAAACAGATCCTTGGGAAGACCAGGACAGAGCCAGACACAGGTGATGTTGCCACTTCGAGACCCGAGTGAACTCTGAATTAGGAAACCTATCATTTCGGTTGTTCTCTACCTTCCCTACAACACGATGCACGCCAGCCCTTCTGCTTTTCTTCTTGCTGTGTGCCCTCACAGATAGATAATCCTCATGGTTGAAAACCATATAAAGAAAATGTAGTTTGAAAGGGTTTACTACCACAGGTTTGGGTTAACCTTGATCATTTCAATGCAACAATGGGATTAAAAACCTAGAAAGAAAGAGATTTATGAAAGGGTTCAAGACTCCTCAAAGCTTCTGGCTTGGTAAGTGTTTCTAATGATTATGGCAAGCAACTAGATTTATTTTAGCTCACACGTATACTCACACATTCACATAAACACACCCACAAATCCCGAGGTTGCTCATTGTAAACTTTTTTAGATTGCATTTCTCTTACTCGCTGACCCTTTCATGTAATGATATTGTTGGGTGTTTTCTTTTTTTCTCCTTGAGTTGATATCAGCAAAACTCAAATTACTGTAACTGATATTTGAAAATTCTCCCTGTGTCAAGTGAAGACTTATGGTGCTGAAATCAATAAGACTGTTTAAAATTCAAAGACCTGCAAATCGTTCTGTTTGTCCTTTGATAGGGCCTAGGCTGATTAAAATGCGACCAAGAAAGCTTAATTGCTGCACTAATTAAGAAGTCTTTAATTTCTTTCCTGGAATATTGTTTGAAGCAGGGTTTCTGTTCTGCTCATGTAACTGTTCAGGGAAGGTATTCTCTCTGTTTCTCTGTCTCTCTTCTTTTTTTCTTTTGACCATTTTGGTATATTAAAATGTATGTTAAAGCAGTAAGATGTATTGACAGTGATTGTAATTTATTGCTCTAAAAAAAGACTGATATGGAGTTCACTAATTTATTAAATTATAATTTTGAGGGCAGCTGTAAAGGGTAAAATGCAATTAGAAGATGCATTGTAGCAGTTGCATTTTAAGGAATCTGAATACCTGACTGACAGGAGATAGGATAGTACCTCAGCTCCCTCCCCCTTCTTCAGTTATTATTGATAATTAAATATTTAAATTCATTCAGGAAAAAAAAAAACCAGAAAAATACTCATCTTCTGAACGTGTGTGAAGGAATGGACTGGGGGGAGGGGAAGCATTCAGAAGATAGGCACCTGGTAAGGATGAATAGTGTATTACCGTGTTAAGTTCATGCACAGTATTTTTTTCTGCATTTCTTTTGAATTTATTTTCCTGAGAAATACCTTTCTGTCTTGTATTTTGTCTTATCCTTGTCTAGTGACCTATTTTGTTCACCGGTTTCTGAAAAGAAGAAACTAAATGATTTCACAAAGCTTTCTGTGTGATCAATAGAGTAATGTTTTAGGTTTAATCATGCTGCATTATAATTCTGGCAAACGACTGCTGAGCAGAAGATTCTAAGAAGGAAGCGAGTACTGGCGAAGAGAAGGTAAGTTCTGTTTTGCTTTTAGTCTCCAGGGTCTCGAGCAGCAATCCTCCTTTCAGGAGCTATCTGTTAGAGGGAGGACTGAGAAAGAGGGAAGGACCTCATACCGAATCCCCCCTGCATCGCTCAGGAAAAAGACTCATAGAAATGTAAGTCTGTGAATTGGGATCCTTGTTTTTGCCCTTCCACCAAGGTATTTACTAAGCATTGAAAACACGATGAATACAGTTGAGATTGATGTGAAGTGTTGTACCAGTAATAAGAAACTGGATACTGCAGTGCTGTTTTTCTAATTGTTGCATTATAGTCAAATTAGCACAGACCTTGTCCAATACAAATACAAACTGGATTCCTTTCAGTGACAGGACAAGTAGATAACATGCTTAATAGATACAAAGGGAGATTTACCATTCCAAGCACGACGTCACGCTAATTATGTTTACTCTAATTGAAAGCAAGGTTTGGGGGAGCCTGAAATTACTCATAGGATATTTTTAATAACTGAATAATAATAAAGTGCAGCAAACGTTGATCACAAACCTTTTGGTCTTTCAAAAATCTATTGGAAAATTAAATGAAAAGTGGAGTTTGGTACAAACAATGCCCCAGGGCAAAAAACAACTAACACTAGATTTTCCAGTCCAGCCATAACACAAATCAATTTGAGCACACTTCTATGGCCAGACTGCCAGATTGTTATGACTGCTAATTCACTCAATCAAACAGTGCATTAGCACACCCGGCACAAACAGCTTTAACAATAGCATACACTTCTCAACAGTCCACCATATATCTTAAAAAGTCCAGAATACATGGCAAGATTGCTTTCACGTTCTGTTTACTGCAATTTGTGTTTACGTATAGTGCCTGCTTAGCAAAACAAAAAAGCGGTGGAAGAATGGAAGCGAAGAAACTTCAGGAGCCATTAAAAATAACTTTTCAAGTCTTTAAAAACGAGAATCTGGGAGCAAATTATCAGCCGGACTGCTTGTTTAATGTGCATCTCTCAGCTGGAGGGTTGAAAGCAGTGGCTGCACATCCCCAGCACAGGAGTGGAAGAGGAATTGTTCCCGGCGTGGCGGCTGGCACACGCCCTGCCTAACCCGGTCCCTTCAGCGCCAGAGCATCTTTTGCCGGCTTTACTCCCCCGAGTGGTCTCACTGGCTCCGAGGGTATTCATCGCCTGAGTTAAAGGGCAGGATTTAGCCCCAGGGAGTATCCTTCAGTTCTTCCCCTTCATCCCCACGAGAAACGAGTGTTATCTCCGGTGATGCTAACTGATGCTCTGACCGAGGACGCGCTGTACTGAGAGATGCAATAACCGACGGCTTGGGAACCGTCTCATCCCTTCCCTCCCTCCTCCCCTGCCTCCGACACACACACAAACACACGTACGCACCCCCACCCGCACCCACGCACAAGCGCATATATGCAAATTGCAAATGCCAAACGCCAATTAAGCTACTTATTTTCGATTTTTTTTTTTCCCCTTAAGTCGCTGTTCTGACTTCAGAAAATACGTTTCGAAGTCAGTAACTAAAATAATCCTTATGTTGATTTGAGCCTCTCGGTCACGTTGCAGCTACCAGAGCCAAACGGTGAAGCGGGTCGGGTTCCCCTCTGGGGCCGGGTGATGCCCAGGTGAGTGGGCACTGCCTGCTGGCACTCACCTGGCAACCGACAGCCGAGGGGGAAGGCTGCAGTACGAGAAGGAAATGATAACCAACTTCCCTGCGTGGATTGAATGAGGACTGGAACAGACGGGGAGCCCTCTGTGGTGTTTGAGTTGCACTTGGGCTCTCATTACAGGTCCTCAGTCCAACGTGTGTTAATTCCCCTACCAACAGGTAGGAAAAGTCGCTCAGAGCAGTAATTATGAAGCACAAAGCCCCTGCCATTGCCTTCTGTTAAAGCGGCGATCTGATCTGAGATGCCCTTTCCCGTGCTTTCCCCCCGCACAGTTAGTTCTCAGCCGCTCCATCCCTGGCTCCCAACCCCGCCTAATCGAAATACAGGCGCTGGAGAGCCGGCCCGAGGTTCAGACCTTCCCGGTTTCCCGATCCGCGCCCCGATCTCTGCCGGTGCCAGGGCACCGCTTTTCCTGCCCCGCGCCCGGGACCCGCGGGGGGCCGCGGCATCCCCCGTCCCGCCCTCCCGCCTCCCTCCGCCCCCGCCGGGCTCGCCAAGCCCCGGCCGCGGGGCTCGGTGCCGCCGCCCGCGGGGCGCTGAGAGGGGCGGCAGCCGGCGGGCCGGATCGGGCCCCGCGCCCGGCGGGGCGGAGGGCGGCGGCTCGGCAGCCGCTCGAGCGCCGGTTGTCTGCCTTAATAATGACAACGACAACAAACGCGCACTGGGGTCTTCTTTATACGCGAGCTGCCAGCCTGCGAGACGCAGCCTTTCCCTCCTCAAGTCTCTTCGGTCAATGAAAAACGTTGGGCTGGGGGGGTCACCTTTGCTAGTCCCATATTTCAAAAAAGCAGACAGACATTTCTAAGTGCTCTGTGATGGGGGGGGGACACCTTGAAAAGTCCGAGCCCTCGCTTGAAAAGTTTCAGCCCAGAGCGGAATTTTATAGCGAGTTATAAACTCTCGGTAAGAGGGGGATGTTGTAAATGGAAGTGCTGACACAACCTTAACTATAGCGTGTAAACGGCTATGCTATAATATCCATTAAGCAGAAAGAAAAATAAGATGGCTGATCAATAATTTATACAAAGAGTACCAACTGCAGACATAATAACTGTAATGTTTGCAAAGCAATCTCTCGCTCTCCAGGCTTAACAGTAAACTAGCGGGGCTGTTAATTTCCAACTCCTACAGATAAGAATACAAACAAATTACTTAAACTTGTATTTTGCTCGATATTTTGCATGCCTCGGTAGGATAAAATAAAATTTAATTACGATGCAACTTGGGCTGCTTGAGGAGCCTCCCTCCCCCTTTCCTCCTAGCCGCCCGCCTGCCGCTCCGAGAGGACCTTGTGCTGCCCAGCTCCGACCGAGGGAGGAACAGGTCGGTTGGACGGGCGTTGTAAATGGGTCGCCTTTTGGGTCACTATAGTTCTTCGGAGAGTTATTCATACATGAAAACAAAATGAAGCCATTTAACTTCAAAAGAAAGTTACAAGGTTTTCCAGTGCCACGAGCTGAAACACAATACCCCCACCGGCACGATAAGCATCAGCTGTCAGAGGACAATGCGCTGGGGCTTTGCATGCAGGAGGCTACGGGGGAAAAAAAAAAAAAAAAAAAAAAGGAAAAAAAGATCTGCTTTAGGGGAAACCAGTGCGTCTTCCACTATCCTAAGCGGAGAGTGGGCGAGCAACTGTTATCTTCATTTGCATGGGAGCGCTATCTCCCATTTCCGTCTACTGTATTTAGATAGCAAAACAGAGGAACAAAGTCTGAAAGTTGCCAAGTAGGCTCGGGTAACGCGCCGAGGGGGTTTTTGCGTGTCCCTTGCACTAGTAGCAAAGAGATCCCTTCTTTGTTAAATAGCAAGAGAGAAACGTGTCAACGGAGGAGATTCTTTAAAAAGTGCCCCCCCCCCCCCGTCTCCTCCCCCCACCCGAGGCAAAACAAAGTTATGTTGCCAACCACGCCAAAAGAAGCTCAAATGTAACGTGGCATGTACGGCTCTTTCGACAGTTTTCAGCTGTGCTGCTTGGGGACTTCACGGATGTTTTGTGCAGTATAAGCGGAGCGGCACCTTATTCCTGAGCCCTGAGCTGTAACGCGGGGTGCTGCTTTGCCAGGTCCTGCATTAAAAAAAAAAAAAAAGAAAAAAGAAAAAAAAGAAAGCAGTCATTTGCCTGCTTGCCTGGTGCTTGCTTGTCCAGTGACCTCTCCCAGCCCAGCTCCAGTGAGGCAGAGAAACATAAATGCCAACTGCCTGCAGACTGCACAGGCAGGCGGAGTCTTTGCCCCTGAAGCAATAGTTTTTGCCCCCCCCGCCCTTCCCCAGTGACCAGTTGGATGCCATGTGCAATAGCGTTGCTTAGAGAAACTTCCTAGAAATTGCAGCGCCCACTAGTGCCCGTGCGTGGGGGGGAGCCGGCCCGCGCGGCCAACGCTCCCCTCCGCGCCCCTCCGCGGCTCTCCGCGCCCCGCGGGCCGGCCCCGGGGGAATCGTCCTTCGGGGGGAAGGAAACGCAGGTAAACTGGGGAATGTGATACGGACAAATTGAGGTTTAAGCTCATCTTTGACGAAGTGGGGGGAGGGTTGTTTCTTCATTTTCTAAGTGAAAGCTTAGAAAAAAGGAGAAATGGGAAAGCGATCTTTTCCCTGCTTCTTCCCATCTCACTTCGCCCCCTGTTTGAGGAGGTGTGTGAGTGGAGCAAGTGCTTCCTAGGCAGCATCTTGACACTGTCATTGCCAAAGGAATTGGAGGGGCTGCCCGGCTGTAAAGACCTGATGGGAAACATGAACAGCGCTAGATACGTTTCTGAGTTTTGGATGCCCCCTTGACATGCAACACTACAGAAGCTCTGCAAGATATTTCTGTTAGGCCCCTTCTTTCTTTCCTCGGGGGTTTTTGTTTGTTAGGGTTTTTTTTATACACATCATGTTTGGAGTTTGTTAATGGGCAGCATTTAGATCTTCTTGGAAACTGTTCTCTTTGGTTTGGAGATGAGGACGGACTTTGCAGGGAAGGTGACACACAGCCCTCTTGTCTGGGTAGAAGTCACCAAGTAGATAAGCTCAAGATACACTTTCACAGTGGCACTGAATGCCTGGAGTATTTGCTTATTGTCTGTTGTGCGTTGGGGTACTGGATAATGTTGCCAGTCAGATCTGAGCACTTACAGTGGTGTCCAGCTTAGTGTGATTTCCCACGCAGGATTCCCAAAGCTGTAAGGGGCAGCTTTGAATTACATTACACACGCTGGGTCACAAATAGGTGGCAATGGACTAATCCTGTCATCGTCTAACTCCGTCTTTAAAAGCTTTCAGTAAACCATTGGTTCACATTGCATAAACTTCTTGAGATACTAAGACCTTGTCTAGCCAAGAAGGAAAACTCCAAATATGTTCTAGAATAACTTCAGCTCAATGTCTAAAATCATCTGGTGAATGATGAAAGGCCGGCCAGGATTAACATGTGTCTCTTCTCTACCTCTATTTGACAGTCACATCTTTTCCTTTATTGTTGCTATGCATTTCTTCATTAATAATAAGCACCTAAATATATGCTCAAATAGTTCTTGATGCCAAAAATTTGTCACGCAAAAACATAAATATGGAAGGCACTGAATACCAAGATAGTTGAAAATAATTTGCAGGAGGTCTTGATTTTCTCTATTTTCACCTTTCCAAAAAAAGATACTTATTTTAAAACGGGATAATACTTGGCATAGATATAAAACACAAAAAAAAAAGTTTCTGTATCTTTATGGTAGGTATAATAGGGATAGTATGGCCAAAGTAAGTTCCCTTAAAATATACACTGTTGATTTTTATGGAAAATGGCAAAAGACTTTTATTATGACTATTTCTTTGAATTTATAAATAATATAACTTCACTGTTGTCTGTTCCTCTTCAGTGCTCAGTGATTTACATGCAATTGAATTTTATTAGTATGAATACTGGACTTTAAGCTTATGTATTTGAGTGCTTATACAACGCAAATTCTTGGGATATTTAGCCAATAAAAATAGACTTATGAAGACAGCAATTCCTCAATACATTCTTAGCTTTAGGCACAACTGTACGTCTGTAAGTAGGTATTTAACACTGAAGTGCAAGAAGCTGAGTCACAAAGTACCAAAAAGAATAAAAAAAAGAAAGCCACATTTGATTCTTTTATTTTGAAAAGCAAAGGGAATTTTAAGGGAAAATCATTGACTACATTCAAATAAGACATGAATTTAAGAAAATTGTAAAAGTATACAAGGAGGTCAGTTACAGTAATAAAATTTTATGCATACAAAATATTTTTGAGTCAAAAGTATATACTAGCATGTTGGTTTTATTAAAGCTTGTTCTTCTAAGCATGTGAGTATGAACTTAAAATATAAACTTCAAAGCAAGAAAAAAGAACTACCACCATCTAAGTTGCTTTAATCTAGCTGGTTAGAAAGAGTTTTAATTGTCTTGCTTTTGCTTAATTACACCCTTCAATCTGACGATCACTCTCAGGCAGTTGAGGATTATTCTGTTTTCACACGTGAGGAGGGATAGGGCAACTAAGATCCACAAAAAAATTCAGGTGTCATACTCATAGTACCAATTGCCTCATGATTTAATAGGTGCTTAAATCCCTTAGTACGTAAGCTCATGCTGACACAATTCACCAAGTGTGTAGGTTTCCTTTGATGGACATACAGATGGAAGTCCAAATCTCAGTGTTGCTGGCTTTTTTTGAAGAGAGAGTCCATGCCTAAACACAAACAGTCTTTGCTTGGGTCCACTCCTTTCACACAAGTGGGGCTTCAAGCAAGGTAAAGCTGAAACGAGGCTATTTGCTTCTGCGTCCATATTTGCATTCTGTGGTACAGCTAACAACCAGTTAGGCAGGTCACTTCTAGAGTGGGAAACCTGTTTTCACACATCCAGCTTCTATCATTCCCACAGGACAAGAGAGGTGAGCCAGGTTTCCCACATGGTAGCAGTGAGCACAAGAAATCAAATATGAGGTCTGCAATGGTGAAGGTTTCTCTGGTTCTTCTTTGGAAAATTTAGGCCGGTTGACTGATACACTACTACCAGGCGAAAGACCTCCAAGTAGACTCTTATGCTTCTCAGGTAAAATGTTTGTGTCACGTCTGTGAGAAAGGGCTGAACCCCTTAAAAGAGCTGAAGCCCACACTGTTGCTGTTGGGCTGAAGAGCCTCTTCCCTATCAATATCATGGGGCACCCCATGCTGATAATGAAGACCTTCTGTTCTCCACTGGTAAACTTGTCCTGTTTTGAAAGCGGGGCTCCTAAGTAGCTTAGATACTTCTAAAATGTTATTCTGTGGCTTTTACTTTCTGTTTTAAACTGTTCTATCTACAGCCATGAAGCTATATTCAAAACAAACATTTTCTTAACAGCTTTAAGTTTTATTTTTTACTATCAAGCTGAAACAATTACAAGGAAAATAATGCATACAACGGTATATATAATTGAGAAAATGTTTTCTTGAGTGTTTTGTTTCCTACTGATATAAACTTAGAACTCAGCACACAATTTACAAGTAAGGGCCGATAGCTGAATCCTTTTAAATACAGTGACATATAATGGCTGCAGTAAATACAGATTCGGAGGCTACGTTTATGCTAGCAAATTAAACTTGCCTGGGAACATTCCTGCGTGGTAAAGCCGACTAGCACATACGTGTATCTGTAAACTCTTCTCCTGTCCAAAAGAGGGTAGTGGCACCAGCCTGCCAGCTGGGAAAGGTCTCTGGGATATGCAGCCTCCCTCTCCCTCAAACTGCGCCCAGGAATTGGTTTTTAGGATGCTTAAGGTGTGCTGGGGGCCATTCAAACAGTTTTACAGTATAGACCATCGTGTTCCAGTACCTGGGAACATTCCTGGCACCGTTTAATTTACTAGTGCAAATGTAGCTTCAACTGTTTTATATTACAGTAACTGTCTTGAAACATATATCCACACTGGACACTTTTATAGGTACAAGCTCTTGATCTTGCAATCTTTACATGGGCAACATTCCTATTGACTTCTAGAACTGAAATCTTTTTAAAAAAAGTTTCCTTAATTAGTGAGGAATTCAGCCTTGGCCTATAATTAGAAAAGAAAAAGGAAGTAAAATTATAACATAGGAGGAGCTTGCTAAAATACTCCCCAAAACAATTTTCCAATGGCATTAAAGTATTACTCACTAATACGGGGCCTGCTTAACTAATTTAGCAGCCTGGACTAGAGATTCAGGTTTTTGTGCTCTCGTGCTTTTGTGCTGGGTATTTGAAGCTGAAAATGTAAACATGAATGCATTTTCTATAAGAGACTTCTAGAAAAATGTTAGGGAAGGCAGGGCACATTCCTTGCTGGGTTTTGTGTGAGATTCTTTACAGTCAATATCAGTCCCAGAAAACAGCCCGGGGAAGTTAGAGTCTTCTTGCAACAGGCTGACTGCTGTTGAGTTTATAAGGCTATTTGTAACTTTTATGGATAGGAACACCATAAAAAAGCATTATGCAAAGGGACCGATGCATTTATTCGTGTGTTTTCCCCCAGTTAATATGAACTAACATAGTACTGACCTGTTTGGGAGTCACATAAACGCAATGTCTTGCACTTCTTTTTACAGCTGTAGCTTGTTTTGAATAGTCAGATAGATATAAAATGACAGAGGAAAGATTATTCTTTAGAATTTTCACTTTGCCATTTACAAATCAATGACGTTTGCATCTGTCTTAATACATTAGTGAAACGGCTTGTAAAGGAAGACTCTGTTACAGATTGAGCTGAAAAACAATATTGCAGAGAAAAGTATTGCTAGTTTTATTCAGAACCAGCAGATACTATGAATGATATACTTGACACTTCATAAATAATAGCACACCAAAAAAATCAGGAAGAAAATTACTTTTTGGCTCAGTCTTGCAGTCAATTGATATTTTTCCCAAATAAGAATTTTAGGGTCAGTTTTGATAGTCTAACCCTACAAAAGAGAATAAAATCTTCCTTTCTTCCACTTGAACAGCTTTCAGATAGCGATTACTAATTGGAGGTCTGTTAGAAAGATTTATTTGGGAAATGGTTGACTTACTTTCTACAGCTTGTTTTCCCACGGATTATGTTTTTAGTACACATCTCAGAAACATTTTTTTAATGGCAAAACCCTTAATTATTGATGGGAAAAAAACCCCAAACCCAAACTTATGGTCTTTAATTCATCTCAGTACTCATTGGCCTCTGATATAAAGCTTAGCAATCTCCAGTTCATCTCCTCACTTCTTGGTGGAGACTCTAATAATACAGAACGTAACATCGTTATTGCTTGCTGCCGAATTATAGTCCAAAAGTTGGTTAGTTAAAAAGACTAGGCAAACAAGGTCCTTGTGTCTGTCAGAAGCCGGATCTGGCTTTAAGGCTCCGTTATTTCTCCGATAAGCACGGATTAGCTCTTTTGCAGAAGCAATTCCAATAAGGCAAAGGTGCCCTCTGTAGGGAAGAGGCTGTAAATGGTGATGGGTAGCTGGAGTTGTTCAACACTCACAGAAAGCAACAGAAAAGAATAATTTCTGCCCGGTCTGGCTCTGAGAGAAAGTAAATATTACGTATAAATGAAACAGTGTAAAAAAAAAAAAAAACAAAAACCTGCGTAAAAATAAAGCTGAAAATAATACTCTCAACTGCTGATAACATTTTGTAAAAAAGCTGCCCCAATAGGAAATGTGTAGCGCAGTGAAAACTGAGCTGCAGGAATCTTTTGAATAAAATGAAATATGAATTTCAGTCAAAAGAACTTTATGGAAATAAGAGGACTCAGAAAGCAGCACGCTTAAAAAGTCTCTGTAGTATGTACTCCTAAAAAGTTTACCACAAAGCAGATTCATTAACAGTCCCAGGGGGTTAGCATATCGCTTGCTAAGAAATTGCTTTTGTTAGCATGCCCACAGACACAGCTTAGCTGGTGTGCAGAATCTCTAGTGGCTATTTGCAATTATTTGGGGAATTCTTTCCGCAATTCATAATGGCAGCTAATGCCAGCCCAGAGAGAGGCAGGCAATCGGACACTAGTTGTAGTTCATTGCTCGTTATTAGTTATTTTCTAGGCCCCACTTTTATAATACATTAGGATGACCTGCAGTTCTTGTTATCTTGATTTTCTGTCTGATACTCTCCCTCTCTCCTTTTTGTTTTTTACATAGCATTTACATTTCTTTTTTTTCTTTACATCTACCTGATAGATATATACATCTACTTTTGGAGTAACAATGATGTTGCATACAGTAACTGGCGTTACTATGTAACAAACTGTAACATGGAGTGGGCAAAACCCTTCAGAATTATGATTTAGCCTCCTTTCATCTTTACCAGAAAGTCAGAGAAGAAGCCAAAACTAATTCTGGTAGTTGATTTACTATATATTTTTGGGTTACTACAAAAATCTAGACTGAACCATAATTCAGAAAGTGAAGAGCAGTGTTGTAAATATGCAGTCTAATCTGCTTCTAATATGATTGTAAAGAGAAGGGTGGGTTTTGATCACCTGTGGAAAAGTTAAGGATAATAAGTTTTAAAACCTACCTGTTCCTAAAGGTGGTTGAGATTTTTTTCTGGTGTAGATCCTTAATAAGGGCCCATTTTCCTAGGTCATAACATCAAGACTGACTGTCTTTCGAAGGCAGGGTTGAAGGAAAGCAGAATGTAAGCCTACAACATTGCCTTTCCTAATCACAGGTTCTGGTGAAAGAGAGCTTGTTCCTTCCTTTACCCACTGGTGGTATGAGGGACATGTCCCATGTTTTGGACCATGTAAATGTCAGATTAATGCTATCTTTTGTTTTAATTAATATCTGAAACAGTAAGCTCTTTTCCTTCAATCCATCAAATAGTATTGAACCTCCCAGCCTCATTTTAAGAGACGTAATTTCACTACAGTACTTTTTGATCTTCAGGGCATGCTTCCAAGTCTATTTACATAAATAAATGTTTGGGGAATGACTGAGATTATGGAGCTTTGTGGACTTTTGATGTGCCCTCTTCATATCCTGTTGCTTACCCTGTGAATCAGATCTGACATATAGCAGGGTATTCACTCTACCTTCTCTCACAGCCAAGATTAATGCAACTCAGAGCACAAAAGTGAGGATCCTAACTCAATGGGGAAATGCTTGTAGGTGCTGCCATACTATGTGAATGTCCTTCACAGGTCAAATACTCATGACAATTTTTTTCCCTGGCATAAAGCGTGTTTACACTGTAAGGTCTCTGGAGTAGACACCGTCTTACCCTACTTGATTGTTGCATCTTTAACAAAAGTCCACGGTCATATTTGAACGCCCATCCTGAAATGTGAAAGTGACCTCAGGGTAGGTCTCTCAAAATCTTTCTTGGCACTATCCAATCATTCAGCTAAACACAAGACAAACATCCAAGGCTATTTTTTCCTTTTGCTAGGCATCTTGCCTGTGTCTAAACATGCAAGCTGGATCCTTCTGGTTTATTGTATTGATCCTTCCTGCTCCTTTTATAAGACTGTATTTGCAGTTGCAAAGGTATTATTGCACTTTTTTGAAGATATGTAATAGATTTAATTCTGGAAAAGCAATACTTTTCAAGCATTATATTATTTTGGGGGTTTTTTCCTTATGTTTTCTTCTTTTAGGTGTTTCTTTCCAACTAGAGGCTGCCAGTTCCTCAGATTCACTCTATGGCAGCTGCTTCCAGACAGTACTTACACAACCTGTCTTTAGATACTTTGTTTATGTGTCAGAGATAGGAGTCTAGTCTCCTTATACAGTCAATGAAAAGAAGTATGCATGTTCAGCAGAGAGATTCAGAAAACCTAAACTATAAGCCCTAAGCTGATGTTGTGAAAAAAGTCCTAGGTGACCTGAGACAGGCCTCTATCACAAGCGGATTGTAAAATATGTCAAATTTTCCTTTTAGTCTAGGTACCCAATTTCTTTGTTTACAATTTAATTTTCTTTTCTTAATTTCATCAATCATTGTTTTCTTTGTATCCATTTTGCTTTTTACTGTGCAATCTTTTAGTTGCTGCGATCATGTTAATATTTTAAATTCTTCCTCTTTGGCTGAACTTTTTCTATCTATTTTTAAACAGTCATGATCAACCTTGACTTGAAAAAAACTATGGTAAATCTCAATATATGAGTTGTTATTTTCTGGTGTCTTTGTCCTCTTTTCTTTTTTTTTTTCCTTTCTTTTTTTCTTTAAGATTATTAGAGCATTCTGTAATATACAAATGAAATTTGACTTATTTCCTGTTACTGTATCTGGCTTGACCCTTTCTTTCCAGTTTAAGATCATACAAACTGTAAAAGCAAAGTGGCATTGTGCAAAGTCTAAAATATCTGGGTTTTTTTAATCTTCCATTCGTATAGTTTTATTAATTTTACTCAGCTATCTGCAGCTTTAATACCGCTGCCCCCAGCACTTTTCCTGAATGGCTGCCAACTGTCTTTGGGCTCTGTTGTCTAGCATTATATTGCTTGGCCCCAATCCTGAAAAATTTATACACTTGAGTAATTTTACGCATGAGAGCAGGCCCATTGACTATTGATGCATAACGTTATTCAGGAGTGCAAGCATTTTCAGGGCTTGGATAATTGTTTTGATTTTACTGGTCAATCATTGCAAAGTATTTGTAATGGGATTTTTTATCCACTTCTAGATTTTTTTTTTTCTCTTCTCAGTGTCTGTAAACTATCACAAGTTTTGTACAGTCACATGGGTTTGGACATAGGTTAGGTGGTTTTAATGATTAAATCTACTCTTCATTTTGTATTCGTGGTGATGATGCCCACGAACATATTAGTCTGGCTGAGTTGAATGTATTACAGCTTCTTAAGTATACATAGATTTTATTTTTAATTTTACAGTACAGATGAATGAATTGACAGTAGTTGATTCCCGTAGCCGATTCCCATCCCATAACCCATTCCCATGATAACAAATTAGGTATCAGGTCAAACTTTGGAGACTTTTATCACACCATCCATAACTAACCATACAAATATATATGTGCTAGTGATATATTTATTCATTTAAAGGAATTCCAGCTTTTTGTTAGTTTATTACGTGCTTCTAATGCCTTCTGATTGCATAATTACTGGAATAGTCTTCTTGCTTGACTCTCTAGCCACAGAGGATCAAGAGTATGTAGGCCACCAAATATTACAGAGCAATTACTATATAGTTATTTCTCTGTCTCTATGCCCACCTTTTTATTACTGCCATCCCTTTACTTGGCTCCTTTCACTAGTAACTAGTTGCTGAACATCCTCATCCTTTATCTAATTTAAACAAAACACATCAAAATGTACAAGGGTCTGAATCCCTAGCTGCTACAAGTCTCCAGGCTTCTCCTGAGTCAACAAAGCAATGTCACTTTTTTACTGGCTGAGAAACTGGTCAAATAGATATGAAAGCCAGATTACTACTCTCCGACTGATGTTCAATATTGATTTCAACTTCTTTTTCTTTTGCATTCCTTAAATACCATGCATTCACTTCACATCCTTAATAGAGTGCTCCTGCTTAAATTGTAATCTTCTTTAAAATGTAAATACTTCTTTTGGGCCACTGTTTTTACTCTTTGAAGCATGTCCTGTCAATCTCATCCTTATGCAGATCTCAGTAATATGTAGTATTCCCTTTGGAATTTTTCCCCGGTGTTGTCCATTTCCTGTCAAAAGGTCAGGTTTGAGAATAAGCAGTCTACACATCTAGACAAAATAGGAACAAAGCTTTAGGTGATAAAGCCTACTCAATGTAAGATTTCTTCTGCAATTTATGCTACTGCTGAGATTTCTATCAATCAACTTTATTTTGCTTAGATATTTAAGACTTGTACATATTAAAAAAAATCTGCTGATTTCACATATATATATATATTGCCCCTTGTGGAACCTAAAAAAAGGAAGAATTTTTTTCAAATTTACATTCAGCTTCACTTGCAGTGTCACAGTGTGACTAAACACTGATGCTTAACACATTTGTCCATAAGCTTGTTTTTAAGTATGTGACTAGCTTTAATAATTTCCGTGCTGAATAAGAGCCTTCAAGCAACATATTTTAATGCCAGAACCATTTCAGATTCTCAAATGTATTGTTTCAGAGTATTCTTAGCACTCTATTTTGAGTTGTAGTCACCAAACTTTTGTAGTGGTATTGAGCACACACAAAAATTATTGATGTCGAAGTGATGAATGTTGAATAATACAACATAGAAATCCTATCTCAGGTTATATGGATAGTGTCTTGGCATGTTGATTTATTAGCTACAAAACATGGATCTGAACAGGTCCTTATCTACCTTTTTGATATATTTATCAGAAAGCAATAGAAATTATATAGTTATGGAACTTTTAGTTTGTAATGCAATTACATATTTGTGTTACATCTTTTAAACACTGTAGGTACAGTTTTAGATTGAAGTTATAAAAATTAAATAGAACTATATTTTTGGTAACTTTATGGAGATTAAGAAAAGTCTTCTCCTTTCAGAAACTGGTAGAGTTTGCTGCCTGGGTCTAGACTGTCCTACTTCTGGTCCTCCCACTCAGATTTCTAGAGTCAGGGTAGTCCGCTACTGCAAGAGAAGGACTATTAGCCTTCTGTAAACAAACATTTTTCTTGTGGATACAGTTCCTGTACAAACGAGAGGGAGGGTAAGTGAAGAGTGAATAGAAAATATATATTATGAAAATTATACGTAGAACTGTGGTCTTGGTGACCACAAAAAGGAATTAAGAGTTTTAAGAAAGCTGGTTCATGGATGCTTCATAAAATATCCCTGTAATCCTTTGCATATTCATTCATTTCTTCACTATTATTTTCCCTTATATATCAGAACGTAATACAGGAGTAATTTAAGGACCTACAAGCTCAACTGTGAACTTCCAGAATTAAGGTGTCAGGTTAGGACATTAAAATAACTCATTTAATCAGAAATACCTAGTTAGTTGGGTTTTTCTCCTTCTCTGATGTTTTTGCTCACCAATGTGTTGTTATCTTTTGTCATAAGAGTTTCAGGAAAGTTTGTTTTGGTTCAGCTGACTTTTTTGGATCAAGCTCTTTTTTACTAGGGTTTTTTTTTTGTGGATAGTATTGACTTTTTTTTTTTGGAAGTACTGTTGACTCACCCCGAGTACAGTTTAAGGGAAAAATAGTTGACCTACTCTTTTATTTATCAAACGGAATTTGTCTGCTCCTATAAGTTGTGTATACTTACTGATGTGTTGTATCACACAGGAAATGATTTTTGCTATGATGAAGAGCGGCACAAGTTGTCTCCAGTTGTTGAAGTCAGTGAGGTCACCCTTTCACAGTATCCTCCTCATGTTTCCTTATTTCTGTTATTCAGAAAGGCTTTTCCTCTCTGCCTTCCTAGATTTCATTAGGCACATTTATCAGTTTCATCAGGGAGGTGAGTCAAACACTTCTAGTATTTCTGCTGTGAGTTTATATCCTGCTGCTTTGTTGGTTTTCAGCTTCTTGCTTGTAACTTGTCCTGAAATCCTGTTAGGGGTGGGATTAGTTGTGTGGTTTCAAATATTACATATAAAACTGTGGCTGAGATAAGGAGATGCCGTTAATGATTTCTTTTAAAAAATCTCCCCATCTCTTCTGTTTCAGCAATGAGAACCTTCCTCCTTTACTTTTGATCGTCCCATTTTAAACTTTGCTCACTCAAAAATACTATATGGTTTCACAGTATATCATAGCATGCCATGTATTTCCTAGCTCTTTAAACGTTCTTTTCTCCTTGAGGCACTGTATTTCCATTCTTGCTGTGAGTATACTGATACCCAGTTGTGACAGCTGAACTGAATCACATTGCATCTGTGCGCTTCCCTTTTTTCTTTCAGTTCAGCTTCCTTTGCCTGATACACTAGCATAAATCTATTCTTAGGGCCAGGCTGGAATTCCTCATACTACCCTTTTGTTTTCAGTTTTGTACTGTTGATCTTTGTCACTTCCTAATCAGAGGGTATCTTTCTTTGTTTTATTTTTAGTTTGGTGGAGCAATGGTTGTAGTCATCGCTGACACCTGCTGCCTGGCGTGCCGTTACACCTTAGGCACATGACCTGTCTTCGGGTGATGCAGCTGTGGTCAAATTTTTCTTTTCCTATCTGAAAAATTTGACTTTTTGCTGTGAAAATTTGGAGAACAGTATATCAGACACCAAATATTATTCGTCAAGTCGCCATTTTGGTTCATGATTCTTCATCCCAGTTTTCCCTTTGCACTGTCTTTTCCATGTTTCTCGCATTGTAATTCAATATTGAAGTCATCCATCACAAAGAAATGAGCTGTATTCTGGTATTCTGTCAGTAACAGCTTGGAAGCAGCTGCAGAATCATCTTTGCCTTCAGTGCTCTCTTCCTTTGCTGGAATGTAACACTATTCGACATAACTTTGTTTAGGATTATGGTTTGGAATGTGATGTATGTGGCACACTGCTCTATAGGTTTCCAAATGCTTAGTGGC
Source organism: Mycteria americana (assembly GCF_035582795.1). Classification (NCBI taxonomy): domain Eukaryota; kingdom Metazoa; phylum Chordata; class Aves; order Ciconiiformes; family Ciconiidae; genus Mycteria; species Mycteria americana. The sequence continues at coordinate 179,304,847 of NC_134365.1, forward strand.
TTTTTTTTGCTGCCTGTTATAATAAGTACTGCTCCTTCTTGCTCTCTCATCGTCCCTGCTCTCTTCATTGGTGAAATGTTTATTCTTTTATTCGATATATTTTACGTGTCTGCTGTAAAATGCATTTCCTGCAGTCACTCTTGGTGCCCTGACTAATAGAATAGAGTGGCTTATATCTACTCTGCTTAACTCCAGTCCCGTCTAGAAGAGACTGGCCACATCCTCACTAAGGATGGAGGCGGGGGAGGGAGAAAATAGTAAGAACAGGAATGAGAAAGCTCGTGGGTCAAGATAAAGGCAGGGCAATCACCAGTTACCATCATGGGAAAAACAGACTCGACTTGGGACAATTAACTTATTTTATTGTTAATTAAAATAACAATGTAAGCATTAATTTGGGTAGTGGGAAAAACCAAGATAAACATTAAAACAACACCTTTCCGAGGCTTAACTTCTTCACTCCTGACTCCCCTCCCCAAGAGGCAAGGGGGAATGGTCAGTACCTAACAGTTACTCTCTGCTGCTCCCTCCTCCTCACACTTTCCCCTGCTCTGGCAGGGGCTCCCCGCAGGCTGTGATTCCTTCAGGAGCATCCATCTGCTCCACTGCAGTCTCTTCCACATGCTGCAGTGTGAGTTTCTGCTCCGGCACCATGGAGCACCTCCTCCTCCTCTGACCTTGGTGTTCCCCCTGCTGTTTCTCACTCTTTTTTTTCCTCCTCCTCTGCCTGTCCAGCGTTTTCTGCCCTTTCTTAGATATATTTTCATGGATGTGTCACCAGCTTGGCTGATGGGCTCAGCTTTGGCAAATTTGACACAGGGCTCATGGGAGTTTCCCGCTCTTCTAGAACGCAGATTAAACCCAAGAAGGATACTCTAGGACACCTAAAATAGAACTACGTACCTGTGCTTAGGCAATGGAATTGAGCCCAAATTCCCTGCAAATTAATTGAGCAGCACATGACTGGTTAGAGAGTAAGATCTTTGTATGATTTACGTCTTTTCTGGAAGTGCAGACAATCACACTTCTGATATACAGCAGCTTTAATCAGACAGAAAGCAATATGTAATCACATTAGGACATTATTTGAGCATATACTTGCCAAAACTATTGCTAGATGTTCCAGAAATCATCTATATGCTACTACTTTTTCTAATTTCTTTTTATAGTATATCAGATGATCAGTGATATCTGGCCTCTAAGACAAACTGCAGCTCTTGTCTCCAGCTTCTGTTGTCTTGTTCCTGACAGAAGTACGGGAGCAGGACAGAGCATCCTCTTCAGGAAATTTCAGGAAGAAGGTTTTTCTGCATCTGCTATATGCACCAGTTTTGAACTTCTAACTTCAGCAAGCACAATGTCTATGTTTTCTAGAATCACAACAGAAAGCATAATCCAGTCTCCGGATTAAGAGACCTAAATGGAGACATCAATAAGTGAGATGCTATATGTCATCTAAGACATTGCATAGCACATATGACGTGATTGTGTCCCTCTAGAGAGGCAGAAGGATGGCAGGTGGGATATGCTGTTGCAGCTAAAATAACCCTATACACCTCTGTTCCCACAGTTGAACCCTGCTCTCTATCTCTGCTGGCTATAATGGAAGTTTAGATGCCTAGGACATAATTTTATTGTTCAATTTACAGGTCTACTCCCATATTGTGTGCCCTAGGATGTTTAAGACATTTGCTTGCAGATATGATGCAAGATCTGTGGGAAACACATGACCTCCCAATGCAGAACCTGAAGGCCAGGAGAGATAAACTACAGCATTTAAAATGACACTATCCATTAGCGTTCAAGCTACGGCTGCACTCCCTTCTTGTAGTTACCTACAGGTAGAAGCCTATGTTTAAATGTCTTCATCTCAGACTGCATCCTACCATTGCACACAGGAAGAGGAAGGTTAGAAAACCTTTCGGAATTGCTTTCAAGTGTTATTTCCGTGCCATCTCTAAATTTTGAAGGGAGCAGGTCAGCCACTGTTCCCAGGTGTCTCTGTTGATTCATTAAAGGCAGTATCAACAGTAATTGCTACTCAGAACTATGAATAGGCTTTTGCTGAAGAACCTCTATAGCTGCTTCACGTTAATATGGAAGTTAACACGAAAAGTTTAGAATGCTTAGCTAAAACCTGCAATGACTTTTTACCTTTATTATTATCATTTTTACATAGCAACAAGTACACTATACAGTGCATGAAGAGTTTAAGTGTTTTCTCATACAGCAACTTTTAGAGTATAATTGATTCTAAAGAAACAAACAATCTGGAAGTATATATAATACAGCTTTTAAGCACTTGATTATATAAAAAAATCCATTTCACATTATATGACCTCATTTTAAAACCCAATAGCTAAAGAAAGTATGTTATGAATTTCCAATACAAGAGAAATTATAGTTTACAATCCATAGTGTGTGAGATGTGTACTTGCATCTTAACTACCGTGTTATGTATTTGTATAATTGTAAATGCAAAGGTCTTATCATTGGTTTGGTCTTGTATTTTAGTGACTAGAATCGCATAACCTTTACAGCTATAAATTAGGTTGTCTTCTGCCTCTGATGCAAGTTAATATTTAGCTAGTTTGTGCTGGGCTTAAGCATGGGAAAATCATTTCAAGAATTTTTATTTTGCTTTTACACTATGAAGAAACAAGTTGCAGAAATTTGTGCCTTTTTTTAGTCTTATTTAGACAAATGTCAAGTATGAAAATGATCTAGAAAGAAATTTTCATTCATCAATATATATACATTGGTTCTCTAAACTTACAGTTCTTACAGACTTTCTTAGAAAGTCTTTTTTACCCACCAGTTCTCCACTTTCCCTCTGTCTCTGTTTTCCTTTATCTTACTGTTTTTCTCTTGTCAAAATCATATTGCCTGTCCTCTAATATATCTCCTTTGTTGGAGATACTATTTCTTCATATGCAACTGTTCCATCCTAGTCTTATATTTCTTTCCCTTCCACTAGATCAATGGGGCCTTTTATATGCCCAAGTATTTCATGCAGGTCCAGCTAGTCTCACTATTCTAAATGAACACACTTAGGACAGTGTTTGCAGTTTCTGTGTTCTTGGACTTGGATTCAGCTAGCCCGGGATCAACTGCAAATCTTTAAATCCCGGTCAAGTCTTGGTAATGCAAAAGCAGAAGGCAACAAAATAAAGACATTCACCCAGTAAAATTTGTCAAGCATACTGACAGAGTACAATGGCTATATTTATAGTGTATTTCTCATGTGGGTCTGAGATATGCTGCTTGGATACAAGTATGCTCTCTGGTTTACAGAGAGCATAAACACACTTTGGGGCACGTTGTGGGGCAAAAGGTTGGACCTACACTGGGCATGGGTGGGGAAGGACTCCCAGTATGTACTTACCAGCAGTGTAAAAGGGATAGGACATACCCAGCTAATTCGGTGTCTTCCTTTGTGGGGACTTGTGGATGATGGTAGGTAGGCAGTATGACAAGGGAGACCTCCAGGATCACATAGCTCGAGGGCAGGTGGCATCTGGAGGCAAGTACAGCTTTAACCCGGAGCACACACTGCCTTGGGGATACGCTAAACCTGCCGTGGGGATGTGTGGGGCCAGGTCGCAGTGCACACTGAGTTCAGCCTTCTCCTTCCCAGGGTAGAATAAAGATAAAACCAAGAAATCTGGTGAAAAACAGAGTGGGGAAAGAAAGCTAATAGGGATAGAGGATACGAAGTTAATTGGAAGAGGGAGTTATTTGTTCCATTTGAACTAACTTGATCAAAGAAGAATTCATGTGAGTTTTGGGTAAGGTTTATAGCAGTTCTTTTTTTTTTTTTTTTTCCAAAACCTCCTTTGCTTATCTGGAGTATTAACTTTCCATTTCCGCTGCTGAAGCAGATGTTTTGCTTGTCACAGACATTAAGGCACTCTTAATGTGCAGTTACTGAATTCTTTTCTAAAAGAGCATTTTAAATTTGACAATGTTTCTTACATTTTTAAAGCAGTGACCTCATTTTGAAAAGTTTTTTTTCCAATACATATGTCACTACTGGAAAAATATTAATCTGCAAAACTTAGTATAAAATGTCTCCATTTATTAAACGTCTACTGTACAGACATCAGCTGTCACAAAATCCAGTCATGCATCCTTGCGAGTCCTGGCATTCTGAAAAGGGTTTTTTCAAGCAGGAAATATATTTTCTTTGTGATTTTATTAAAATAAATACTTAAAAAAATTTCAACAGTTAAAAATGTCTTTGCAAATCATACCCTAAAGGACTAGAAACTAAATATTACTATGCCAACAGAAAGTAAACTCAGTTAAGATTAATTTTCCTTATGTCCAGACCCATCACCTATTGTTGTAGTGTTATAGTATGTTATAGTGACCACTTCTAACATTAAACGTTTCCTAAACAAACCGTTATCTAAAAATAGCAGAATGAAAGATGAACATTGAAAAGTAATTAGAGGCGTGAATATCTTATTATTCTTCCGTCCTTCTTCATTTTAATTTGTAAATGCATACATTTGATTAATCTTTATATTTTTGCTTTCACAATTTTAAACTGCCACTACACTTTGATCTTTTAAATGATCTTTTTTGCGGCAGTTTAGGAAATTTTACAAAAACAAATGAACTGTGCTTTCCAAAAGGACAACTGATATAATAGATTTTTAAAACGTGTTTATCAGTTAATCAGAGACTTTTCTAATGATGATATCTATTACAAAACCTAATGGAGATTAGAAAGTCAACACTGAAGAGAACTGGGTATTTTAATGTGCCATCACTGTATCTAGACATATTTTTCAGATAAGCACATCCAGCAATTGCTTGCATTCTTCGGTCGCTGATGCCATCTTTAAGTCTGCCTGCTCGAGCTTTTTTTTTTGTTTCTATCCTCTTTTCTTCCCATCACACAAGCTGGGGTTTATTTGAATCTTTTTCTGTGAGATGTTTCAAAATGCTATGCTCCTCTAATTTACACAGTAATGAGGTTGCCCTGTCTCTGACCTTGGAGAGCTAGCTTGGACTTCCTCTATGATATATTTTTGGAGGAGATCTCCACTCCTGATTAGTGCTAATGGGTGCTGAAAAGCTGACTCTAAGAGTTGTTTTAAGTTAGCTCTTTGGGAAACCTGGCCTTCAGTTCCCAGGGACTGCAGCTGTTTTGGGGAAAAGAGAAGCAGAAAAAGAAGGAAAGGAGAGGTTTTATGAACACTCAATAGCTAATATGAAGTCAAGTTTTTGCTTTAAACCATTTGGCTTCTTGTATTGTATAATGAATACAGCACACATTCACCATAATTATAGCACTTACTTCTTCTTGTCCAAACATTTTGAAACAGCTGAAGATTCAAGAAATATGCAGTCTAGAAACCCTGTAACAGAGGGTGAGAGTATGACTTTAGTCAAAGGAGCTAATCCCTCCATGCAGTCCTCCAATTATTTTTCTTCACCAGTAAGTATTGCTACCTTGTTTTATCCAGAATGAATTCTATTCAACGAGCACTCATCAGGTTCCAATCTTAATTAGACTCTAACAAAGCCAAACAAACAAATCACTGTGTTTGCATAAAGGCATGTGGGATGGAGTGCGTGAAAAGAAGAGGTTATACATTTAAATTGTTTTACTTTCTTAACTGCTATAGGTGCTACAAAGCAACAGACAAAATTTATTACACCCTTTGATGGTCAAACACACTGGGTTGAATTATGATCACAAGATTTCATGCAATTCTATACCATTGCCTATCTTTGTGGGTATCTAAAGCTGTTTTCTCATTTTGTCTTTTTTTTTCCCCTCTTTTTTTGTACGTAGAGCTATATTTTATTTCAGCTATCAGATGACAGCTACTGTGTAAAAGTACTTGAGTTCCCTTACATGGTTTGTATCATCACCAGAAATCCTTGATAAAAATGCAGCCTTATTATATGTGTAGTTTATTCTCTCCATATATTTCAGAATGTATATCCTAATTTGATATTCCAATATGTATAATCAGTCAGCACTTTCCTTTCATGTTTTTTGACAGAAACACAGGCAGCATACCAGGCAATTAGTCTGAAGAATGATTCCAAAAACAGTCTTACTTCTACTCTCACTCCTTATATGCTTTGCTGATATGGGATGTTTGTGGGTTTTGGTCTCTTTCTCTGTGGATTCTTTTTTTCTTCTTTTTCCTTCTAATTTTTGAACAAAAAGGTCATCCACTTATATACCTGTTGTTTGCTCCTTGGCTATTGCCTTACAATAAACTCAGCTCTGGAAATAAAAAGTTATTTTTTTGAGAGAAACTGCCTATTTTTAGTCTTAAGAACTTTATTAATTATTAGCCATATAATGGAGGGGCTTTAGAAATGCTAATATGTTAAACTTCATTCTAGTTCTGAGGCACATATACAAATACTCCTTATTATAGCTTTACTACCTTTATGGTGTCTGTCCACAGGACAGAGGAATGAGATAGCAAGTTCAGAATATGTCTCCCCATCATCATTTCTGTACACATGTAAAAACTTTAACTTCAAGTTATACACTTCCTTTTCCACATTTGTTTCCTAGCTGGTAACTTCTAAAAACTTCCAAAACCAAGTTTTAAAACAATCTTTTCGTTTTACTCCCCACCCTCCAATATAAAAAATATTTTAATATTCCAACTATTCTGCATGCAACAACATGCATACAACAATAACTAAAAAAAGGGCTTCTTAAAACATGGTCCAGATTTGTGAAGAGCTTCATGGTTCACTGAACATTTTATTTAATATGGAGATTGTATTCAGAGTTGTTTGATTTGCAGAAATAACAAGCCCAAATGCTTCAGTTTCTAATGGTAATTAGTTTTCAGCCTAGACAGTCTGTTTAGTTATATATTTACTACCTTGTAAAGAACTATCACAACAAGCCCTAAAGCATTATTTGAAAATTAATAAGCTAAAGAAAGAGGAAATTCTTCACTTTTGCATAGCAACACTCTCTGTATTCTACTTTTTGATTGCAAAATCCAGCTTTTCAATTATAGGTGTACTAAATTGTGATGCTTGAAAAACTATAAAAGGCAATTATCAATGTTTCTTAATACCATAAATAACTAATGCAAGTACGTTTTGCTGTAAGGGAAACAAAGGCTAGTATTGTGAACAGAATTCCTTTGCTTCCTGAGTCAGACTAGAATAAACTTTGATTCACATACTTTCGGTGTTATTTGCAATTAATATTAGTTTCTCTAAGGTGGCTAAAATAATGTGCTACAGATTCCATTGCAGTTTACATATTAGAAAATAAAGGCATGTTATTTCTCCATGTTTTAAGGTTCACTTGGCTTTTGTGACATCAGGCAAGGAAGCAGGCAGAAGGTTAGAGCACAATACCTTGCAGTGGTTCAGATATTCCTGCCTTATTCTTATACAAGAAAACACATGAAAGAGTCACTTCTTCACCCAGGTATATCTTCTTCTGTTCTATCCCTTGCTGCTTTTCAAAGTTAATGGAAGAAAAGTCTCCTTTGCCAGATACTGTGTTGGGGTGTTTTTTGACTGGACTCTTCTTCAATGGCTCCACAATGGGTGAGCTCTCAGCGGCTGTGGAGGCTAAGAATGCCTCCATTGTACTCACTCAGCATGCTTTACCATTGATTTCTGCCTCTGAACATGGATAGAGGACACGCTTGAGCTGGCAGAAGGAATCACATCATGACATAGACACCTCAGAAGAAGTATGCATTATGGAAATCTTCTTAACAAAGAGAGTTCCTCAGTGATCATTAGCATTAGAGGTTCTCGCAACTCTCTCTCACAAATGGCAATGGAAAGGAAAGAAGGGAACATTTTCAAATCTTGGAAAGACTGACCCTCTCCCTTTGTGCTGCTGTGTCAAAAGAGCTTTAAATGCCTTTTCATTCCAAATCAGTATAATTGCTTTTGTTCAAAACCAGGTCCAGGCTTCTCAGCAGCAGAGGCAAAGTAAAATGCATACTGTTTCAAGGTCAAGGAACTAAGTCACTTACTTTGCTGCTCCTCATCACTGTCAGTGGTAAAATTAAGTTTTGTGGGGATGGCAGAGATGGAAAACATATGAGGTGGAGTGGAAGGGGTTGGTGAAAAGCCAGGCTGCTGGGCAACGCACAGCCTCACCAAGAGAAGGGAGCTCTGCCTTCACCCTCAGTGCCACACGGAGCTGACTCAGCGTGGAGCTGAGTGGGTAGGCAGTGAAACGGTGGCCTTCTCAGGCTTTTGGACATGCGCAGCAGTCACCTGAACTACCTCATCTGCAAGGCCATGGTTGCACATCATAGCTGAGCCACTTCAACAGCTATGGCTTCAAAATGGGTCTGTTAGTCCCCAACAAGACTCATGCCTCTTCCATCATCCTTTTCCCTTCCCTTCCCTTCCCTTCCCTTCCCTTCCCTTCCCTTCCCTTCCCTTCCCTTCCCTTCCCTTCCCTTCCCTTCCCTTCCCTTCCCTTCCCTTCCCTTCCCTTCCCTTCCCTTCCCTTCCCTTCCCTTCCCTTCCCTTCCCTTCCCTTCCCTTCCCTTCCCTTCCCTTCCCTTCCCTTCCCTTCCCTTCCCTTCCCTTCCCTTCCCTTCCCTTCCCTTCCCTTCCCTTCCCTTCCCTTCCCTTCCCTTCCCTTCCCTTCCCTTCCCTTCCCTCCCCTCCCCTCCCCTCCCCTCCCCTCCCCTCCCCTCCCCTCCCCTCCCCTCCCCTCCCCTCCCCTCCCCTCCCCTCTCTCTTTCCTTTTCCATAGGGTTAATTTTCTTCCCATTCAACTCTCTGAAACAGATCACCAAAGTGCCAGGTAAAGACTGAGGAAAAAAAAGAAAAAAAAAAGAAAAAAAAAAGAAACAGAAAGAAGGAAAATAGTATGTCTCCTTGCCACCCTCACCTTCAGTAGAATCTAGCAATTAAATCAGCTCAGTTATATTATAAAACTACTGATTAAGATGGCTCTTTTTTCATTCTTCCCCAAAGCCTTAAGCCAGAAAGGCCACTTCAAAACAGCAACAAAAAAAAGCCATTGAAAAAGTACTGAATGTGAAACCTCAGGAGTGCTGTTGTACGGAGAAACGAAGTGCAAGTAGCCACATTACCGCTCCATAATCATTTTCTAAGGGCACTCTTAGTTTGAAATCTTTCCCACCCAATTCTGAAAGTTACTGCTCCCTACTAGCAAAAACTGGTCTAAACCAAGCTGCCGGAGAAATGACAGAACAACCCCTAAACATTTTCTGAGAAGGAACTTTTTTTTCCCAGTGGTATTTGGTCTGGGTATTTCCCTGACAGAATTTACCAAGATGACAAAAGTGGTCATTTGTTTCTCCAAGCCTCTTCCAGTAAAAATGTTTATTCACTGTAGACAATGTTTATTGTGTCAGAGAAACAGGAAATACAGACTTCATATCTCAAGATTGCATATTTTAACTTAAGTATGCTTTCTGAAAGTCTGTGATTTCTGCAAAACACAGGAAAATCTCTATAGAAATACTGAGAAAGCCCACTTCTTGGGTTCCAGGGAAAATAAGCTAAAACCTAAAGCATTTGAAACAGAATTACATCCTTTTGTTACATACATGATGGCATTTGTTGTTTATTTAATGCTTTCAGCAACAATGGCCTTGGAAATATACAAACAAAAAGTAATTAGTCTTTTAAGAAGCCTAAAGTTTTGTTGGTTTCTGTGATATATTAATGGCCATAAGTATGTGATGACTTATTTTCAATACAAGGAAAAAGATGTGGTTTTGTTAAAATGCTAATAAGAACAATTAACCTTGTAGTACGTTCATGCATAAGTAAAATATAAGATGTTCATAAACAAGATAATAAGTATGTTTAAACATCTAGCTTTCTTAGAAGACTTCAGTGAAGTCAGCTGAGTTTTTAATATACTTGAGAAATTGAAAAGTGCCTGATGATGTTGTAATAGGAATAAATAAGAACAACAGTCATATAATAGGGTATGTTAGGTATTGTTTGAGGCACAAAACCAATGGATATTGTTTACAAAATCATATAAAATAGATAGTGCAAGAGTTACAAACAGCGTATTTAAGAGCTAAATTAGAAAATAAATTGTTTTCCAGAGAAAAAGGTCTCTGCTTTCTGTAATTCAACTTGAATAACTCAGCCAAATGGATAAAAAACTGTTGAGGTTTGCTTGTTAGACTCATATGAAGTTAGTAATAAAAACATTAAACTAATATCTTGCTGCTTTTACCATGTAGGCACACAATATTTTCTGTAATAGCTTTAATAAGTTCCATATGACTAGTTGGAAGGATAAACTTAATTAAATAACACATTATTAGTTTATCTTTTGCTATCAGTCAACACTTTGCTTAAAACTTTAAAACTGATTGGAAGAATGATGCAGAAGGTTATAGCCTTGTTATAAACTATCACAAGTCAGATTAAAATTTTACAGAATATTTATAATTTGCTATTATATTCTATTACACTTTTCCATTTTAAAGTAAAACCTTTGCTCTCCCCATTTGCACCATCTGAGCAGTTTTAACTCCCTATATTCCTTTGCCTGAAAAGAAATTATATCTGCCCTTTCTGTCATTAAAACAAGGTTAGAGAATCAAATATGGTACATGACTGCTCTGCAGTACCTTTCAGTACAGAAATGTTTATTAAAAGAAGTAAGCATCTACTTGTCTTGAAATGTGTTGCTATAGCTAATATAACAAGATGAAAGCCTTCTTTTTCAAAATACAGTTTGCTTTAAGATTCAGAAATCTTAAGGTACTTGCATCCAAAATCATTAGCACTTGTTAGTTTTTCCTTAAGTTTTAGCAAGCACAACTTTCAGAACACACACAAATATATTCTACAGCTAAAATGACCAAATTTTGCAGAACCATATCAGCATGGAGAAGTGAATTACTTACAAGTAAATTGGGAACTCTTACAAAGTCCTTCCTAAATTGAAAGAAGCCAAAGAAAATAAATGTTTTCTAAAACCTTGTTTCCTTTTTGCTACTACTAGTAGGAAAAATACTAGCAAAACCTGTGAGAAAACCAGTGACATTCTTGCTTTTCTTTCTGTTTGCCTATTCAGACTATAAGTTAGTGCTACAGTCATTTCTTAGTGCTACAGTAACTTCTCAGGAATGTTCCAGTCAAGAAAAAGTTATCCAGAAATTAGGAAAACAATGGCGTTACTTCAATTTGTGGAATAATTTATAGCTGAAAGATAAAAAAATACTTTTAAAAATCTGAGACCCTCATCTTTTACTACTAGCAAAAGCAAGTGGAATACAGTATACCCAGTCCTGCCATGAAGACAGTCTTTACCATCATTCTCCCTGGAGCAACAGGAATTAGGGAACAGACAAGCTAAACAGGGCTGCCACCTCCCTATCAAAACCTGTCAAGCCAAAATACTATTACTTTTGGGACGTCAGTGTCTTACTAAACTACTTAGCATTAATTGACAACTTCTCCTGCAGTGTAAGAGACTTAATTGCAAAGTTAGCACAACCCCATAGTTTGAAGCAGCAGAGCCCAAGTGTCAAAGCTGGCAGTTTAAAAATTAGTTAGCCTAGTAGAAGACAAAATGCAGAGGCTGAAAAGTTCCTCCTGTCAGGGATGACTCTACACGGGCTGGACTGAAAGTCTGTCCTGGTCTCTGTTGTCACCAACAAACATGGCCCACATTTTGCTGCTGCTGTGCTGGGAAATATATTGTGGAGACCACAGAGAAGAGTTTCGTAGTTGTGGCTGACAATTTCTAAGGACCATCCAAGTCCTGCATTAAATCTCACATGCTAAAATAGTTCCTGTTTCAAACAACAGGACAAAGTTTGCTGCTAGAGCAGAGAAGAAAGAAGACAGCCTGTTGGGGAACAGGCTGCCCAGGGAAGTGGTTGAGTCGCCATCCCTGGAGGTATTTAAAGGACGTTTGGATGAGGTGCTTAGGGACATGATATAGTGGTGGTCTTGGCAGTGTTAGGTTTACGGTTGGACTCGATGATCTTAAAGGTCTTTTCCAACCTGTGCGATTCTGTGATTCTGTGATTCTTTGATAAGCTCTTTGTCAGAGAGATTGTTCTTCGAGATACTTACGGCCTGGTTGGGACTTTGTTTTTCTCTCCATAGTGTGAAGCTGCAACTGTACTCGTATGATTTTTATTATGAAGATGTTTCACACCGCAATGCTAATGAGAATTAGATGCATCCCAATAGAGGATCAAGGGAGTTTGAAAGAGACTTGGTCAATCGTTTCAAAGCTACTGTTTTTTCTAATTCACCAAACCGACACTTTTTCATTCAGTTTTTTGCTCAAGCCTTATGTTCAACAGCTTTGGGTAACCTCAAATTCTGGAACTATTTTAATCTCTAAATCATCTTATAATAGGTCAAATGAAAGCTGAGAAGGGCTATGCAACTTTAAACAATCATATATAACAGTTAAATTCATTTTTCTTAAACTTTGTGTAATTTATTATTTTGAGATTTCGGAGAAAAACTGTATCATGACACATTTAAAGGCTTGGCAGCATAATTCACTGGAACTAAAGATGTATATGAAAATACAATGATTTTATTACAAATAATTTATTAAGAAAAGACTAGACAGTAAATAAAGTAGGCACATGCCTGTGAACTCAAATTATAAGAGATATAAACAAATAGATTTCTAAGAGCTATTTATAAACCAACATTTATTAGCAGTTCAGACAGAATTGTAAGTAAGTGTAAAGCAGTCCCAAAAGAGGAATGTGGGATTGTTTTGGGGGGAGCCTTTTCTATTAGGCAGGACTGTGGAAAGCAACTTATTCTTAAGACTGCCACCTTCATTAATAGTATGTTATGTATGGTCTTTATACAAAGTTCATAAAGTCCGAAAGATAATGAGATTAACAGAAAAATATATAACAGATGTTTTGTATAATGTCTAACGTGACGTATAAGTAACTTCAATAAGGCTTTTTAAAACCATAGTCCCCTAAAAAGGTCCATTGAAAGTATGGGACCCTTAGCTAGCAAATTAAAGCCAGCACATGAAATGATAGGCTTGTTTTCTGTAATTACTTTTCACAGACCTTTTAGAAATAGTTTGTGGAGAAACCCCAGGGTTCTGTGCACCACAGATTGCAAACCACTGAATTAAACAGCCAGGACTGGTGGAGGAGTTAGCCAGTGGGCTAAATAGGAACAAAGGAGTAATAGTCTCTAAACACACAGAGCACCCAGAGTCAGGGATTTATATAGCTCACAGTTGGTTAGGCCGGTGATGTGAGTAAAGAGCACTGGATTAATTGAGAACGGTCAAGGCCATTTGTATTTGTTACCAAAGTTTACAGTGGAGATGCATGTAATCAAGGCAAAAAAATGCTGAATTATACCCTAGAAGGTAAGTTTATGATAAAAGAAAAGCACACAAAAGAAGTGTATAGCTGGAGCTGGTGGGGTATTGACGTTACCCTGTGAAAAAAGGTCACTGGCACTCAAAACTAAAGGAGAAAAAACAATGGAAGTTGTGTCTGAAGCTAGCATTTGAGAGCCCAAGCTCTAAGGGCTTCCTTTTAAGGATCCACAGCTGTAAAGGCTGAGGGATGTTTTAGGAATTCTAGATAAGATGAGCTAAGTAATTAGAAAGCTTTGGTATCAAGTAGGGTTGCATTTTGTACGTTTTGACTGTAACCACTTAGTCTAACTAAAAGCCTGACCTAAATCTTACTAAATAAATATTTCCTTCTTTAGTTTCAGCTTTACTGTTCTGTCAGGCAAGATGCGTGAGAGTGAGAATACAGAGTCTGTGGAGGCAGCGTACAAGCAACGCTGTACTTGTGCTACGCTGAGGGACTCCAGATTCTGACACGTTTCCTGCCAAATTTTGAGAGGCAGTCTGGTGTCAATACTACTGGTGTTGATTTTGAGGAAGGACCTGCCAGTGGTGGTACCATGTACTGTGATGCGGACAAATGGAGAGACCGTGTAGTGCCAGTCATGCTCCAAACCATCACAGTATTTACAGTCTAGGTCTGCTAATGCAAGTTCTACACGCCGATGAAGTCCTCAGACTTCCCTTGTAGCAATCGTCTAACTCTATACATGCCTAGTGCCTGAGAGGTGTCACCTCTCTGCTCCATTTCAATTAAACAGATCTCTTTTGTGCATGGTGACTGCCTTGGCTAAAAAGGAGTGTCGCTCCCTCCCTCCCTCCAAAACTGTATGCATTGAAAAGCAGAGCTCACATGAACAGTCTCCAAATGAGAAGTCTCTTCTATGCCCTGAGTAAAGCACAGAGCAACCCTTTGAAAGGTGGCATTTAAACTTTACTCTCTCTTCACGCTGACAACGTCTGCTCTGATTTTTGGCTTCTGAGAACGTTAAGCATTTAATGTTCCCCATGTCTGTTGTGTCCAATTTTGAGACTGATGATTCTAACGACCAACAAAGATGTCTAGAAGATAAGCACCAACTTTACAGTTTCTGATCAAGTTTAACAGTCAGGTTTTTCTGCTTAAAAATTGTGATTTAAAATACCTATTCTTACCTATAAAGTTGATAACATTTTAAATGAAGATTCTATAGCAATAATAAGACCAGAAAATACTGCTAAAATGAGGTAATCTATAGTATGTAGTATAAAAGACAGAGGTACAATAATAGTAGGACAATGAGAAGCACAAAGAGATTGAACAGTTAAATCTTGAAGGGATATTGAATAACTAGAAATCTGATAAAGCACTATTTACTGTAATTACATATACAGTTAAACTTTATGTACATGTTTCAGTTACAATATCTCAAGCTAGTGAAAGAGAATCTGCTGCCAGACCAAAACAGATTGTTCCCACAGGACATCTGCTTCATGTGTTTAATTTCTTTAAAAAAGTAGGCAATACTTTGTAGCTATAAAAGTATGAAAGCATAACGTTTTATTTGATATTATGTCAAAATTAAATAGTTGTGCCACATTTTTTCTTTTATCCCCAATAATATTTAATACTGACATAGTTCTGATGCATCAGTAAATTATCATACAGCTTTCTAAAACTACTGTAGCATTCAGAGTAGGAAAAACACTAAAATATTTTTGCGCTAGACACAGAGCACTTCTTTGGGATTAAACACCTCACTGAAGTGGGATATATGTACTTACATCAAAGAAAACTGTCTAGAAAACCTGTATGTCGGAACCCAGCATTCACAAGGGACTTTTTAGGTAACTTTAATTCCAGACAGATCCATGCCCCTTGACTGATGAATGGGTAAATCATGGAGCAGGACACCTGGCTTATCCAGTAGATGTTCATGCAAGGACTGGCGTGGGATTTAGGCACATTTAAGCTGCAGGTGTCTTGTCTGTATGTCCCAGTGAGGACACTAGTGCTAAGAGTCCTTGGAGCGAATGTGGCACCACCGGCAGTACAGACATTTGCACCTGAGCTAGTCACCCTGCACTGCCTTTGTGGACAAGGAATATAGGCACCTGAGTACAAGAGCCTTTTCAGGGATTCATTTATCTCATCCTAATGTAAACATCTCAAGTAGGTAAATTAACTTATCCCTAAAAATATGTTTCCCTTCATTGACTGTAGGGTGAGCCTAGGCAACTCACTCAGGTGTAGATGTTTGCTTTATATATATATATAAAGTTAAATGGACTTCAGCCTACCCGATTTGTAAGTCCTAACTCAAACTGTTACTCAAAGACAAAAACTGGACCCAGTGACCCAAGCTGTAAATGTGATCAAAGGAGGCCTAGTAAACAACAGGACAATTATATTCTTATAAACCAGTACAGATGAAACTGGTGGTGCTCTCCACTGTTTACCTAATAATCTCAAATACTTGTAAGGCAGGGAGATATCTGGGATCCAGTGCCCTCATCATGAAAAAAAGTTAAACACCTACCCCTCACTCCCTGTTCATCAGGCTTTAATTTAGCTTGGAGAAGGCTCCCTCAGCCTCTCTGGAGAACCTAGCTCACTGAAGGCAAAAGTACAAGAGCTCTGATGCCACAAAAGAGCAAACAAGGAGCAGGATGATCCATAAACCAGTGGTGAGTATGGTCCGCTGGAAAGAGAAGCATAATGTGGTGCCTTGCAGGGGCATAAATCAGTAAAAGATTTAGGAAATGGGGTTTGTCGCCAAGATTTCCATCTATAGATCTCAGGGCCTGATTTCTAGGCTGATGGTCAAACTTCCTTTTGCTTCCCAATTATGTCTGCACTTTTTACTTTTGTCTTATAGCTAGCATTTTTGGAAGGCTTCTGCTTCATGGTGGGTGACAGAGCAGACTGAGAGCAGAACTGCTAAAGGAAGCAGTTTGATTCCTGTTCTTGCAAAAATGAGAGAGACATATATCATCATGGCCGATGGCACGTGGAGCAAGAGGGCAGATCTAGGAAGAATGGGGTAGGATATCAAAAAAAGATCCCTTAATGGAGAGGCAGGTCATTTATTTGTTTTTCTCTTTAAATGAGAAAAACATGGAGAATTTCAAGCAAAACAGATGCAGTCAAATCAATGCGATCAGAAGAGAGGGAAATTATCACAGTCCAGAAATTATACATTTCAGGCTATTGACACTCCTGTTGGGTGCTGGAGGAGTAAGAAAATGTCATCATTACTATTTCCCCGCACAGGTGCAGGATTGGCTACTGAGGCAGTAGTGATTTACAATGCTGTCAAGGACATCTTCAGCTCCTAATCAAGGAAAAATTCAATTTTTTTCTGTACTCAGGTCCATATATCATTTTTTATAATCCTTTTCCAGTTCTATACAGAATACTCAGCCAAACTCCCACCTGAGCCCTTCAGGAGCTGTAACTAAACTGGATAAAGTGCCCATCCTCAGTAACTGGGATGCTACTACCTAAGTAGATCACAGCAGTTACAGAAATGAGAGCAGGACTCTACGTCCACAACATGGCTGCCACCCTATCACGGAGTCTTTCATACATCTGTTCTTCATGCACCAGACTGAACCCAAAAGTTTCCAAAATCAATGGGTTTTCTTTACAGAGGTTGAAAATGTAACCCTGAGTGACTCAGTCAATAAAAAATGACTCATCAAATGATAGAGTTTAAGACCTTATGTTAATAACCTTAGAGTTAACCATTTCATTAATTCTACTATTTAGTTTGATTATAGAAACCTGGCATTTGAATAAATCGTATTTCCAGAAAGTCATGCTGTCTTCATTTTTTAAGTGCTAAGAAATGGAAAATCAACCACTCCTCTTGCTGTTTTGTTCTTTTGGTTAATCATTCCCAGTGGTAAACATGAGTTGTGTTCTCAAACTGACACCAAATTTGAACACAGTATTCTAGCAGGAGAATAATCTTTTGGGACCTAAACATCACCTTACCTGTTTGTACCTCAAAAACCTGAAGCAGTTCTTTTTGCCACGTTATCATGCAGGGAACGATGATATTATGACACCTCTCATTGTTTCCTGAGCTACTGATTTCCAGAATATAGTTTTCTAGTGTTTAGATGTGACCTAGATGCATAATTTTGCATTTAACTCTAATGGGTTCAGCTTGCCAAGCAATCCAAATTTTTCTTTATAACTTTCTGGTCTTCATAATTATGTACCACTCTGCCAATCTCTGTCAGCAACGTAATGTATCAACAGTGTTTTGATATTTACTAAGGCATATGGAAATGTTGAATAACATCATCTAATTCCTAGTTCTTACCACCTGTATTTGAAACCATTACTTGATAAAGGGCTCTTACCGAAAAAAAACCACGTTTGAGAGTGGTGTGTTAATCAGTTCTTCATGTATGTACTGACTGCTTATTAATCTGGCAATATATGTGAATTTAGGATACTACGATCAAGCACTTTTGACACATGGGCAATCACAGAGATCCTTGAGGTCAAAGAAGATGCTAAATATTTCCATACGGGAAAACATGAGGAAACAATTAAGCATCCCCCTCCTTATAATTAATGAAACAGTAGAAGTTTTCACCCCATGATTACACTGAATACAAATTCAGGGGAATGTAACTGATTTGCATGTAGCTCTGCATCTATAAGAGAGAAAGAGTCAGAAAACAAGCCAAAAAATAGTACCAAGAGGAATGAAAACACGGAAAAACACTGCAGTCATGAGAGAAATGAAACAGGGAGAGCTTTTTGAGTGATGTGCTGTCTCAAAAGCTGGCATAGAACTGTGAGAAAGGAAATGCTCTCCTGTTGTTTAATTGTACTGTGTTTGGAGTAATGGAACCTCTGTGTACATTCTTTGTAAATCAGAATGATTTCAGTAAGAAAACTATTTAACTCCTATGGCATCAGGGAGGACAGGGTTTCTTAGATGAGGGCTGAGATCACCTTAGCCTGTTGTTACATGGAAGCAGTATAAGCAAGGGTCAGAGTCTCCCAGTCCAGAATTTCAACAAAATTCTCAGAAAGCGTAAAGTCAGAGTGATGGACAACAGCTCTTGAAAGAATGTTTTTCTCAAAGACTTGTAACTCCTGAACTCTTTTGAGAATAAAGTCACTATGATTAAGAAATTCTTTTGCCTAAGCTTCTGTTTTTTTGCTTTTCTAGCATGTCATCCCCAAAGGTGTGAAACTGGAAATACAGGTTTTGTAGGGTTTTTGTTGTGATTTTCAACAATTTTATGACCTCCATGTAGTGATAAAACAATACTTTTGTTATATTAATGTTCCCTTCTTAGTTTCCTTATATAAATTTTTGCATTTCACAACTGCTATTTTGTATTATTTATAGTCTACTACTCTCTTTTTTCCCCCTTCTGGCCAAAATTAACCAAAGTTATTCTGTCTTCAACATAGAAGCAAAAGATTTTAATCTTCTAATAAATTATATTCTTAAATTACTAAAAGTTATTAAAAAATTCTTAGTTTTAATTAATCTTTTTTTCTTCTTCCCCGTTTTGTTCCAAATCAGCTGTGCTCATCCTCATCTTTGTGAAAATAGTTCTTTCAAAAACTAAGCATACATATTACTGATGGGTCTTTTCCTTGCTTGCTTACCCACAATAAGCAATAATAAACAAGCTTAAGTCAAAATAAGAAGTTCCTAAACCATTCCAGTGATTAAGCAGTTTTTACCCATCATTCTCATATCCAAAGTAAAATTATCTTTTCTTGGCTGTTATGTAATTTGTGTCACAGTCATTTAGAAATTCTATATATATTTAGCTCCTGAAGGAGGTCTTGGGGTCCAGCCCCATGCTGTTGCCAACAAATATCAGCCATAATCCATCAGCTTATAAAGTACCATTTTTTTTCCTGTCACTCTCCTGAAAGTTGTTCAGGGCTTCTTCTTTCTACTAGTTACAAGTCTGCTTCCTATTTATAACCTGAATTTATGCCTGTTTTCCTTAGCTTTGTTTTTTCCCATGGTGGGGCTTATTTTCTTGGTGTTTTCAATAGAAAACTTAGCCAGTTTTAGCAAAAATAATAAAGTTTTAAGAGCCTGTACCATGGTTAAGTCATCCTTCTTAAATAGGGCTGAAACTGAGGTATACATGTACAACGATATTAATACTTTCCCATAGCTACAAGAAACGCAGCCATTGGTACACTTTAATGTATTGTTTTCCAATTTTGAAGTTGTATCACATTGGTGTCTCACAGTTATCCTGTAACAAGATTGTGTATCCGTATCCTTCTGTCATATCCACCTCTTCTATCATACTTAGTTATTGAGTTATTATTAGTAGTAGTAACTTTGAACTGCTGGATTTCACTGATTTTCACAGAATCACATGGTAGCTGAGGTCAGAAGGCATCTCTGGAGATCATCTTATCCAATCACCCTGCTGAAAGCAGCATCACCAAGAGCAGGTTTCCCAGGACCATGCCCACTTGGGTTTTAAATATGTATGGGGATGGAGACTCCACAACCTTTCTGGTCAACTTGTTCCAGTGTTTGAATTTCTTTTATACAAGTCTCCCAAGCTGAAATTCTCCACAATGATCCTTCTCCTCCCCTGCCCCCGCACACATTACAGAAAGGCCCAGAAGGCAGATACTTCTGTGCCTCTCAGTCACCGATTTCAGAGAAGAGAGCCATGCCTTTTGTGTTCAATATCTTTTGATTCTGGGGTGCCAACATCTCCATCATAGCATCTTACTCTTTTATCTCTTCTGTCCCTCCCAAGCAGGTTTTAATGGGTGATTTTAGTATTCCAATAATATGAATCATTCCACCAGATTTCACTTGTTTCAGCTGTGTAAGACTTCGTCTTTTCAATGAGAATTTCCAGTTCTTCTTGTTCGTTACCTCTAATTGACATGTAAGCAACTGAAAAAATGTCTTTTCTTCATGATTTTGGTTATTGTTTTGAATTGTTCATGACATGCTAATTTGAACTACATTTGCCTCGCTAATGCCCTTCCGTTCCACTTTTATACTTTTTCTGTCACTCAAACAGAAGACAAGTTCACTGTCGTCCCTTTGATGAGCTGCATGCCATCTGAAATACATTGTCCTTTCTGTGGCCTTGATGTAGGCCGAGATTTTCAAAAAAATCCTTCAATTCCTCACTAGCTACCCATCCTCCAGTATCTTCTGTTTTTTCCCTTTCCACAATAGCAGAAGATTGACTGTAAAGACCACTTAAATTTCTCCTTCTTTATTTCTCTTCTTGGACCTCACTGTAGTTTGCATCCTTCTGTGGGATAGTTGACTGCAGTGTGTATCATGATCAGTAGAGACTTGCCAGACTACCTCATAATTCAGCCCAATCTTGCAGTTACAATGGATCTTGTGACCACACTGTGTACATATGTAAACAGTGCAGATATTTACATGAAACCAGTAAGAGGTAGGTAAAATATTTCCTCTTCTTTAGAATTTTACAATGCAAAGATATCAAAAGCATAGTTCAGAGCACCTGTTTTATAAATGATAATATACAATAAACAAAAGCTTGTATTAGTAATACAAAATCTAATGGAAAACCTTACTTGATTCATTTCCAGGGTTAGAATAGAACAAAATTCTTTTAACCTAAAGTCTGCCATGTGAAAATACAAAAATGACAAATGGGATCTTTTTACATTGACACAGTTGCAGTTTTTCTATTTGGGTTTTAAATTTTGCTGTTCAATTTGTTTACTATGTTTTATGGAGTATTTGTTAACCTAGTCTATTTTATCTCAAAATTTCCTACTATGCTACTGCTAGACAGAGCTCCATTGATTCACTGGCCACAAGGCTGTTAAAATCTGCTCAAAGTGGATGTTAAATGAAATGTTGTTAGTATTTTATTTACTAGTGTTCCCAATGTTTAAAAAGTTAAGTGAATGAAAAATTCTAGTAAGTCACACCTCAGATGAAGCTGGGAAAAAGCCATTGGCAGCATAATTAATGTCAGAAGCCGACACGATTGGTCAGTTTTTGAAAAGGACAAAATTAAAGAATAAAATACGGAAAATTCTTTCAATAAAAAGAGGGGGAATGAACAAATAAAACCAAACCAAAACCAGCCAGACTTGTGTTAGGATAGGTCTAATGTAGGAAATAATATTTATATACATAAATATATACAATTACGATGCATTTTAGAAAACATATCCGAATTTAATATTACAATTAATAGTATTAAATGTCTGAAAATGATGGCAAAAGGCAAACCCCCCTCCAACAAACAAACAAAACCAAATAACCCCCAAACTCTTAAGTACTATGCCAGGAGAAATAAAATGGTATTTTTTGTTATTTTTGAAGTCTGTGCAAAGTTCTAGAAATTCACAGAGCTATGAATTCCCTGCATGCAGTAAGAGAGCTAACAGAGCATGTAGGGAGCAACTAGTGTCTGAAAGATTTCTGTAAGATTAGGACCACTAAATTACAATATCCTGCTGTAACTTCAGACAGTGTAATCCTCCTCTAAGTAGACTATTTTAGATTTATAGTCCACTCCAACCTGTTTGCCTGGCCTGAACACTAAAGCAAAGCTTGGAACACACAGTTCCCAGGACTTAGCTATAACTGAGTATTTCTACAGCAAGTTAGATAGGAGTTTACATGCTTTTTCGAATCTTTGTTCAACCTGAACCAGTTGATACCTAAATTCTGTTGATATGGAATTCTGTGTTGCAGTAGATACCTAAATTCTGCCTGAGACCACAACACTCATGCCTAATGAGGGCTCTTTTTTCTTTATTCTGAAGTTCCTCTGGTGTGCAGGCAAAGGCTTAAGATACATTGCTTCAGCTTCTAAATCAAGTTTGGGCTTCCAACTTTCCATTGATTTCCAAAGAATAAGACTGAAAACTCTAGGAGTTTTTCTCCTAAAGAAATTTCCTAGGAATGTCAGTCTTATTCTTCGTTGAGTGAAGACACTTCCAGATAAATAAAGAAAGTAGAGTTTTAGTGTAAAACACGTAGGCGTTCTTGGAGGCAGAGCCCAGAACTCCTTTTTCCTCTGACATGCTAGGCACTCAGTATGTGCTGGGAAAGTAAGAAGATAAAATGTCTCTTTTGGAGCACAAGACTATAACTCAGACTGTATTTTACAGCAAAAAAACTGCATCTTGTTTCACTTTGGTTTTCGTTCTGTGTTTTAGGGACAAGAATATTTCCTGGAAGCTATCATAATGCCTTTGCATTTCTTCATAACGTATCAGAAAGAGCTCTGGATGTTTTAGGAATGAAGCAGAAGTGGATGATAACTCATGTATCCTCTAAGACTTTTTCCCATATGAAGAACCTGGTAGTCAGTAATACAAGGGAATATGTGACAGTAAACTAGCGACCGTGGGCTGTCTTCCTGTGTGGCTACGCAATGTTTGCAGAACACTTTGGTGTAGTACTACTTTAAAAGCATAAATTGCAATGCACTGTGGATCTGTGGTTATGTTTTTAATGGAGAAGAATGTTTTCATAAGAAATTACTAGGCTGTAGTAAGGTGGAAAAATTCATCGGAGTTTCTTCCCTGCTTCAAAAAGACGGGAAAGTTTGGATTCTTGTGATTTTATTTCAGTGTGAACAGTCGCCCCAGGATCCCTTGTACTTACAGTGAAAAATTCTCCACATAGGGAGGATTCATCTGACCTACTTTGAACAGATACATTTAATCAGTGTAATCCTGCTGTCAATGACCCAAAAAAGGAGAGTTCATGAAAGCATGAAAGTGATCATGCCAGTGCCTTGGCAATAGCAAAAAGCCATCCTAATAATCATAAAAAGCAATCCTCATTACAACCAGGAGGGAAGGAGCAATCGATGCTGAGATAACTGAGCTACTTAGCTACATTTTCTATTCATAACATTGTTCTTAAAATGAAAAATGACATATTTTGATGCCTGTATGTGTAAGTGGTAGAATGACTAAAAGGAAAAACAAAGAAATGCTCTTGAGGTCTTCTCACTCACTCAAGGCTATAGTTCAGAAGTCGTTATTAGTCAGAAAATACATACAAAATGCATTTTTATTTTAGGGTAAAACCCATTGTATGATAGTTGGTTGCAGAACACTAATTCCAAAACATGTTTTCTCTTCTGCCTGTGATCAGACTCTTCTGTCATTTACCTGAGGGGAGCAGAGTGGGAAGTTAAACTCTGGTTAACTCCTTGCTCCCTCTGGATTAGGTAATGTGGAGTGTTTTGCCATGCCATGCATCAAATATTTGAGTCTCTCAGTGGAAACTACAGGTACTTACTATTATAAATACATATTTTCATAGCTTTCTCATTGCCATTCCTGCACTTGTTCCCATCTTGTGATATTACTGCAACTATGGGAAGATTGTAGCCAACTCAATTTGGAAAAACTTTGCAAAGTAGCAGTGGTATCTGTGTATCTACATCAAAGTAGGACTATGTTTATTATTTTTCTTTTAAGACATTACCCAAATGCTCTAAATTCAGACTAAATTATTACAATACTAGACAATACACAAACATTCCCTGCCCCAAGGAACTTACATGACAGGAACACAAACAGGAAAAATACCGATAAGGATTAGATAAGGATTACTTCTTTCTTTTTGGCCATTCAGCTATGTGGTTGAAGAATTCATAAACTATGAGTTTTAAACTAAATTTATGTTCCAAGTTGCTTACATGGTCATTTTTCTTCTTCTCCATTACTCATTTGTTGTAAATGCTATGATGACGTTCCCAGAATTGCCAGGGAATTATCTTTGAAGCAGTATTTTATGACCCCCTTCTTCAGTCCTCAAAAACATATGCAAGAGAGATGTAATCAAACTCATAAAAATACCTTAATTGTGTATTCATTTAAATGACCTTTGAGATCTTCAAAATGAGATTCAGGTGTTTGCATACTATTGGATCTGCTTACAACATACACCATGAAAAGCTTGACAGGTGTATGTCGTGGGCTTTGTTTATTTGAAAGTACTTCTCACAAAAGTAGGTTTGTGCTTAACAAAAGACAAATTACTTGGTGTTAGAAAGAGAAGACCCAAGCAATTGGGAGTTGTAGAAAAGATTTTTGTTGTTTAAAAAGGACACCCAACTGGAATGAAAACATTTCTTTTCTGAAAGGAAGTGCAAACAAAGAAGTAATTTTAAAGGGCAAAATTTCCTAGAATCAAAAAAAAAAAAGAACTAATGAAAAAGCTATATTAAATACAATGAGCTTTTGAGTCAATGACTGTTTCCTTTGTTTCCTTGATCCTTTTTTCCCTCTTTACAGAAGTACTTGGGCTGAATAGACTGGCTGGATTTCTCTTGGAACAAAAAAAATCCCCCAAAACAACAAAACAAAAGAGCAGAACTTCCATAAGACTTTATTAATTCAAAGACACACTTTCCTGTGGCATATTTCTCTCGTCTCAGTTTCCTGGGAGTTATATAGGGGAATGTACGCCTAATACAATCAGTATAGCTGACAAATACGTATCAGACTTTATGAACTTTATGAAATACCCCTCTTTACTTTTCTGAGTCATATGTGAGAGGCAATTGTCCTTCTCTACGTATTAAAGGTATGACATACCCTGAGACCTGGACTTCACATGTCTACATTGCTCATCCAAGCATCCTGTAATTCAGATGTTGCAAGATCACCATTGCTCTGAGACTAATTGCAAGCATCCTACACATCTCAACAGCCAATGTTTTACATGACGTCAGACCTTCTAGGAAGGACCTGTCCCAACGTTAATGATGTAACATTGCTGCAAGGGCTGATAGAAGAGAGGGGGGGACTCTGCGTGATCAGCATCGCCAAGCTTGTTCACCGAACAGAAGCAGACCTGTGTGCATGCTGACAGGTCAATAAACCTCGTCTTTCTCCTCAGCCAGGTTTCAGAATTCAGACGCAGACCTTCACTGAAGCATTTTTGGCAAAAAATACTGCCTCGATCCCATGCCTGACCTTACACTTGCAGTCTAAGATGTATGGCCACCTTCCTAAATAAAACAGGTCTAGGACAAAAACTTGCATAATGGAAGTCTCTGCTCTGTGTCTTCACTGTTTAGCTCACTCTCTGGCTCTGTTCTGGACTGCTCCAACTAGCTGTACTCAAAATAATACCCAAGTAGAGAACAGTGGATATTTAATCTCAGGGATGGCTCTCAAAAGACAGTCCAGGATAAGTCTATCTCATACGTGGCTCTCTCCAGCCACAGCTGTTCTTCAGCTTTATCCTGGGAAACTTTGCACCCTCAGCAACCTTGAAGTTGCTTTATGCCACACCTCACAGCATGCAGCACAGTTTCTTCAGTTTCCTGCTATGGGAATGCCAACCTCTTTGCTGAGCTGCAGCAAAGCCCTTGCACTGTTTAAAACAGTTTAAGTTGTCAAGACATACAAAACACATGGAATAGTACCAGACCAATAGAAACACAACTCCAGGCCCAGAGGAACTCCAGAAGAGAGTGCTCCATGGTGTGGACACAACACATTTGCTTATCCTAAGTATTACAGGTGCAAGATTCTTCACTCTGCCTGCAGGGGTAGGAATTGGTCCCTTGTCTTCTTTTATTGATCTAACCAGACCATCCTATAAACTAAGCACTTGAGTTTTGAACATTGATAAAGAATACCCTGAACTGCTGAAAAAGTGTAGGAAAAAGGCCCAAGCCCATATGACTTGTTCTATGCAGGAAACAGAGTAAGGCAGAATCACTGAGGAGCTGGAAAACAGAAAGACTGGCATTGCCTTAAGCAACATGCACAGAATAGGAGATGGCGTGTACTCGTAAGCAGAAAGAGCGCTCAGAAGAAGGTCTGCACCATTACTGCATTCCTGCTTTCATGGTGGATCCTGCTTTCATGGTGGATTCTGTGTATTTATGTTTTCCTTTCCTTCTGATTTGAAAGAAAAGAGGGCAAACTACTTGGTAGCACCATATAACTATTCCTGTCTACTGAAGGCACTCTACAGTATCTTCATGCTGTTATATAGAGTAATGAGTGTACCATCTCTGAGAATTATGGAATTACCACTTCAATAAAATGCAA
Source organism: Mycteria americana (assembly GCF_035582795.1). Taxonomy (NCBI): domain Eukaryota; kingdom Metazoa; phylum Chordata; class Aves; order Ciconiiformes; family Ciconiidae; genus Mycteria; species Mycteria americana. Next base: position 179,331,231 of record NC_134365.1, read on the forward strand.
CACTGCTGCCATGAAAAGTTTGTAAGTTTGATAGTTCACTCTGAAATTAATGCAAATGGCTTTTGTATTCATTATGGAGATCTCTCTATATATCTTAATTCATATATCAAACTTTGGTAGTTGATTCATCCATCAGGCATTCCTGAGTGCTTTTCAAACCTTCAGAGAAGTAGTCTAACTACATTCCTGAATTAAGATTTTGAAGTCATTAGGGTGGGAACATGTAAAGAAAAAACACATTTAGAACTATAATGAGAGTAAAGGAGTCTTTTAAGTCAATTATAAATAAGCATAATTTATTAGAAATAACAAAACTTCATACGTAGCAAAAATACAGATTGTAACAACTCAGCAATTAGGGGATTACTGCTAAAACAAAAGATCACTTTTAGCTCTTGTTGGTGAAAGAGAATAATATTGAAATTGTGATTAGAAAGTGGGGAATTTCCAGACTGTCACTGTAGGGTTTTCTAGGTAGATTTACACCTGCAATTGGCCTATTGAAAGTAGTTCGTCAACAGCAGCATTCAGCAGCATTCCATAACCACTTGAAACAAAAAACAGCTCTCCAGATGGGAGAGAATAATTCTGACACCACAGGTGCTGGACTGTAAATTCATAGTTTGTGTGAGTAAAGAAGTAGTGCCTACCTTCCTCACCCTAGAGAGACAATCCTGCTTCGATAGGTATGACATCTATATCATTAATGCCACTCATAGACATACCTAGGTAAGCTTTAGTTGACTAGCTGGTGTATAATTAGTGTATTGTCATAGTACAGAGCTCAGCACTGGCTGTAAAACCTGGCCAGGCTTCTAGCCCATAGCCACAGACTGCAGTGTAGTCATTCTCTGAGAGCTGCAAGACAAACAAGGAGAGAAACTATAAATTCTATTTTACAGGCAGACATTTTAAAATGCACATAACCGTCTAAAGATGCAATTAGGTAATGCAACAAGGCAGTTAGTGAGATTTTCATAGGCATCTACATACCTAACTTCCATTTCATAAAACTTCTTAGAATTGTAATGTAGACCCATCTGTGTCATGACAGTTTTAGAAATTTGGTGTACGGAGTTTAAAGATACATCTCTACTGGTAGATTAAGCAGAGCCTGCAAATGTTCCTATGTCTGTTAGAGCAGTTTCTGACAAAACGTTGGCTAATCCAACTAGCACCCTACAAACAATTTGTGATTTCAGTTTGGGGGTTAGGTAAGTCCAGGGACCATTCCCAATGGCCAGTTTGCAAACAGCTACCCTGCCTGGGAGAAAAAAAGCATCTTATTAGCATAGGTATGCATGTTCCATGCCAGAGGGCCTCAGTTCCCAGGAACATGCCTGGCCACTTTTAATTTACTTAGATGGCCATAACCTAGATGGACTCGTACAAAGGGTCACCTAGGAAGTCTGTAGCAGAGCCAGTGATTCTGCCATATCTTAGAGTGCCTAACTGAAAAATATAAATTATAAATATAAAATCACAGTAAAACTTGTTTCCAAAAGTACAGCAATTTTTTATACTAGAAAATATTCTCCTACCATTAGAATAAGAAAGACAATGTAGGCAGTACAAGCACTACAGAAGACATACAATGAAAGATCTTGTGATTAACAGAAACATTGCTTAAAGAAGTTTCAAAATAACATTTGTACAGGGGTACTTATCACAGACAAGGATGGTAGAATGAAACTAGACAATGTTGGAATCCATTTATTTAAGTGCTTGCAGTTATCATTTCAAGGCAAATGAAGCAATAATAAATACAGAGCATTTGAAAGAAAGATAATCTGTATCCACTGCATTTTAATAAACAGTAATCACAAAAATCAATGCAGGCACATTGGATCTGTTTTTCTATTAGTTTTCCTATTACTGTTCTCCCTTTCTCTTCTTTCACCTCCTTTTTCTATCTAATACTTGATGGAATGATCTGTAGTTCCTATTGTTTTGGTGTCTGAACTTTTGTCTTTATTTCTCTTTCAAAAGCTGGGTTTTAAACTTAAAAATTAATTTCCTTACTTGTAGTACCAATACTAACAGTCCTAACACCTAGCGAACAGTATATATCTGCATTTATTTTCTTCTTGCAATCAATAGGTCAGAACTGCTTCTTGCTAATTTTAATCTGTATTAGGGTGACTGAAAAGGATGACACTTCCCACCATGAAGTCTGGGAACGAGAAAGTGGATCAGTAATAAAAGCCAGATAAGTGTATTTTAAAAGTATACTTTTTCTCCACCCAATTTTTAAAACACTGCTAGGTAAGTATAAGATCAAATTTTACAGATATTTACAAAAAATATGATTATTTCTCCAGGCAATAAAAAAGATTTCAGCAAAGTCAGCATTTACTGGAAAGTACAAATACTTTTCCCTCCCACAAATATGATTGTGTATCAGATTAACCGCTGAAATTTAAGCATAATAAAAATATTCAGAGAAGCGATGAAAAAATAAAAATATGAGCCTAATTTAGCGCACATTTGTTATACCTATGTAGGAATGAGAAAGAAAAATTTGGCTACTGGGTAGAAAATAAAAATAGAGTAAAATTATTTATGGTGATTTTCAATCAAACAGGTTTCTGGTTTTAAAGAGTGAGCCAGGTGTCTCCAGAAGCAATTTGTTGCATCCTGAAGTAGATGCCTAAGTGAGAAGGACTGAGAAGGACATCTTCTGGACCTATCTGTCTCTCTCTTTTTACTACAGAGGATGCAGTTCTTGGCATTTAACTCTTATACAGCTGAAGTCATGTGGGTGAATCCCATTCTAGAGAACAAAGGTAGGATATTAGAATGACAAATAATGGGAAGGGTGCCAGATCACCCTCTCAACCACTGCCCTGCAAGAGGGAATTGCTGGAAGTTGCACAGGGTACCTCCCTTTGTGTCAGGTAAGTGCAAGCATCTTAAGGCAAGTGCAAACCTGAAGTTTCCTTCAGGAAATAACAGGTGGGTCAGCTCAGAGCTTGCACTAGGGTCATACCTAAAAAGAAAGAAGTAATGTAGGTTTGGCCTTGAATCCACCCAACACAACAGTGCAGATGAAACCATTTTCCCTGGTAGCTCAACATACCCATTTTGATACTATTTACTATGATGTTACCAGAGGATTAGGTAAAAATGGGAACCATATGTGTTAGACATTGTACAAAATAGCAAATGGGTCTCCTCCAAAGGGCTTTCAGTGTTAGTAATGGACAAAATCAGGAAAAGGGTTATGAACCACAAATAGAGGCAATAATCATGTTAATTCCTAAACTAACTTGATGGATTTGTTTGAAAGAGATTGCTTTAACTGAAAGAAAAGAGTAGAAAAGTACAATAAGACCAGAATGGGAAAAAAAAGTTTGATGGCCAGCTATGGGATGCTGATGTAATGAAAACACTAAGGATGGATGGACAGAAATGGTGACTTGGTGTACAAAAGCAACTTACACATGTCATGATATTCTATGAGCTGCCAGCTTTTGCTGGCTTATCTGTTTGATTTTTTTTTCTTTTTATTTCCTCTAAGTTATGTGAAGGTTGAAAAAAGGAATCACAACATGGATTTGAGTGCCCTCAGAATATGTGTGAGATGGTTTCCTCACAAACACCTGCTTTTGAAAGGAGATCTAGAGAAGGATGACACAAATAAGCCCCACTGTACGTAGTCGTCAGTACAAAAGTTTGAGTTTCATATGTCTTTGTAGCTGCATTAGCTTCAGCTTCCGTATGTTAGTTTGTACTCCATGTTGATATTTCAACAAATGACCTGTATCACAGCTGTGGTAGGCAGATTCTTACATATAAATTAACACTGCTAATGTCAAGTAGTCAAGGTTCAGTGCTGACCATCATTTCATATTATGTCATGTAAAGACTTCAAATATCATGTCCCTATGTTGCCTGTTTTTACTGACAACCAAGCATCCTAAGCATTGTAGCATTTTGTCAGTTCAGCAGATCCAAAGCCATCCATCACTGCTGCTATTTCTGTCATATGCATTTAACTTCAACATCAACCAACAGTCTGCAGTCTTGGTTACTGATCAGTATCATCACAACTGTCAGATGGGGACTGAATTTTTTTTCCCTCCAAAAGTTGGTTACTGCAATGTTTGATATAGATACTTTCCTTAATAAGTTTTCTACACCATGTTTGATATTTGAGTACGGGAATGTTTCCAGCACAAACTTTCATAACTAATTTAGATTTTTAACATCTTTGTTAACACTTTATGCATCAATATTCGGTGTTCCAAGGATGTTTCTTTTCTTCTAAGAGTCACACTCCAAAAACCATGAACTTCCTGAAATCAAGGGAGCAAGTTCAAGAGATCCTGTAGTCTTAAACACAACTGATTTCAAAGACATGTAAAAAAACCCATGGAAATTTCACTGAAGTATTGGTATGACAGTTTGTATTGATTTCAAAGTTAATATTCCTTTTTCATTTTGTTGTGAAGATGAATGAAAATGATTTAGGAAAGTACCTAAACAAAGTTTAAATTCCATTGATCTCAGATTGTCATCTAGCAACCTTCTGGAATAGGGTATAAACAGTCTTATTAAGAAGCAGTTTGAACTACTGCTTATCTTATTTTTTTTCAGAGGTATCTTTTTACAAAAATCTGCTCTTCAAACTCTTTTGAAAACAATCAAATGAAATTTTAAAGGGGAGGACTGACTCAGACCACAGATCAACTGGATTTACTTAAAGAGCTGGCTCAAAATTAAAGTTCTAAAGCCTAAAGTTCAAGGATTCTTGTGTTGTGGAAGGATACCAGTAGTGGTAAACAAACACCAAGAAGTTATGCAGCTCTGCACAAAGCCAAAAACTGCCAGGGACTAAGGAGGTGCTCACACAGTAGTGTGCTCATGATCTGCAGACATAAAGCCCAAACATCAGAATCCTAATATATTAAAAAATAAAAATACTATTTAAATGTCTTGTGATTTAAATAAGCCTAATGATTTCTTAGTTTTTCCTTATCACTGACAACACAATATTTTTTTTAACTTTTTTTTTTATAGTTGCATTGTTGTAAGTGAAAATTTATTAAAAAATCCAGTGATTTAAAACCTAGCACTGTTGCCCATAACTGAAATTCTAACTGGAATTATTGTCAAAGTTTCAAATTAAACAGTGCTATCCCCCACACCTGAAGGACCTGTGTGTATGTATGTGTGTGCATGTATGTATACACAAAGACACGAACTGAATATTGAATAAGCATATATCTTTGAAATTCAAAGCAAAACCAGAAAAAAGCACACATCATGAATACCGAAGATCTGATTTCTTAACCAAGGCTAAGGCAAAAAAGAATAATAAAGATGACTGTTCCCTAGATAGATTTATTTATTTAGTGTATCTACGGATCTCAGAAATTGTTGGTCTTTTTATTTTCATAAAATAGTAGAATTTTGTAATATAATAATAGAATTTTGAATTTTCTTATGTTCTTCATTACAAGCTTGGAGAAGTTGAGAACTATTAATTTTCATAGTAGACAGCTGTTACTTCTCAGTAGAATGATTGGACCGTGATATTTGCTATTTAAAAAAATCATTAATACAAGCTGAAAATGAAAGAAACTAGGGAAATAAAATGAAATAGCTTCAGATTGTTGATTTTCTCTCCCTGGATTCACTTTTCCAATATGATAAAATATAAAATTATTTTAAAAGAAAAATAATAGGAAAAAATTCCCCAAATCCTTTCTTCATAGTTACTTCTAATGCTACAAAAATTAACTTTAAAATAATAGTACATTAGTTAATCACCATATTGCAATGGAATTTCCATGGATACACATATAATGTGGATATTTATAATATATTAGTTCATCATGATTAATCTTTTAACAATTAATATGAAGTGAATGAATGAATGACCGATTAGTCATTTATTTGCAAAGGAAGATGTGCAATTACGTCCTTTCTGTACTAAATACTTTTTCTCACAAGATTTTTTTTGCCTACAGTAACAAAAAAGATGGTAGGTAAAGGTTAATGTTATGAATACTTTTTCAATTTCAAATCATGTAGATCTAAGATGTATTGGCACATACAGGAACACTATAAGAGTTGTCACTTGGTTTAATTAGAAAGCATGGCTATTCATACAAAATAAGATGGAATCAATAGAGGGTGAAAAACATACTTTTATACATTAAACTGAATAATTCCATCTACCTTTTTTTTTTTTTTTTTCAAAGAATAGTTGTGAAATGGTTGGACTCTGGAAACCTGACAAATAGCTTATAGTAAGCAGTGCATACTTGGTGGTTCTGAAATTAGTCACCCAAGACCTGAATTGTTTTACAGTAGTTAGAAAATGAAAGTTATTTAATTAATTGTTCTAATTGTCTAATATATGCAGGGCCATAAAAGGACATAGGTGGCTAAAGTGGGATTTAGTTAGAATGCAGGCTTTTGCATCCCAAATTGTGATATTGAAATCAACATTCATCTGCTGCTTAGCCTAGAGGCTCCATCCAGAGCTCAGGGCAGTTGATCATAGAAAATTTACAGTTTTATGTGAAGGATAGACCCTAAGCTTAACATGAGTCCATTAATGCTAGTCTATTTATTGGACAGAGTTGAATGCTAATATAATTGACCTCTGTGAATTACCTTAGTTGTGGGAACGTTCCAGTAGAGCAGAAGCATTTCTATACCACTGCCTTCAGTGCTTTTCTGCTCTGGGAGTACCTAGCCTACTTGTCAGTATAGTTTGAGCAGAAATTACTCCAGTGGTCTTCCAGAGTCACCTCTTCCAATGTCAATTGTGTCTCACTGAGAACAGAGCTCTTAAATTTAAATGGCTCTTTTTTATTTTTTTTCTCCATTTTATAAGCATATAGATAAAATAATTATAAAAATCAGAATTTGTTTCTTTACTTTTAAGGATTGATAATTCACCAAAAAAAAAATCTTCTGGGAACTAGCTTCAACCAGAGAAATTTCAAGTTCACTAAGAAAAAATATGTCCTGACAATCACAAATGTTTGAAGACCAGCTTTTATAGAATCATAGCATCATAGAATCATTTAGGTTGGAAAAGACCTCTAGGATCATCTAGTCCAACCGTCAACCCAACACCTCCATGCCTACTAAACCATGTCCCGAAGTGCCACATCTACATGTTTTTTGAACTCCTCCAGGGATTGTGACTCCACCACCTCTCTGGGCAGCCTGTTCCAATGCTTGACCACCCTTTCAGTAAAGAAATTTTTCCTAATATCCAATCTAAACCTCTCCTTGCGCAACTTGAAGCCATTTATAAATGTTTCAGCTTTGCATGCTTTCTAATACTAATAATAAAGATAGTAGTCCTGTAGAGGAGACTATAATATGCATTTTATGACCACATTTGTTACCTTCAGTTTTTACACTAGACAATCTTCAGATTATTTATGAATGGATTATTAATATTTACATTAAAATATTTTGGTCTTATTTAAGTAAATCAAGTGTTAAAAGGTTAATTTTTCTAACTGTAACACGAGTCCCCAGTGAACGCAAGAGTATATTGACATTGACCTCAATGCTCAGAATGCCACCATACAGTCCATAAAAAGTTGAAAAAAAATCAACAAATTATCAATTGTTTCTTTCTCATTTATTGTTGCTCTAGGGTATGTCCCATCTGGTCTGTATTTAGATGGATTATTATGTATGTCACTCTACAATATCAGAAAAAAATAGTAATTTCATTAGGTGTTTACTTTCCAAAGATGAATCATGGTTCTTAGCAATGGCTAGGGAATAGTGCTATGGTAGAAGAAATGTACCTGGCAGTTTATTTTCTGAAGTGTTTAATATGCTCAGTGTCATCTCAGCAAAAGCTAGAAAAATAGCAACAATGCGATGAGAAAAAAAGACCATAGGAGGAAAAGGAGCCTGATGTATCTGGTATGTATATTAGGATAGTATTGAATTTGCTTCAACAGCATTAATCCACTTTTGACAGATGAAGTATCATGCTATCAATAAAAGTGCAATTACTATTAATAATACCTTATGTTCCTAGAGAAACTTCCATCCAAAGGTCTCACATGAACATCATTATTGCCAATTTATAAAATGACAAACTAAGCTTTACTCAGAAGCCAAATTTTCAAAAGAATTTCCTGTTTACCTGGTGATCATTTTTATGACTCCAGCAGCACAAATGAGTGTATACCTTATCTGGAAATCAGTCCAGAAAAGACTGCAGAATAAGCCTGGTTGCATACCAGGTTCTGCCTGAAATTTCAGGACTCTGGTTTCCAGCGGAAGCTTCTGTGGGACATTCAGTTATCAGAGGTAATATGTATCTCAAGAGCAAAGCCAGCTGCTTCTTCACCACTGGGAGAATCTGGAACGTGCTAAGGATAACCAGAATGATTGGAGAATGGTGAGCAAATGGTGGAGGCAAAGGAGTGTATTCACAAACTGAGCACTTACCTGTCTTTCCTCACCAAAGTGTCTGACCACCTCACAGATATTAACACTAGTTATCTTCAAGTGTCTCTGTGAAGGTGTTGAGTACTGTCCCCCTTTCACTGATAAGAACAGAAGCACAGGATGGTCTACATGGACGATCCTGAGCTCTTCCACACACTGATTATACCTGCTCCTATCTAAGACAGCACTGATCCAGAAGCAGAGCTCAGAACTGGTTTTTCATCTATGTAGGCATGTCGTACGATTTGGCCAGTTGCAAACACTAAGGCAGTAATTTAAGGCAAGTCTCTAGTGTCTCTGTGCAGTGTCCAGCAGACTATGTGTCCTTCTCCAAGAAGCTTTTTCAAATTTCCCGGGGAAATTGACAGCTCTCGGAGGTGATAAAATCTAAGTTGACAGACTCATTGGTATTTGGGAGAACAAGGTATTCAGGATAGACTGCAGTCTTACACAGACTGTTATTATTTCAAACTTCTGGAGCGCTGATTGAATGGAAAGAGCAGTGAGACAGCTCTGTCTTGAATTTTCTCCCCTTCTCTGTCAATGCTCCTATTTTATGGTGTGCAGATGCCCAGTCAGGTTTACCCTAGCAATTTACCCTAGCAATTACCCTACCCTAGAAGATTTTCTGTCTGCTGATACCTGAATTCTGTGGAAAACCTAAATGAGTTTTCACTGTAATCACAGCAAAACTGAGAATCTAGGATTTTCAAAGCCAAGAAAAAGGGCTATATTAGGAATACTTAACCAAAATCTAAGATAAACTTTTCATGTGAGTGGGATGTCCTAGTTCTATCTGTGTTACTATAGCAACTGGCTAATTATTCCATCTCCTCCCCTGCCCTTGTGTGCACAGAAACTTTCTTTTTTTGCATATAGGATCTATTCGCCATCCAAGAACTATGGAGAAGTGGCATAATTGTTTGGTGGTGCCAACTTCTTGTTCTGAACTATTTTTACAAACTAAAGTTTCACTTAAATCTTCACCATATAGCAAATCAAAGGGTTTGCAGATAAAATAGTCAAATCAGTCTTTTTTTGGAGCACATGCCTGGAATGCTTTTTAAGACATTGCCTGAACTGGTAATGGTAATGAGAGTGATGTACCTCCTGATTTTACACAGAACTTCATTTTGCATCATATTTTCAAAATCATCAGGATTTTAAGTGTTAGTCTAATCAGAAAAAGCATTACTAATTTCCAACTTCCTTTTTTTAAAATTTGAGAGTTTGCTCCCTTATTTCACAGCAAAAAACCACATCACTCCTCTTACTCCCTGGTGAGGATTTAGTGGAGGAAAGAGAAAGTGTGAGTGGATTAGCGGATTCGCCCTTCCCTGGCAATTACCTGCCTTTTTGGTTATCTACCTGCAGAGCAGCTCTGCCTGGTGCAGTATAGCAAGCTACCTGGTATGGCAGCAGAATCTACATGGCACAGCATTTGGCCCTGCTGCTTTGCACTCTTCAAAACTCTCTTGAGAAAAGAGTGCAGATGTTCTTAGTGAGATATGTTTGGCATCCTGTGTATACACAAGGAAGCAGAAAACTATGCAGTTTCCTGCTATCAATCAACAAGCAGCCTTGATAAAGCTATTGCAGAGAGATTGGCTTGCTCAGGCCTGCTTAACGTCATGGAAGTGCAAGCCGTTTTATCACTGACTCATTGTGAGCCTCCCTTTAGAGGTCTTTTGGGACAAGATTGCTTTTTTAATTTTTATTAGCAGTTAAACTTTGTGAATATGATCAGATTTCTTCTTGATCAACTGCTTGGTGGCCAGTTTTTATTTGCTTTTCTTAAATACCAGACTCTGCAAAATGTGACGAATAAAGTTAAGAATTACACCTCCTTAGACTAAATTAGAATTTAGCTTAAAAAATGTAATAGTGTTCATGAAGAATTTCAAAATTATCTGACAGAAAAGAAGGGACTGTTATTCTCGTTCTTTAATTGGAAGCCCATATGCTGAGGGGTAGATGAGGAAAAAGAAAGGGAGTCTTGACTGAGAAATTCCCCTTTCTTTCCCCTTCCAGGTTCCCACAGGGGGAAAGAGGAGAGGGAAAGGGAATAGATATCCTATGTCTTATTTACAAATAAGACTGGTGTTTGTTGGACAACATCCCTCCTCCTGGGATATCAATGTGAAGTGAGAAACAAATGTTCAATTGATTGTTTAACAGCCTTGTCTCTGCTCAGATGCCACTACCAAAATGTGACGTGAAAGCATAAATAGTGGCAGAAAAGGCTAAGTCATCTTCTACTTGTTGAAAATGTCTAATATTTATATATACTTTTTGTCAAATTAAAATGTTCAATCTTTCTATCTCTATCAGATGCCACAAAGTAATAAGGTGCCCTCATTTACCAGGCTGACCTATCTGTTCCATGCGGGGCTCTAATTATATGTCAGGGAGGGAGAAGAAAATGCCCTCCTTAGAAATTTACCTCGGATTTTTTAATTTTACTTCACAGATCTTTCTTATAATGTGTTCCTGTGGTTTTCTTGGGTGAGATGATACTTACTTTAAGAATATCATGCTAAGTTAGTGACATTTCCTTGAAGTTGTCTGCCTCCCTGCACAGATAATGAAACATTTCATCAGCTTCCCCACAGGAAACTGATCTTAACTTTTAACCTCTTTTTTTTTTCCCCCCTGCTAGGACAAAGCAAAAAAGAAAACATCTTTAAAGTGTTTATTCAATCTAAACATTAGCTTGTCTTTCTGAAAACTTTCACAGCTTTTGGCTTCACAGAATCCAGATTTGAAAGCGAAAAGGGTCTGACAACGTTCAGGGAAGGACAAGACAGTAACTGTCTCATGCTGCATTTGTACATGGGTAAAAACTGATTTCAGTTCTGTTGTCAGATCATTTCCATATTGAATATATGCTAAGTCTGTAGATAGTTTCAAGTATTGCTTTCAGCTAGTTCTTAAATAAAATGTTTACAAAGTTATAAGAGAGATGTCGCTGGATCATTTGCAACTTTCTGATGTAAATGGATCTCCATAAACAAATGGAACAATTTGATGGGTAGGAAGCTAGTATCAGTCAGCAGGTTACATACCTGTAATATACACATCTTTGGTACATGATGACATATTTGATGACATATAGATTCTATCAGCAAGAATTTTCCAATCAAGGGAACATGTTTAAAAATCTATGTCATTGGTCAAAGAGAAGCCACTAGTTCAGTGAAGAAATTAATGATGAGATTGTATGGATATTGATCAGACTAGATTACCATAGTGATTTCTTATGACCTTAAAATCTATCGATCCAAGGATTTATGCAGTCATAGGTGATTCAGAAAACTAGAGAAATTACACTCACTCAGATGAGACGTACCCATTCCTACATCATCTCAAGTACAATTAAAAAAGCTTAAATTCAAAATCCTTTAGGTTGGTTTACTTTACGTCTGTCCCAAACTGAAGTTATTCCATAAAAGTGAAGGAAAGTAACTATTAACAGACTTAAAGTTGTCTTGATAGATTTCTCACCCTCTTCCTCCCTGCGTGCATTGCATTTGTTTTCCTCCATCTGTACTATTTGCACTGTTGAACTGATAGAAAACCGCTGTTGGACCTGTAATTCCACACATTGGCTCTTTTAGCATTCTGGGACAGAGAGAAAACAGACATGTGGCTTGACAGCATTAAGACTTAGGTGTTCTGTTCCCGTCTTGGTTATAATAATTCCGAGTTTATAACGTCATTCTTGTTATTCATCTGGCTTTTGCCACTATAATTAGCTGCAACATCCTATTAAAAATCAAGGTACTCATTTAGTTAATGACACATAGGCAGCAACTGTATAGGATAAATCTTTCTTTCCATATTCTCATTTCTGGTTTTGAACACTTATTTTGTTGTTTGTTTTAGTAACTCTTGCAGTGTCTTATTCAGTCTGATATTATTTATTGATATTATGATTATTATGATATTATGATTTTTATGATTATGATATTATGATTACTGATATTATGATTTTATTTATTGATTTCTAATTCTTGACCTCTTAGGAAGTTTTTATAATTTTTCTGTACTTTCCTCTGCTTTTTGCTCTCTGCATTTTCTTGATGTTCCTCTTAACATAGATATTCATGTCAGTAGGTTGAGCTCATCTTTCTCCAAATTTGTCCCCCTTCCCAAAGTAATACCAAATCTCCTTTCTGTTTTCATCCCTTAACTTTTCAGACTGGTTAGTTTCACCAACATTTTACTGAACTTTCTTTAGGAAATATCTTCTATTGAAATCCATAACTTGTTTTACCAGTCTGTTTTTGTTTCTCTTTCAACTTAACAGACAGAATGAATTTATGATTACTCCATACAAGTTATAGACCAGCTATTCTACTGAATACCGATTAGTTTCAAATTTGCATGTAAAATAGAATGACTCTTGCTAATTCTGTTGCTACTTGGTGAATAAATTTGCTAGCTATCACATTGAGGCATAGCTTATACCTGCTGATATTAATAGCATTCATTCTCCAGTTTGTGTACGGGAAATACATTTTTCCTGTAATATGGATAGTGGAAATATTTATTTTTCCAGCAGCATTACAAAGATCACACAATCAAATTTGCCTCTGCAAGTCTACAGCAAAAACCCAACAATACCTGATAGAATGTCATTGCAACTTTTACTTAAGTAAACTTTGAATAAAATATGTATGTTACTCATACAATAAAATACTGATATTGAAGCAGTAACTCAAATATTTATCAAGTGTTAAGTCATCTTGGAAGCTATGACACCTAATCCTGTCCATTTCAGTATTTATTCATAAATGCAAGATGTTATTTTACATATTTTAGAGTTGTGGGACATGGAAAACAGAAAACTGTCCTAAGCTAAGGTTTCAAAGTATTCCATAGCCTGGATAACATTTTAAGACCGACACTGCCTCTTGTCCTGTTAATAAACGTGTAACTTCTTTGTGACAAATACAGCAGTTGTTTATTTAACATATGATCCAATATAAATGGGAAATCACCTGAAAGATCCCAATGGATTTCAGTGCAGACTCATCAAAATGTGATGGGAACATATTTAGTGTGTTGTCAGCATTTTTAAATGACATTTAAGTTTCCACGTGACAAACTTAGAATCTAACTACTGAGTCCACAGAACAGACTTTGATAACCATGGCCTTGTGCTTTACTTACATCTTCAAACAAAACACTTAATGTTAGCATGGATTACACAAAAGCTTTATTATTTTCTTTTTTTATTTAATAAATGCACCTCTTTTTCCAAATTCATACATACCAATTAACATAAATGCCAATACTGTTACAGGAATTGTCCCAGTTTCATAGAAGTTTAAATGTTTCACAGCTATTTAGATTAATTTAAGCCAGTTGTTTACAGACAAACTACAATCCTGCAAAAGGTCCTGCAACCTTTTTCCTTTCTCTTTCCGTCTGCAGAAAATAAACCCTATGCTGAACAATTGAGTTTATTTTTTATTGCTGTGCCCAAGGCAAAATCTCAGATTGGGGTTCGCAATCTCAGAAGACAGACAGATTTAATATATTTGTCACTACCTTGACAGGGTGAAAATATTGCTTAAATTCAGGTGTAAGAGACAAGCTTTTGTGAAACAGATGTAATCCTCACAATGAAATGTTTTTCAGGCACTCAGTCGTCCATGTTCTGATTAGAAGACATAAGCATTTGTTCTAATTGGCCTAACCATAGCCACTACTTTTACTTAGATGCTTCCATTTTCCTTATATTACTCAACCCAAAGCTATGTGGGTATTGTACCCTATTTACTGACTTCACTTATTTCTAAATAATTACAGTATTTTTCTCAAACATAAAAATGCACTTTAAAAGACTGGAAATGGAAAGGATAAAATTCTTAACTACAGTAAATAGCAGTAATAAAAATATAGCTGTAGGCTGATAAAAATGGAGTCTTTTTGAAGATCAAACATAGTGTCAGGTTAGTCAGTATCAGGTGAGGTGTCCAGGGCTTCAATCTAGAAATACATCTGTAATTGTCTTTTGTCTTTATTTTCTAATTCATATTTAGGGGCTTTAAAGATCTGTTGTAACAGGACTCTTGTTACATTTAATAAGTGCCATGTTGATTGGCGTACTCTAAGTAGGCTTTTCAGTTTGCCTGTGGGGAAATTTAATATAAAAACATTCAACATTCTTTTATTAGTGTTTTTTACTATTCCCAGTCCCATCAGACCTTTGGTGCAAGCAGTGTATTATTGAAAAGCTTATCTGTAAGAAGTGAGCCAAGGGGAAATTCAGCCTTTATTAATATTGACATCATGTTCCTGCACAATGGCTGTCTAAAGAAACTTTTCAATTGGATTTCAACTGCTTTGATGCAGTATAAATGGAAACAACTGAATGCATGATTTAACATAGAACAGTGAAAAATGTTGCAGCCTATATGTTCTAACATAAGGCATGTGTTCAAAGATACTACGTGGCTGTATTCCGCAATGTTTCCAGTCAACTTTTAGATAGGAAACCAGAAAAAAAATATTTGTTCTTTGCTTTAAGACAGACTCCATTTAAAATGAACTAGGGATATATTTTCTTTTTAAGATTTTCATAAAGCTAGGCACTATTTCTGTTTGAAAAGAACAAAAGAGAGGGAGAAGAGTTGCCTGACCAGGTGCCTGACCAGCACCTGACCATGAAAAGAGAGACCTAATCCAGATACTTTCTTGTGCTAAGGAAGAAAGGCTGGAAGAGTTAAAGCCAAATTTCCTACACTGGGACAATGCATGGGCATCGTGACCTACAACCCTCCTGCTGAATTTAAGATTTACTGGGCCAGAGATAGAGGATGTAATAAAGTCTGACACTATAGACAGCTCACTAAAGCACTCATTCAGAAGAAGCACTTGGCCTCCCCAAAGCTGTAGCTACGTCTCTATTTCTATTAGCTATTATCTAATAACTAGTGTCTTTAACAGGTATTGTTCTTCATTTCAGGCTTGGGCCATTTTAGGTTCTGAAGTGGTTTTTTTCCTCTTTTCTTTCCATTTCATGAGAACAGTGGTGCTTGAAAATCTCTATTCCAAATAAGAGTTTTGCATTGTGCCCCACATATGCTCTTTTTGTGTTTTAGGCTGATACCTCCTGACAACCAGTTTTATGTTGTAACAGAGTGATCACAAATGCTTTATCTCAAATGTTTCTCAAGCTTTCCCTGTACAAAATATGTTATGTAGTCACTGAGGACTTCAGCTATGCATCATAGATGGAGATTAGGTAGATGGTGATGTTGGGTGTTGCAGACCTGCAAGTAGGTTTTGATGGTGGAACCACATTATAAAATGTTTTAATTACAGTGCCAACGGGCCCTTGAGGAAGGGCTGTTATCAGGTACTGAACATATTAAAAGGAAAGGTTATTCTGTATGAATCACAGAGGTGAGTTTAGATGCTATTCCCTGCTCTCCTACTTTATTTCAGATGCTTTTTCATTGCAATAGCTTTTTCAGTGGTCTCGTAAGACGGCCTCTGAGGTGTGGTTGTCTCAGAACAGTCGCATGCTTTGTGAGAAAAATGAGTACTTTATGTTCTGAATTTCATAATATTTAAGAGATTATGTCATTGGGCCTAGGGGAAGTGGAGAAGACCCAACATGATAGGCAATCTTCTTCTGTCTTTAAATTTGTTTTTAGTTTAGTAGGCTTGCAAGTCTCCGAGACAGTGTAATTTAAGCTGATGGAGAGTCTAAGAGGAGCAGCAACAAAATGAATAGGGCATCAAGAAATAGCAATAAAAAATATTAGATCAGTTTGTTCTCAAGAAGTCATAGAGCCATGATGACAATTGTAATATATGCGACCTATACAATATGCCAGATATAGGACATGTCATGGGGCAAATGCAAAGAAAGAATATGAAGGAAGTAGATGGAGTTTGGATGTTAGTTCTACTTCCCAGAAGTATTATAGTATTCTAGATGTATTACATAAATTAATATCAGCTGAGAATGGTATTTGAGGGAGCTCTTAGCCTACAAGACAGAAAAAAAAAAGAGAAAGAAAAATCAAAAGAAAGATTGATCTCTTTTGCCTTTTTCTAATCTTGATTTTGTTTTCACCTAGATAATAAGAATGAAAGAGAAATAGTAATCTTCAGCCCAGAACATCATACAGAGGATCAGGAAATTCCGAATATTGCTCCAGCTCTGAGGTCTGTTGGGCTTAAGCTGTCCGTGAGGATTGTATTTGAACAAGAGTATCTTAGGGCCTGTGCAATTAAACTTTTCAGTTTTGGTTTCTTGATCCGAAAAAATTAGATGCCACTTGTGAGAGGAGGTGTAGGCGTTCATCTCTTCTTGGATCTTATTTCAGGCTTCCTAAGGTAACCATCTAAAATAATTTGAATGAATCATTTTTTGCAACTATCTCTCTCCATTGTTTATAGAGGGAGCCTAGGTAACCGGCTTAGACTACATGACTACATTTAGACAGTTGACGAGATATGCCATGATAGATGCCTAATTTTTAGATGGCCAAAGATATATGAAAGGAATATCTGCCTAAATGTTGCTAATCAGCAAGCTGGTGAGGAGAGGAATCTCTTTTGCTGAAAAATAAAGATGTGTTACTTTCAAATGCAGAAGCTTACTGACACAAGAGTCTAAGCAGAGGAAGATACTGTAAACAGTAACTATGGAGACATGCATCTGAAACAATACCCTGGCATGTCTAGCGACTCTACAAATACATTTGATTGTTGGACAGCAAAAAACCAAACGGAATGGGGAAGAGAAAAAATCATACCAATGTCTCCCTCAAACAGCAACTGTACGTAAGCGTGAAACTTGGCAGGTCTGATCCCATTATCACACAGATTGTTTTTAAAGCCAAAGAACACTTTGAAATTAGGTAGTGTCTTGTTAAGTCTCCTAAGGCATTCCTTCCTTTTTCAGAGGTCATTTAATTTACAAACTCAAGACATAATATACAATATAATATCTTCTCTTTTTTCAAAATACTGTCTCAGATCCACATCTTCTTTCCCTGAGGACAGAGTCCCGACAGCTAGGCTATCGGGTCTTACCGACTCTCTCATAGTGCCTCGGTGCACTATTTTAGACACTAAGACACTTTAACGGCAGTGATAAAGGGACACTGTTCTGGAAGATGAGGCTTGAATCCCTTTTACAGGAGCCAGCTCAGGTTGTCACAACTGTGCTGAACTTGAGTTAAGGGGAGTAATAAAGCAGTGTCTACTGCTAAATAAAAGTCAGCCTGGGACTGACCCAAGGGCCGGGCTGAAGTGATCAACTGTGCTCATGTTGCTGAAGGCTGATCCCCCCCAGACCACACTTTTTTGGAAAAAGCCAAACTGAAACCCTCTGAAACAAATCCAGGGAATAAACTAGCAATTAAACAGTGTGGATGAATGGGGACCAGTGCTTCAGTACTCTCTCCAAGCCTTCTTTTAATTTAGCAGCATAGACATACCAAATAGCCTCTCATCCACACTAGTGAACTTTAAGCAGCGCATTGCTCTTCTTTCTATCTCTAATTTTGGGAACACAGTGCTGAAACATCCATTCTGGCCAGCGCAGGACCAGCTTAAATCACTAGAGTTTGTTTTGTCTCTCTGCCAAAGGAAAGCTACTTTACTCTTTTTGGATCTAAGCTGGCTTTGGTGGCACTATAACCATATTTGCATTCGTGCCTGAGCTAATAAATCCAGCCAGATTCATGCTGCCTCTGAGCAGAGTCACCCAGAGCTGTGGCAGCCCACAGCATGGCCAGTCCATAAAGCAGGTACCTGGAAACTGAATGTGACTGTGTGAAGAAATGTTTGCTCCTTCTGGCCTTACCTCGCATTATTACTTTACAGGCTGCATTTTCTGCTTGCAAAGAAACAAAACAAAAGAGCCCCACCCTGAAATGAGAACACTTGGTTTCTGAGAATAAACATAATTACGGCCTTGTATTTTAGACAATAATAAATTATAAATAGAACATTAGTGTCTCGCAAGAGAATTCTGTCTTTTACAGTAGTGACTATGACTATATGCCACTCCAAGTACTTAGAAACACAATTCATGTGGTGTGGAAGAAAAAAATGTTTCTATACTTAATAGAGCTGGCTGCACAGTACATTAAGGAGCTCTATGATTCCACTCTTGATTTTTTGATAATCTCCAGATAAACTTATTTTATACAGTGGCAGAGTGTATTGCCATGAGGGATGTCTAAAAACTTTACAATACAGTTATTATATAAATAGTAGCTATGAGAAATCAGTCAAGTTTCTGGAGTGACACATGAGATTCAGCAGGCTCATGGTCCACAGAATTTAAATTAAGGCAATTCAAAATCTGGCCTTTGTGCTCGTTCCATGAAAGGATGACAGGGATTTTTATTTGTCTTGGGACTTTCCCCAGGTTTGCCTTGTGTCCAGCCAAAAATAACTTGTTCAGGTAAAATCTACCTTCATCAGATCAAAACTAAAAGTGGAGTGTCAGCACAGGGGGGGAACAAGCAAGAAAAGGAGCAAGGGCAGCTGAAGGGCAGTTTAAGTTTGGAATTGGCAGCAGTAGGGACGATTGCTGATAGGGACGAAAGAGAAAAGTGCCTGAACTTGCATACAAAGCTCAGCATAAACAGTTTCCACCTTGACAGTTCAAGTAAACCTTCTTCCACTGCCTGGCTCTGGCTATAATGTTAAGAGGCAAGTAGGTGTCAGCGTGGTCTGCGCAGAGAGGAGGGACACCCCTCAGCAAAAGGGCTGTAATCCTGCCTCAAAGTATTTTTGTTGTGTGGTACTTCTTTCTGAAAGGCACTTCAGACCTGCTTTTTTGGCTATGGCTTTAAAAATGTCAGCAGGTCCCTGAAATTCCTGCTTTTCCACTGATTGTCTTCTCTGACTTCAGGGAAAAAGATAGAGCTCTCCTGCAGACCAAAAAATACAGATTCCTTAAAAGGAAAATACATGCAATTATGTGAATCCTGTCATATGGTGTGAGAGGGAAAAGAAGGGGCAAATTAAAGATAGTACCAAAAAAGAAAACTACAAATAAAGACAAGTAGAGTTTTGTCATTTATATAGCAAAGCATTGGTTTTGCTTTCTTTCAGTGTCCCCTTGTGTGAAATAAGAATAGTAAGTTTAATTAACATGGTTAAAATAAGGAAAACAGAAAGCTAAGAATTTTGCAGGGTAATATTTAAGCTGTAGACCCCTGTACTGCAAAAAGGAAAATGGAAACTTCTTTTCAGAAGGAGATTTTTCTGCCTTGACAGCTTCTGCAAAGCAAAAAAATTCACACACACACTCATAAAAGGTTATCATTGCAAACTTAAGGCATTGCTTATGATTAATACATACCAAAACATATAACGTGCCCAGTTCTGTCACGGAATGCAGTGTGTCTCTCACAATAGAAAGTATAATTTCATAAAAAGGGAAATTTTAATTACAATTTGAAAATCTTACAATTTTATAGTGCTACTTTCCCCAAAAGTTTAAACCATCATGTTTTCTCAACCCTAAACTCCAACAAAATCCCCTTCATCGGAAGTTAGGACTTGCGAACAACAAACGTATAAGATTGTTAAGCCACACACAGAAAGCTACTAATGAGGGTGTTAAAGTTCCCAGCAAATTAGCCTAAAGATATTTTATTATATATGAAAGCATTCTGCTAACTTCTAATGATATCTTGGAAAAATGTTTTTTAAATCCCTGAAAACTAAACAGCAGCTGAAAAACTAGAAAGCCTCAAAACCATTACAGATCATCATAAAGCAGACTTGGATAAAATAGGTTAGCTCGTAAATCAGAGCTATAGAATCGACTGCAGGATAACTAAAACAGCGGAAGCAGTACTGTTTGCAAAGGAACTCTAACTCCAAACAATGCATCTCACCAATAGAAAACAAACACATTAAAAGAAAGGAAATTAGTGAAGTCATTACACAAACCCAGCTGGGAACCCAGCTGTTTAAAGATGAAGCAAGCTCTCTAATTCTTGATCTTTGGGAGTGTCTAATTAGAAAACAAACTAAAAAGTTGTTCTTTAAGACAGTATTAAAATGAAAAGAAAAAGAAAGCTTCCTCTCAGAATCAGATTCCTCTGCTGCGACAGAGCAGGGTTTTGGAAGGCTGAATAACCAAGCAAAAGAGAAATGTTACTGCTGCAGAGTTATGGCATCAATTATGCTTAAATAAGGGCTGCAATGTACACAAGCATAATACTATGAAGTATATATGAACAGCTTTTCTTTTGCAACTTACCTGTTATGCTTGTGCCCCACTGTTTAAAACATTAAACAGATACATTGCAAGCCTACAGTGTTAATCACCTTCCTTGAACAAACCAATCAAGCAAGTACTGCACTGTTAAGAATATAATGGCAAATTGTACTTAGGACCACAGACCATGAACTTGCTGCCCAGGGCCACCTTACCTGTAGGAGATGCAGCAAAATATGTTTGTTTAATTATAGAACTGCAATCCTAACTTTGCAATTCTTTATTTTCATGGCACTACTGCTTTGATATTGATAACTTTAATGCACAAAGGAATAAGAGGGGTATTGCAAGCATAGGGATCAGATTGACAGACAGACAAGAGAGGATAAAGGAGACTGGATTTGAAATAGTACAGGTGAGGATACACTGACTGGGGGATAAGCGTAATATTACTTCTGACCATATGAATCTAAGAGTTTTAAGACTTTTGAGAAGATAAATGTGAAGATAAAAAGCTTTTCTGAGACAGAGGACATATGTAATCACTCTTCTATTTTGGGATATTTGTCATTAGACTCAGTGGGAAAGCCAAAGGAATTGGAGCCCCTTTTCCCAACTGACTTCAAAACATGCTTCAAATGGATGTTGTCCCCACAATGCTCTGAAATGGAATTTGTTTGAACTTTTTTTTTTCCCCAAAATGTTTCATCACACTGTATGCTCCTTACATCTTTAAAATCTCTTCACTGTTGTTATTACTCTTTATTATACCTCATCTACTACAAAGGCATAATTTATGTCAGTATAATGGTCATGTTTAAACTGCAGTTGTAAAACAATTTCCCAATATAATTCAGTTCTAGAGTGCCATCCACTGAAATGCTAATACTATCACCAAGAATCCAGTAGAGGACAAGGTGAGGTTTAAAGTTTCAGATGATTTAGATACGGGAAGGATCTTGAGGCATCAAGAATAGTATTAAAAAAAAAGCTACGTGAAGCACGACTGTGCAGTGAAATTGTTTTAATGTTCACTGACTTTTTAAGAATGCTACTTATAAGCTGAATATTAAGCCAATGCTTGAAAATATTGGAGTTAATCTTTCAAAGAGTACCTCTTTTTGCATTACATGAATAAAACTTTTATTTGGTATAATATCGGAAGCATGTGGGTTCACTTTTACAAAGACATATTATCCATTACTAACCAGTTAGTCTGTAGGTTAAATTAATTGGAGGTATTTTATTAAAAATGCCTCACCAGTATGTAATGGTTTCATCCCTCTATCAGTTCAGCCATTCATTAAATTAAAATCTTTCTTCCTTCTGAACTTTCAGCCTACCCTCTCTCCTGGATTAAATCCACATTGCAAAGCTTTAGGTTTGGAAAAGTCTTCTAGGATCCAAAGACCTGGCAGCCTTCTACTTTCCTTTTCAACCATATATGTAATGTTTAAGCTGTTGAGCTTGCTCTTTCAGTCCCCTCCCTCTGATGCCTAATTGTCTCCCATGTCAGGAAGAGATATACAACTAATCTTCCTAGTGGTTAGACAGATGCTTGTGAGTATGTAGTGGCCATTTTCCAAATTTCAGGACCATGCTGTAGCAGATAATTATGAGCAAGAACGAACTTTAGAACAACTCAGGCAAAACCTCTCCTGAGATGTCCCATCACAGTACAGCCTGCCTGAAGGTCTTCCAGAAACAGTTCAGCCAAGGAAGACCTCACTCTGAGCCTTACTTTTCCAAATTTCTCCTGAACAATTCCATAAAATGCACATTTAAAAATATTTAGAGATTACAATGTAGAGAATAACTCCTTGGGGGTTTTAAAAAGTGTTGGTCACTAACTAACATTAATTAATGTCACAGTAACCAGCGAACTTGGTGGGCAGCTGACAGGAAACCTATCTTGACATTGTTCTAGCAAAGGACTATGTTTCTGGTTTTTAATCCATCCACTGACCTCTTCTTTGAAATAATTCAATGCTCAACAGAAAAAAAATAGGAATTTAAAATCACATACAAATATTCAGCACCTACATAGAAAACCACTGCTCAGGATGGAGTATTTGATATTTTATTTGCATGAGGATCGGCTCTTCTTGTAAGCTTTCAAAGAACTTTTTAAGAAAACTGACTCTGCCATGAGGGAAATAAAAGACGTCATCTTGAAATATTTTGTTAACTTAGATGGGTTGGTAAAGGATTAAATTTCTTAATAATGATGTAGTTCAAGTGACACAAGGGCACTGGAAATTTGTGTGAAGTGCAGGAGGTTTCTGAACAATTCTGCACAAGCAAGTGATCTTGCTTGCAACGTAACATGGTTCCTAAATTATACCTTCAACTTGTTATTCCATTTTTTCTAACATCTAGAATTTTTTTTCATTTTTAAATATTTTGCTCTTTCTGTTTTCTTTCCTTCTATGTGTTTTAATTTGCCTTGCATTTGTTTGTCATGCCTTATTAAGAATGAAATCTCTCCAGGGCAGGGAACTTATATTTATTTTTATAGAATTCTGCCTAAATATATGGTATTATGTAAATGATTTTAATTTTAAGATAATAATACTTTCCTATCAAGACTGATGTTGAGGTTTCTACTCAATTTTTATTTATTATGCTCCTTATGTTGTTGCCAAGTTGGGTATTTTTTCATGCATATTCAAATACTTACCTTTCCTTATTGAGCGCCTAAATTAATTTAGTTTACTTAAGCAGCTGGTTTTCCTATGAGAAGTCCCAATTTCAGGGGGCAAAATCATAGGCCCACTGGAGGTAATTAGAATTTTACCTTTTACTTCACCGGGGACAAGATTTCACCCACAACCTCAGCAGGTAGTGGTCCCTGTGCCATGAACTGCTGTTAAGCTGATTGCAAGGCAACCTCTGATTTCAGTTACCACCAAATGTGGAAGAATCTATAAACTACTGTCCTCCTCCTTCATTCATTTGCTTGTGCCAAACCTGTTCCATTCTACTCAGTATAACTTTTTTCAACTTCTTTCATTTTTCTTTATGGTTTCATCTTTTCTCTTCAGTTATGCTCATTTCTTTAACAAGAAGAATGCTTTTGCCTGACATTCTCCCTTTGGCAAGTGTACCTCCCCTGTTCCTCTGAGCTATGCTTTTCTTATGCTTTCTTCACCCTCTGTTTTCTTTGGGTTTCTTCCCCCCCACCCCTCTTTTAGTGACCTCAATTTTCTTATTCCCAAACTTTTTACTTTTTTTAATCTTAGTTCTTCCAAGTCTACTCTCCTCACCCCAACGTTGTCTAAGAAGAGCATTCTATTGCCTTACATTCATTAGTGAAAAAACCCCATCTCCTGAAGACACTAAATATTATTATTATTATTATTACCCTTACTTTCCAAGCAGGAAAGCAAAACAGAAAGGCAAAGTGATTAGACAAAGCAAGAGGAGGAATCAGTGTTTAGATCTGGGATTAGCACTCAGAAGACAATCTGCAACTGGTCCCGTGGCTGAGATTTTCTCATGCTATTGGGATGCCCCTCCCGTGGCCGCGTGATTATGTTGCCTGCTTGGCTGAAGCGGACAACAGCCACATTGTCATTTTGCAGCAGCTTGGGCTGTTTCCACTGTTTGCAGCTCACAGAAGGGCCCCTATGAAATCAGGGATCAAGTATAAATTACACTGAATAGGCTGAGATTACTTTTGCCAGTCACAGCATCCAGAAACTCAAGAGGGCCCAAGCTTCACAGACATCTGAATACGTCTCTGATACACAGACCTAACACAGTATGTGCTGGCAATCTCTGTGCAGACTATATTATATCTCTGTTTGGGGGGAAAAAAACTCCAGAGAAAAAACTGAAACAAAAATAAATAATAAAAAATGAAGCTAAGCTCCTAAGAAATTTCTTAAGAAGTGTGATTGCTTGCAGGAATATTTTCCCCCCATTTTGTTAATTATTGAAAGAAAGAAAATCTAAGAATTAGTTTATGAATTCTGATGCATTCTTACTGGCAATGGGCTCACTTTATACTAGCACAAACATAGGATGCTACTTCAGGGGAAAAAAAAGGTGAATTTCAATAAAACTGAAGAATAACCATCGAGGGTGTTTGTTTCTTTTATACATTATACACAGCTGTTGTAAAGTTGGCAAAGATGTGTGCCAGAAAGCTACATATCTGATACTACAAACTGTTTGTTTCACCCTTTATTCAGTAACAGCTGGTAAAATGGTATTTAAGAACAGTTTTGATTTAATCTAACAAGAAACTATGTTGCAATGTACTGTACTGCCTGCAGAAAATAATTGGACAAACATTGATTTTTATGTTGCTATAATAGTTTCATTTTCGATAAATAGGAATTTATATGCATAGTTATTTCCTACCATTCCTCTCTCCATATACAGGCTAGAGATTTCCTTGCAAACAAAACAAAACAAACAAAACAAACCAGTCTTGAAATGAAGTTTAGCTATTTGAGAACTGCCAGAACTGGAAAAGATCTCCCTGAAGATTTCAGTTTTATATTCAACTGACATTAGACCAAGCTGATGTCAACGGGAATCAGACAGTGGGATCTACAGAGAGGCAGAAAGAAATTAGAGCACACCAATACCAACAAAAAAGGAGCATAAACAGAAGACAGAGCATGGAGGATAGCATAAACCCGACTTTACTGTTCAGTTTCATATATACACCAAGTATCATTTGAATTATTAAATATCTGATTTATGTATGTTAAGAATGAAAGAGTTCTTAAATACACTGAGACAAGACAGCAGACAAAATAGAGTATCCACAAGGGCTCTGACTCTGACTCAAAGCAGCTGTTTTCCTCCATTGATATGAATACAACTAGAATTTTGCTTAATTTACATCAGTGTAAATCAAGGTCAGAATCAGGTCTAAAAGTATATATTTACTGAGACACAAAGCAAGCAATGAGCTGGACACCCAATCATTCACACTGATTAACTGTTACTTACCTTACCATCTTACACTACGACTAGCTCTATCAAGGACAAAGGCTGGGCACCCATCTGAGACCAATTCACTCAGTTTACCTTCCCTCAATGTCCAAATCACACAACATGTTATCCCTTCTCCCTCAACAGCCCTCCTACTTTGCCCCAAGAGGATTTTCATTCTTAAGCACCCTCACTATCCTCAGGCACACAACAATTCCCCTCAGTTTTATGTTATAAGTCATTAACCTTGTAGATGGCATCACAAGTCCTCACATCAGTTCAGACCCTTCAAACTGAAAATACACACACAAAACCAGAAATGTAGTAGAGGAGCCACAGGGAGTCTTTCCAGGAAAAAAATATGACCAACCCATAGGGGAGCATCAGAGAAGGTGGCCCAAAAGAATGTGGTGGTGAATCAGTCTGTGCCACTTGGGCTGGTTGTCAGGGATCAGTCCCCAGATGTACCAGTGTAGACATAGCCATGGGTGCCACCATGAAGACAAAGTTTTCCTTTGAGGTCTAAATGGAAGTGCAACTGCCAATGAAGCAATCATGAGAAGACCAGGGTTTTGGATATGTTGCCTTGTCTTTAACTAAAAATTTAATCCACATCAAACATGTTTGGTCTAAAATGGTTTTAATTCTCCCCAATGTCATTATTTCTCCATCTCTTGCAATCTGTGTTCTAGGTCCAGCTTGCCATCTGTACAGCAGTGTATACAGAAGAACAAGAATCATAATTAACTACCAGTGAAAGCCTAAAGATTATACTGCTTCTGGTTATAGAGTCTTGAAATATTCATGCATTGGCTGCTCTCTGATAGATCTTTCTATTTAATGCCTTTCAAAATACAAATTACTTTCAATTTTAAATCTCAGCGTTAATATTAAAGTCTTGTTCAGCCTAACTTTACACCTTATCAGCAACATCTGGATCTCAAAGCCTGGAGAAACAACTGATGTACATACCTTTCAAATATTTCATTATACCTTGTTCATCTCTAAATAGCCCTATTTATTCTTCCTTTTACTTAAGGCTTGATCTTTCCTTTTCTCCTAATTTTAATCATGACTTTCCACTTCTCTCCTTTTTGAATTGGAATTTTATCTTCTCTCTTCTTTCCTGTGTTTTTGAAGAACCTTCTTTTTCTTGGTACTATTTCTTCTGTCTTCTGTGAATACTATTTTAATTATGATTTTCTGAAGTGGAAATGAGCGTGACCTCTATTTCTGTACTTTCTCTTTTGAACTCAATTTTCTTCTGGTGAACTACAGCACTCTATGTTGTCCATACTGTGTCTTGCCTCTATTGTACAGGGCAAACTGACTTTCTAATGTGAGAGCACATCATTTCATAAACAGAGGTAACTCATTTGAACTTGTTTTGGTACTACAGAAATCACTTTGTTTCTTTTAATCCAGCCTAAGGAATCCATAAACTGAACCTGAATTCCTTCGGGCTTTTCTCTGCTCAATTTAGCCAGGTTTCCTATGGCTTTCCCTATGCTGCCCATTATCTACAGCTCAGGTGCACGCACTAGTTTAACATCCTGAGTATCAGAACCAAGAGGAGCACAAGAAACCCTCCATTTCTTTCTTATATGATTCTTCTGTGGGTGATTTAAATCTGTCCATATTTTAGGGTTTCCTGGAAGTTATTTTGCAGAGGCTGGCTTAGTAATGCACACCATCAGCTATTTCTAAACAGTTTTACATATTTCCAAGCAGGCATTTTTCCACATATTAAGAATGAGCCCTGTCATGTTGTCATCCTTTGGATGATTACAACTTCAACTTCAGTTTATTGGGACTTTTCAGTGTGACTCTAATACAGGATGAAAAGCACTCATGACATCTGATACCTATTAATTTGGGAATTCACAATTTAATACCTTCAGCATTATGAGTGTCTTATTTGCAAATACATTTCAAAGTGTGTTTACTTGTGCTTATAATGACATTATGCTGAGAATATTTCCCCCTCAAAGGAATTTATCATATTTTGTTTGCTATTACCAACATTTTTTTTGAGCTGTTAGTCTGAAACAAATATTTAGACAAGTGAAGGAAGTAGTATTATTATTTCTCCCATTGCACATTAGTAAAATGCAAAGTACTGTGCACCTAGATTGTTATCTGTTTCTGATGAAGCTTGTGATTATATTTTCTGGGTTTAGTTTGAAAGCTAAGACATCTGTTTATCTGGTGCATACAGAATAACTCTCATGTCTCTTCATCTCTAAAATTTTCAAAGGCTTTCATTCTGTTTTAAATCCTTTGAAGAAGCAGTAATCAAAGACAAAAATTATCAGAGGTACATTTTTGTTTTCCAAACAATGAAAATAACAACGCTCATCCTACTCCGATTTCAGGCACTTGCAATGAAACTTCAAACCTGGAGATTTGCCACACAAATCAAAAGTAATATGGGTAGCAGCAAACTCCAAAGTGCTGGCTGGATTACAGTTAATATGGGTACACCCCCCCCAGACTTCAATTCATCATATAAATTTAAAGCAGGCATTTAAATAATAAAGACCAATAAGGCAATGCAAAGACTTCAAAAAACATATCCCATCACAGCATGACAATGCCTCAAAGTTTTTTTCTTCTCCTTCTTTTTTATTCAGATAAAGATATCAGGAAGAATAATGGTGAAATGCCTTTGTACCACAAAAGCATTCTGAAAATGGAACATTGAACAAACAATATTTTGCCATTCAAAACTGATTTTCAATTTCAGAACTTAGGTTGAAGTAATATTTTGCAAGAAGGAATCAATATATTCTTGAAAAGAAATTGACATTGCCATTGAATTGTTTTAAGTAAGTTTTTCTTCTGCCAAATCTATTCAAACTACAATTTTACTTAGCACTTTAGGGGAAAATTAACAGAGGTCTTTCTTGAAGAACTGAAAAGTTTGTTAAGCATTTTTCATTCATTTATTACTTCTACATACATCTGTAGTATAACCATGCCATTTGGAATAGTCTTTGGGCAGAAGAGTGAGAATATTTAGACAAGCTAAAAATTAGTGGGAATATGTGAAAGGTTTTTGCAAAAATTCTAATTAATTTGTGGCAGATTTGCATACCATGGGTAAAGTCCCACACAAGCTTGAAGTTCAAACATGATCATTAAAGATTTGTCTGTTATCTTTTGTTTTATTAGAGATTGCCATGATGAGGATGATACTTAAGAACAAATTTTGTAGTCAGTGACAGGATTCTTGCTACCCAGCTTTAGATCTCTCCGCTGTAGTCACCTACTTAGCTAATCATCTTTTACAGTCAATGCAGAGAAACACGTTTCTAGTCTACTATTCACCTGACCTATTGTAGACTTCTGTTTTAAGATGAAATGAATGACAGCTTAGAAGCATCTGTAAAGGGAGCTTGGATGACTAGCTCACTGGTAGCTCACATCTACATCATATGTATCTGTATTTGGTCAAAAGGACTTCCTTCTAGGCCTGTGTATTTCATTCTGCTTTCAGTTTGTGATAAGTCCTTGTGGTTTCATATATGAACTGTAGATTGAGCAAATGGAAGGAAGGAAGGAAGGAAGGAAGGAAGGAAGGAAGGAAGGAAGGAAGGAAGGAAGGAAGGAAGGAAGGAAGGAAGGAAGGAAGGAAGGAAAGAAGGGAGGAAGAAAGAAAGAAAGGAAGGAAGGAAGGAAAGAAAGAAAGAGAAAGAAAGAAAAAGAAAGAAAGAAAGAAAAAGAAAAAAAGAAAGACGCTTCAAGACTATTGAACTGAGCATAGCCTCCACCCTAAAGACACATTCCTCATTGCACTCATCAGTATTCCTACAGCTGCTCAGTCACTGGAATTGGGCTGAGGACATATTGGAAGAAACGAAAGGAAGTAATACAGTATCGTTTCGGTCCTCAGAGTTCACTCTGGAGTGCACAGGAGACGTCACACAGGGTCACAGTCCTACAAGTTCAACATTCTTCATGAACTCTGCAGTTGTAGCCACAACAACATGTTATAGGACTCTCATGGGTTACTGGCAAGACTGTGCAACCCTGTCATGCCTCTCATCACTTGGGGTACCAGTTGTACAATTAGCGTGCAGATTCTATCTTCACAGCTACATTGACCAGGAGGAGCT
Source organism: Mycteria americana (assembly GCF_035582795.1). Lineage (NCBI taxonomy): Eukaryota > Metazoa > Chordata > Aves > Ciconiiformes > Ciconiidae > Mycteria > Mycteria americana. Next base: position 179,360,955 of record NC_134365.1, read on the forward strand.
AACTGAAGGTAATGCATGCTGTGCTGGAAGGGATAGAGGAACTTTCAAAGTTGCCAAGATTTTTGACCTGGGAGCTCTGCTTGGTTTGTCGTGTAGTACATACATATCTAGCATGGAGAAGGAAAAAACAGTCATCTACCACTCATAAGTAGCTAGGAAACTGTACTCAGTCATTTTTTTGACAATATTGTTTTGGTTAGAAACATTTCCCTCATCTTTAGATTTTCTTATTAAAGAAGCATAGTTTGATTAGATCAATAATGATCAAAATAAGCTTGGGCAGAAACAATTGTCAATTAATTTAATAACTATAAAGCCTGAGTCCTTTGCCCCCAAAAGAAAAAAAAAAAAAAAAGAGAAAAAGAAGAGAAAAAGAAAGAGAGGGAGAGAAAGCCATGGGATTTTTCTAGCCTTAATAATTTAAAATAAGGTTGTTGTTCTCCCTTTTTTTGAAATGCTCGGTGCTATCACAATACATCTTTGATATTGCAATGGTGTTTACATCAGTTTGATTAGTCTTATAAGAACTACAACAAGCGCTGAAAGTGGCAACTTTCCTCCATATTATCCTAGGACCACATCTCCGCTGCCCGTAAAGCGCAGTGCTAGCTCTCAGGCCTGTTGAGTCAGGGCTGCATTTGAAGCCCCATGGGTGACTAAGACTGTGGTTTACAAACACCTTTGAGATGATTTAAGCCCAGGCTGCTACTGAAAGTGATAATTCCCTCAACCCTTCCTCTGCCTGTATATTCCACTCCCCCACCCTCCATTAGCATTTATGCAAGAGGAACTGATCCAGCTAAAAAGTTTTAGTATTTGAGAGGTTGGGTGTTGGATCAGTTCCCAGACCTAGCTGACAAGGTAGCCATATGATCTCACGTGCTGGCACAAAGGAAAAGGTGGGAACAGACAGCTGGGGTGGGGAGGATGGAGGGATCATCTCCTTAAGCAGCGTTTCATACTTAAGTTAAAGTGTTCATGAAAGCACAGCCTAATTCAATTCATATTTCCAAGGTCCTCAGTGTTTCCAAGATAGATGAATGACTGTCACACTCTCTGACTCTCACTTCTACCTCCCTCCCCTCCATCTGGGAGCAACCTCAAGATGCTATCACCACAGAGGCAAAAGAGCCCTCAAAAGCATATTTGCCTGTCAGCTGGGTAGTTGACTTCAATTAGAAGTGTGAGGAGTTTTGTCCTCTAGGTCACAGGTAGATTTTTATAGCCAGATTGGGTTGGCTAACAAATCTATTTGTATCTTGTGCCTTTATCTGCATGATTTGCTTTTTAGGGAAGGGAAATAACAGTAGGGCCAGCTATGCATATCTTATGACCTTGCTCTAAATGGGAAATATAGAATTAAAGTAAAAACCAAAGCAATTATTATGGCGAAACTTGAGATCTTCAGGTTACAGTTACAAAAAATGAGAAACGGAAAAGGTGAGGGAAATCAAAAGTAAAGAAGGAAAGAAAGTGAAGAAAACCAAATACATGTTATTTTTAATATACTAGCATAGTGAAAATGGTGTAATGAAACAGCTGAAATGTATTGGTAGCCCTTCTGGCTCAAATGGACATATATTCCTTTAAAACCTATGAATAATTGTGTCTTAATGAAATTCATTTCAGTCTTAACCTCAAAAATATTAAGAAACTTTTATATGTATTTGAATATTAAAAACCTATCTGCTATAAACCAATATGCTAGTGAGTATTCCGGAGAGAGAGGGAGCAAAAGAACTGATGCCTTTGTTACATATAAGTCTAAAAAGGTAGCTGGCTTAAAGATTTTTTTTTCCACAGAAAATAATCATTTTGCCTTTTGCTTTCAGCAGGTCTTGCTCCCTCTTCTCCCCTGGTCATTTGCTCCCCGCTCCACCTGGAAGAATATCCCACTGCTCAGTTAAAATGTACGTGTATGAATCATTAACCCAAATACCAAGTCAGATGTATTTGACTGCTCTTTAAGGAACAGAATGCCTGGGACTGTGACCTCAGAAAAGACAGGTATTTTTAAAATAATAATAAAAAAAATAGTGGTTGTGTTTAGAAGACAGAGTTAACAAGTAATATCTGAAATAGACTTTGGACCCTACACGTGAAAGTATTTTTAAGTGTAATCTATCCCGTCTCTTATCCCCTTTGCCATTTCTAGATGAGCCCTCTCAGAAGAAGGGAAGTCTAATTTGTTTAACTGGCCCCTGGTGTCCATCATTCAGTGTTAATAAAATGCCCCATTGCAGACAATGGCTGTCAGCAGCAAGCTTTCCTGAAATGCTACTGAACAACACTGAACTGCATGTGAAGATGAGAAAAAGGCATTTTCAGCAATGGACTTGGACATATATGGGGTTAAATCCTATTCTGAAGCAGGCACATGAAAATGGAAGAAGGAATTCAAGTGCTTAATGTGTGCCTTAGGCTATGTCTATGTCAGGAGGTAGTGAAAACCAAGAGAAGCACTCTCATGGTGCTCAAGACCTTGTGTCCACACCACACGCACCTCACATTTTTTCACTTTGGGCTGTCTCTAGTCTGGTCCTAGAGGATGGATGTTCACTCAGTGTGCTCACGTGGAGAGCATCTTCCAGTTTAGTTCCACCCCCAAAAAGATCGGTTCACATGCTCTGGAACCGCTTTGTGATGGGAAGCACAGCATAGAAAAGGGGACCAGGAGGAGATTTATTTCCGAAATGCGCTCCTGATCCAAACACCCCCAGGGTATCTGAAGTATTTAAGCAGGCAGATAGGTCAGAGATTATGGAAGACCTGTGCCTTTCTGGAGGAACATTTAGAGCTTAGGCAAGGCAGTCTAGCATGTCTACAATAGCAGTAAACACCTCTGCCACTCCCTAAAGGCAAAAGGAATTGGATTAATATATCTGATGGCAAAATTAAAGCAAATCTGAGCCCTGTGAGTATGCTGCCCAAAGCAAACAATCCCCTTAATGTTCCTGTCTGTGAAAGCAGAACTCCGTAAGAGTAAATGAGGTATTTATGTATATTTACACAGAATCTTTTTCTTTTATCTTCTCTGTTTGTATAGGCCTATGAACCTCTGAGAATTATCTGTATTTATCTGCCTGAGTCCTCCCATTTGGTTTTGTATGTCTTCAGTTCTATCTTTTCTTTATTTCCAGAAGTCCACATGGCAGCTTTCCAATTGTATTTATCCACTCCAACTAATTGAGTCACATAAATGCAAGTAATTTGAAGCATTATTGTGAGAGATTTCTGTTTGCCTCTTTAATTAAGCAGTTGTTCACAGGTGCATACAGTTACAACAAAATTAATTGATAGCTTTATATTGCAGTTCTTGAGTCTGCTGCTATTTGGTGTTTGCAAACAGTGCCATTAGATACAGTATGTCTTATCTTGTTCATAGGGAACATTTCTCATTTTCCTTCAGAATAGGTTAGGACAGATTGACCTATATATTGGAAAATCTATCCAAGCAGTAAAGGTAATTTTCTTAAGAAGGAAACAGAGTAAATGTTTATTTATGGAACAGTTTATTACCAATGGGAAGAGCTGCAACACTGCTTTATTTTTCTGCATCCATAGCAAGTATCTTGAATGTCAAAAACCATTGCTAGGGGAAGCTAATAGCTTCTTGTGGAAATTGTGGGCACTTCATTTATTGTTGTCAGGGACTTCATTACCTTAACTATACAGGATTGTTATAGGATTATTAATAAAATTTCTTTTAAATGATCCATTTTTTTGGTTAAAATAAAATATTAAAAATAGTACACACAAATGGATTTTAGCAACAACCTTGAAAAACTTTAGAAGTGTAAGCATGTAAGTCTGATTTCATCCTATATGACTTTGTGTACCTAACTCCAGGCTACTGGTAGTCTAAATGGAAAAAGATAGGCATAATCCAGAGGGCAATTCAGCCCTAAAGTTGGAATCTAAAGTTGGAATTTCCACCTGGAAGTGACTCTTACTTTCTCTTTATCTATGAGTTAGGTATCAAGTTATGTGGAATGAATTTAGGCTACAGGAATGTTTTTATAACATATAGTATTCCTGAAATATCTTTATTTTCTATTTTCTATCAAGGTCTTAAATTAGGACCAAAATACATGTTCAAGTTGCTAGGCAAATACCTTTGTTTAGTTTGAATAAGTAAGTAGATCAGAGTCTGGATCTCTGTGTAAACTCTTCTTGGCAGGATTCTTATTCCTTGCAACAAAAGTAAGAGGAAGTAATAAAATAGTAATAAATAAACGGATAATAATTTACGATTAACTGAGATGGGAGCAATAAAAGGTGTATGTTTTCTTCTACATTTAGACAGCCCCAAACTTCTGCTATGTGCTTTTCCTATAGACTATACCAGTGACAGCAATAATATAAGCACTGTCCTAAAATTATTTAGTATATTAATAATTTCTTACAGAGCAAACTCTGCTTAGCAGAGTCAAATGCAAACTTATGCCATCAAGAAATAGAGCGGAAAGGTCACACTTAGATGAAAACAAACTGTGTCCTGTGACTGAAAAAAGATTTAGGGATTAAAGAGTAAAACTAACCAATTTCTGTATGAAATTTAACATGAGCAAGTGCCAGATTCTCCACCTGGGATGGTTATACATCCTGGTTATACATAGAAATGGAGGGACAAGAGGCTGCCCCACAGAAAGAGATCTGGGGGTTTGGGTTGACGGCAAGTTGAATATGAGTCCACAGTGTGCCCTGGCAGCCAAAGGGCCAACTGTGTCCTGGGGTGCACCAAGCACAGCATAGCTAGCCAGGCGAGGGAGGTGACTGTCCCACTCGACACTGCACTGGTGCGGCCCCACCGCGAGTACTGTGTGCAGTTTTGGGTGCCTCAATATAAGAAGGACACCAAACATTTAGAGTGTGCCCAGAGGAGGGCAACAAAGATGGTGAAAGGCCTCGAGGGCAAGACCTAGGAGGAGCAGCTGAGGTCACTTGGCTTGTTCAGCTTGGAGAAGAGAAGGCTGAGGAGTGACCTCATTGCAGTCTACAACTTCCTTAAGGGGAGGTGCTGATCTCCTCTCTCTGGTGACCAGAGGCAGGACACAAGAAAATGGAATGAAGCTGCGTCAGGGGAAGTTCAGATTGGACATTAGGAAAACGTTCTTCACTGAGAGGGTGGTTGGTCACTGGAAGAGGCTCCCCAGGGAAGTGGTCATGGCACCAAGCCATGACAGTTCAAGTTCATGACAGAACTCTGACAGTTCATGACAGAACTCTGACAGTTCAAGGAGCATCTGGATGATGCTCTTAGTCATACGGTTTAGTTTTAGGTATTCCTGTGAGGAGCAGGGAATTGAACTTGATGACCCTTATGGGTCCCTTCCAACTTGAGATATTCTATGATTCTATGAATTGCTGTTTTCCAGTGTGATGATTTGTCTGGGAGCTAATCCAGAGAGTTCTTATATAATTTTCATGACCTTGTCGGAACAGCTGATGTATTGTTGTGCCTGGGCCAGAAGACAGTAACTGGCAGCCCAAATGAACTTATTTTACTTCATATTGCAACAAAACAGGATCATGTGCACAATGAGCAGCCATGTTTCAGGAACAGGAGGCAGTAACTTCCAGCTGAGGGACAGAGGATGTCATGAGCTTCATATGACCATGTAATCCCCAAACATTTCAGCAGGAGAGTGCTGAGAAGGAAGTGTCAATCTTTTAGCTTCATTAGAAAAAAATGTAATAGAGGGATACTGTATCCAGTTTTGCCGTCACACTTTACAGTTGCACTAGCAATCTGAGACATCTGAAAGGCGCTACAAAAGAGCTAAGTTGAACAGTGGTAAATTTAAAGAGCTCAAGTTGTTTTATTTCCCTAGAAGAGTAATACTCAACATGACCCTAATGGGCATGTACCTCATTTGGAGGGAAGACTTTTGCAAGTAGAGAGGATTCTTAATACAGCAGAAAAGGAAAGAAAAGAGAGACAGAAAAAATATCCAATAGCAGAAACTTGCATGTAGACAAATTAAAACAAAGTGTACTTTTCTAAGTGCCTGGGAGAACTTCAAAAGAATCTTCTGTATTTCCACTACCACTTTAGTTCTCTGTATTAGTTTTGGGTTACCTTACTAAAATCTATTCTGCAGCTCACCCAGAAATTATGAAATTACTCCCTGAATCATTGACTGAAAATCTGTGTTTGTAGTATTCTGGATACTAGACAGTTAAAACAGTTGAGGTGCGAGTGTATTATGAGTGAACATGTAGGTAACTGGCTGAATAGCATATAAACCAGGAGATGGCATGATTTTTTTGCCCTCACAAACTCAAATATAGTTCAAATATAACTGCAAAACTGCCCATATCACCCTTCACTCTCCATAAGATGAACCTGAACACTGGTGCTCACCATTTAGTTGGGCCATCCTTTAGAGGTTATCAAGGGTATCAAGCTTTCTCTTTTAAAATCGTGGCGTATGTCTACTCACCCCCTGGCACTTATGCAAAAGTGCATATACACACAAAATTCTGTTCAACGTGGTCTAAACTGTTAGGTAGAAGAATCCCACGCAGAACTTAGTGCTGTTGGTGTTCTGCCTCTTGAACTTTTACATAGCATCCCTTGCTGCAGTATGTATGGACTTCTGGCAGAGCTGGGCAATAAAAGCGAGGAGGTAATCTTTATTCAAGAGAAAATCTGCTCTAATTTGTTACCATAATCATCTACTGCAATAGAACATTATTAATGTTTTCTCATCTGTTATTAAGCTTAGATTTGTTCTTTCACTGGGCAAAGATAATTTCCTGGGTGCAAACATAGCAGCACATTCCATAGTTTTCTTCAGACTTTTTAGAAAGTTTACTTAAATCCATTACAAATCATAAAGATCCATAAATCACCATGTGGCAAATGATCATCCCGAGCTGATTTATAGAGCTGCTTTTGTTGATGAGGAAGAAACTAGTTCTGAAATGAAGCATTGCAAAAATGCATGGTAGAGCTCTGTATTTGCTCTATCTCTGAGAATTTATATCAGTTTTACTCAGACTAGGCATAAAAATATTTTTCTTTTTAAGTGCCAGCAGTGAAAACGTGTACCGGGATCTGAAAGTCACTGCCAACAATAAAGTTTTCTCAGGCCAAATTATTACAATTGAGTAGACACCTTGTCTCCAGTGGGCTTGTGAAGGTGCAAATAAGGGCAGCATTTGGCATTCCAGTGGGAAACTTGGAGATAGAATAGCTTCACTGATGACATACAAGCCTGACTAGAATCCAGCTTACTCCTCCAGAGCTGTTGGGTCTGGTAAGCAAAAATGAGAGTTACGAATCAAAGTCAAAACGTACAATTGTTTCTGAAGCAGACATATATGACTCACAGGGAACCTATCAGTTGAGAAGGAAGCTGCCTTTCCTTTGAGTCACCTTAAACATGCGTCCATTTGACATGGTCTAGCATTTGTAACCCAATAAAATAGAAAATGAAGTATACGCAGCCAGCTACAACAAAACATTTGGAAATTTACAGCGCTGGTGAGTCGCAATTAGGAGCTTGCTTGCAGAGGAATGACTACTTCCTAACCCATTTAAGCACCTGTGCGGCCTTTGGGTCAGGATTCATAGAGACACTTAGCATGGGACTTAGCCGGCTGAGCACGCCAGCCATTGTGAGTCCCAGTTTACGTGTCTATCTCCTTTGGATGCCTGAATCAACCTCATAAACTTTGCCCTTTGGCCCTTCAGTCCCTGCCTTTTGGTTTTTCTTCTTCCAAACCTCTCCGTACCTGAGACTGGATGGTAGTCTTCCAGCAACCATTTTCCATTTGTTACTACTCCAGTTACTACCATTCCAGTTGAGCTTATTCCATGTTCTGAGAGAAAAATAACAACTGCAGCATGTCATGGGCCACAACACTGGGAAATGCATCGTAGCTGTTGGGTTTCAGTGGCAACAACTGAGTAACAGGGATTTGTTTCCAGACGGAGCTGGGATAAAAAAAAGATTGAATTACTGTCCTTTTTAAAGCCCAGCGCTACATTCAGTATTGGCCATGCAAAATGGGCTCATCACTTGTAGAATGAGGTACAGCAAGAAAGAAATTATGGTCAGCTTCCCCAGGGAGGTACAGAATCAAGTGCAGGGGTGAAAAGATTTATTTTTAATCAAGTGGATAATCCTCTTCATTGTGCAATGGGAATTACCTCAGGTATAAACGTTAACCATTGTAACTATTAAATATGAGGGGATATTAGATTAATTATTGTGTAGATGTGAAATAAACTGCTGCAGCTTTTGCAGTATGTAAAAAGGACAACGAGTAGAGAGTCTAAATTGGGTATTTAGCTCAATACACAGAAAGATACTTTGATTTAGTGATCATGTGATTTAGTGATGATAGTTACAAATTCAAGGTGTATGGTATTGAATCATGTTGAATAATACCCACTTGTTCCATTTAACAATATTTAATGCAGTGATTGGAAATTCCACAGCAGGCAAAGGGAGCTGGGCTAACACCTCATACTGATTTTCATTAGGGTTTGGCTACCTAACTCCTCTGGATTAATCTGAGAATACAAATACCATTGTTAAGTTTTTACTCATGATAATTATGTAAAACTGCTGTTAAACATTTTTATTTCAATTAAGTTGTTTTTTTTTTTCCCCAATCAAAATCAGTGAATACAGGTACTTGCCTGGGAAAAATACTCATTTTATAAAAACTGATCATATATGAACATAGAGATAAATATATAATTATGAAATCATTGTTTGGCAGATGCAATACATTTCCTTTACTATTTTTTTTTTTTCTTTCTTTACAAAATAATCTTTCTTTGCCTTACAATTTCTATTTTCCTTACGGCTATACTAAAGGGTCTCATTGATTTCATTTAAAATACCATCAGTGACCCAAGACTCTTTGAGCTGATATTTAGGTAACTTTTATAATGATATAATAATTTTAATAGCTTTTAAGAGAACTTGCTGTTCTACTGATAAAATAGTTTCATAAACATTTTTGAACCTAAACACAGAAACCCTGTGAAAATTTTAGGCTGTGTTCAATGAAAATTTCTAATATCATCATTTAATTTGACTTAGAACACCAACACTTCACAAGGGCAACAGTTTTAAAACACACACCTATATTAACATTGCAAATTCTCCCCAGTACATATTGCAGTGATATCTCTGTGTTACAAGTTAACAAGATAAGATTATACATAACACTTCACTGAATTTAGTTGCAGTATTTTGGAACAAAATCCTGGTTTTACACCATGGCTACATCAACTGGTTTCCATGGGAGTCCCATAGAACATAAAGAGATCAGGACAACACATTTTGTACCCAGTTTAAACATTTTTTTGGAAGGTATAAATATTATTTTGTGTCTCTAGATAGCTTTAGTTTAAGGTTAATATTGTTGAAATATCTACATCTGCTTTTCTTCTCACTGTGATGTTTATCACCTAATAAAAATGCTAAAGTTACCAAGGAAAGATGTTTAATTTGTTCTTGCTGCTCAGTTGCATGTTGCATCCTATTTTGTAGTAAATGGCAGAATGTCCCAAGTGGGCTGCCATACTGTCAGATACATTATTTATACATAACATTACTGGTTAATCAATGAACAAAAACGCAGGAGCCTTTTTTTCCCCTTTTCTGTGACATCTTTAAAGCTACAGTAGAGAAGAACAATTTTGCAATGTATTACGCTGTTACTCACTTTTGAAAATAGCTTCAGGAGTTTCCTGGCACAGTTTGCACCATGCATCTGATTAAATTGAATGTGATTGTTAGACAAATGCAGTAACGATTTGTGCAGTGCAGAAGAGTAATTTAGTTAACTATGTAAGCTATTCTTACTTTCCAGTTAAAAGTGAGTAAAATGTATTCCAGCAAATGTTTCTAACAGAAGATTTTTTTTAAAATCTGACATGAAAACTGAATAGCTCATCATGATTTTTCATGTGTGTTTACAAGAGAGCCAGAATTTAACAAGTCACTTGAATGCTCAGCTATTTCAGATGTTCACCCTGCACCAAAACCAAATGCAAAATGAAATTTATAAGTGAATGAAGAACTGAATTATGAAAATATACGTGTGCAAACAAGAGAAATGCAGCTGTACTGTGTCACAGAACTACAAGGGAATTTTGTTTGTACTTCAGCTTATTCTGTCGTATTTTGTTCACAGACATTTCAGATCAATACAAAATATTCAGCTCTGTTCCAGTGATTGAATATGAATACATTATGTGCATACAAAAATAGTGATAATCTATGTTGATACAATAGTTCATTTTGCATTAGTGTCCTAGATGGGACAATGTTAAGAAGCAATTTAAATGAAATTCATTTAAATGTCAGCTCTCATGCTTGCGATTTTTCTATAATTGGTTATTTAATTAAAATAATTCTCATAGTCATTAATTTAGACTAAAACTTGCTGTGCACTGACATGTTTTAATTACATGGTATTAACAAAATTGATATGCTTTAAAAAAGCATGGTTAAATTTTAAACAAGAATAAATTAGAAATCTCATAGATCATCCTACTTAGAGTATTTATGAGAAAAAATCAGTCATTTAAAATGTTTATTATAAACAAAGTCCCAACATTATTGTGCATGCATCATATTTGGTTCCTGCTTCAGTGTGAGGAGACTTTTATGTTAACACAGCACCTCCATCTTCGAATTCCTTTAACCAACACACAATAAATAAGGTAATGAACCAAATTAAATATTAATAGAAATCCACATAAACCACAGAAGACAGACATAGAACTGACGTTTGAATTATACTATACCTTTGATATCATTAGGACAACATATTAATGAAGTTTTAAAGGGTTGAATCTTTATCTACTGTTCATGAAGACAAAAAGGATTATATGAGCGTCCTTGTAAGATGCAGATAAGGAATGAAAAAAATTAAATATTCTAGTAAAACTACCTGAACAGGACAGAAGAACTAAAGTCTGAGGCACTGATCCTGCAACGTAATCCATAAGCAAGGATCCACATACCCCTATGAAGTACCCTGAAGTCAAAGGAACTACTTTCATAAATAAAGTAGGTAATTTGTTTTCAGGACTGGGCTTATATTCAAGAGTGTGAGAATCAGAATTTTATTTCATTGTCTGTTAATTAGACTAGCTCTATATTACTTTGACCTTTTTAATATTCTATGATTTAATTGGATGATCAGTCTACCTCAGCCTATGATTGCCAATCATTCTGTATAATATACTTCTACTCTTTTTTACTTCGATGTGTGCAGGATCAGACTCTTATTAACATGAAATAATGATTTTATTGTGAATGGCAGGGGCCAAAAAGGACATATACAGACATCTAGAACTTTATTAATTCCATAACAAGATAACTTATCAGTGTTGCTTTTTCTGGCAGCTAACGTATGAAGGATATTATACCTCTCCCAAGCTCTTCTCTTTGGATTCTCAAATTCAACACTGCACAGGCCAGATTTTAAAATGCTGCTCAAAAGTGAGGCCTTTTCAGGTCTCACAGTACTCACCAAGCTGACTTACAAAAAACACTGCAGTAACAAAATGCTGCAGAAAGGCAACTCTTGCATGTGGACTGTTACAGTCCTTCTCCTCTTACAGTCTGAGGACTGGATTCATCTAAGTGTGGATGTCTAGATGTCAGCTAATGATTGTAGGCTCTTTACAGTCGGTGGAGAGCAATAGAGCAGAACATCTCATTCCAAAGGAGACACTGTATTTGGTTAGATGAATTGTGCTCTAAAAGTGACTATAGCTCTCCATTTACTATACAGGAAGGCTAGAACTAGGTCAGAGATTTAAGGTTCAGCTAGCTGAATTCCACCCATTCTGTCTGGATAGGTTTGTGTGCTTTATCTCTAATCTTTTTGTTTGGTTCTGGCTTATGCATTGTATATGATGCCTTGTTTTTGCTTTCTATTTTATGAATATCCACGGTCTGCAGTACTGTAACTTCTATGTGTCTCACACCCTTTAAAATTTTCATTCTCTATACCTGTGTGAAGAAGGGAAGACCTGTTATTTCTGTGAGATAAAGGGAAAACTACTAGGTACCAAGATAGCAAAGGAAGTCTGTAGCAGAGCCAGGAACAAAGCCTAAACTGGTTAACCTCCATTGAAGCTCCTAGTGCTAGCTGAGTGACCCATACTTCATATTTTCTCCAGTATGACTTCCTTTCTGCTTTGTTGCTGTACTGACATGGTCTTTAATGCAGTAGTAGCACAGTTGTCTTACCTCGTGAGCTGATGGGGATTCTGACTTCTCAGTTGGAGCATCCTGTCCCACAGCTGTTGCAATGAGGCTCTCTAGAGGATACCTCTCTATAGCAAATTAAAGTGTGATTGTAGCAAGTGTTAGCGAAACCTGACTAGCACAATTAACACCATCAGCAAAAAATAGGAGACTAATTTATGGTATGCCAACCATCTAAACGTTGGTGTATATCATGATGATCCTTAGTCAGTTGTATTCCAACTTCCAACATGTAAAAATGCTACCTTGACTTCACTGCTGTTCTCTGCATGAAGCAGATCAGCTAGCAAGGTTATACTAGTATCTCTAATAATCAGATTTTCATTTTGCACTGTCAACATACTTTCCAAACTGTAAATAACCCATATTTAAGTTGTAGAAAAAGTGGAAGGAGAAAACATTAACTAGAATAGATTCAGTAACATATTATCATCCCTTTTTAGCAATGAAGTTCATGGGTTATAGGATCCAGGTGTGTATTTATTAACTCATTTCCATGGTAAATGAAGCTTGTGACAGAAAATTTTACTGATGCTGGAGCTGGACCTCATTTACCCTCAGACTTTTTTCCAGGACTCCTGCAATGTAAAAGTATCTTCAAGTGTATGTAAATATAATTTATTGATAGCCTCCCTGGAAAGTTTCCATCAGAGAAATCTTCAAGACTGACAACAGTACACTTTCTGCTTAAAATCTATATGCAACTTCAGCAGTGAAGGTTGCAATTCAAGCTTAATAAGAACTCCTCTGTCAGTCTTGTTGCTTATTTTATTGCTTAATACATTGCCTCAACTGAGAATATTCAGAAGTCACCTTGAAGAGAACAGGGTGGTCACTTGCCATAGGAACTATGGTTCTTTAAACAAAGCATCTCTTTCTAGGTCCCCTAAGTACTTAACTTTTCCATATTCTTCCAGTCTCAGACTTTCAGACGGGTCAGGAGGAATCACATCAGCTGGTATCCTCATCCCAGCAAAGAATGTTTTTCAAGCTTCCTGAAGCTCACTGTTACTAGTAATTGGTCTTCAGCTCACAGCCAAATGTACAAGGTGAAGTCCTATAAATCTGGCTGGATGTTTAAAAGAAAAAAAGAAAAGAAAAAAAAGAAATGAAGCAATATCTTGAAGCTTTGTGGGATAGAATGTTAAAATTCAAAATCTTTCTCCTGAGATAGTAAATAGTCCCTCCCTTTACAATAGAAGGACACAATACAGTCTACAGCACTTACAAAACAGTCTAACTTGTAGCATCACAGCCGTGCATCAGACCTACATCTGGGCTTAGTAATTTGTTCCTAACTATGACACAAAAAGCTGGCTTTCTGAGACTTGTCACAAAAACCAAAACAAAACAAAAAAGAGGCATGGCTACTGAGCATTTGAAAATACGTACAGTCATATAGCTTAGAGAAGAAAAGAATAAATCTGTTATTTAAGTTATCATCTCTTTTTTCTTCTTTACAGAAGATTAAGGATAGGATTTAACTTTAGACTAAGCACCTCTATGAGAGATAGGTGGGTTTAAGCTCTCCTAACGGTCAGTGGAAATTTAACCAATGCAGTCCAGCAAGACTAGAGAGCTATTCAGCTCTTCTTGAAGCTGATGCCTACATTTTGGCAGCTGAATAGCTCTCTAAACTCTGATATCAAATGCATGTCAGTGACTGAAACAAGAGTTCAGATACAAAGGTTGGCATTCTACTGCCTTAACACAGGTTTCTAGTGCCATTCAACATGTCCTACGGTACATATACCACATGGCCATTCCAGTAGGTGTGAATTCTTTATGGGTCTTGTGTCACAACTGCTAGGCCTGTATGGAATCTCAGATGGTACTAGATGACTATGTTTAGGCTACTGAGTCCTGCATATGTGTCTCATACATGAAGACTCACCTATATTTGCTTAAATTTAGTTATTTATGGCTGGAATCAGATCCCATCTCAAAAATATATATTTTTATTTAGTTTAAGCACAGGTGAAGATTTTGACACAGAGAGTGAAGGGAATTTGGTATGCTGTTAACAATAGAGCAATTAACAAAAAAACCCCATTGATAATTAACTTAAAGCTACAAAAACTTTGGGGTTTTTTTTCTTCTTTTTTTCTTTCTCTTTGTATCTTATCACACTGTCTATATTGATATGCAAATCCTAAATAAGATCCATCATTTTCCAGACTGTAGCCTATGGAGATGCTAAACACACTGGTGTATTTTAGGAAATGCATAAATGTAAAGATAAGTTATGTGATATCACATATCCTGTAATTCCATCACAATTTGTTGATGTGTTGCCAACAAATCTGTTTCGATTTCAGGTTCAGAACTGGTGTTTTCTCTTGGAAGCTGGTCACTGCTATACAAATGTGTTAGCCCTACTTCAAGCTTCATGCTGAAAAGAATTCAGAAATAGCCCTGGGAACATTTAGTATTTCCTTGAAAAAGCTGTGGATTGTCATTAACTGACAAACAGTCCGCTGCCAAGTTCTTGCAAGAATTGTATTTGTTGTCTGATGCCAAACAGCCTCTTTAAATGCTAATGAACAAAGTATGGCATGCATTCTGTTCTTGATGGATTATGCCTATACCTTCTGTGGTCAACAGAAGGGGAATTCCCGGCCCATATGATTTCCATTCTGGCACGCTACTCTTTTCTCTGCTTACAAGGCAGTAAGCACTCAAATAGATTAGTCAATCTTATTTTTAAATTAAGTATAGCCTCCGCACCCTAACTCATATGTATAAAATCTGAAGGAACTATGCCAGGCTGCCTACGCACTATATGTGTTTTGTTTTCTTTAGAGGATTAAGCTCCTGACTTTAATATCAGTGATGCTCACTGTATACTGATATGCCTTTTAAATTCAAACATGAATGTTTCATAAACAGCTGATTTACATATTTGTCTTTACCTCTTTGGAGACAGATTTAAGGAGTTACTTTTTTAAATTGTCTTCTTTAGTGGTTTTCATAATTTCCTGCTACTGAAAGAGCTGGCTTGATACAGAAATACATTAAAGAACTGTATCTTGCTACCACGTGTATGTGTAGTTTTATAGCCAGTAGGAGGTCCAGATTTGTATATATCAATACCTTTGATTACACCTTCAAGGCCAGCTTTCCAAGAAGCATAAATTATGCAGCAAATGGCAAGCTCAGGAGTTGCACACTGAAAAATTTTTGTGTGATGTGATATTTTAATTTGTTTTAATTGTCATTCAATAACTGCTGTTAGTCAGATGATCCTCTCCTATTAGTTTGCGATCTGCTGAAACGGAAGGAAAACTTGTTCTAGGACAACAGCAAGCTACAAGCTACAGGGACAATACAATCCATCTTTAGTTAAGACGCACAACTACAAGATATAAAATATGCTATTAATAGAAATAAAGAATCACGAAAGGTGATAGGAAAAAATTACAAGAATATTTTATCAAATTACAGGGAGGGAAATTTTCATTTTAGGTGAGCTGCAATTCATTTCTCTGAAACCGACAGCTGAGGCTGAGCCTGCAGTGGATCTCCACATGGATCTCACCAACTTAACTGGTGAAAACGCACTCCTGTTTCTGATTGTCATGCAACTTTACAAATAGCTTTGCTAGCTAATGTGAAATACAAATTTAATTAGTTCATTCAGGGAAGTTGAGCTTTCAGTAAAACATGAGTTTGCACAGGGAGAAAAAGCATATTGCCCTCTACCTACCTATACAGGTAGAAGGAGTGTTTTTCTCTTTTACACTGACCCATCTCTGGAGATTGTGCTACTGCATGGAGAAAGCATATTTCTAAGTTAGTGAGAAGTTTGGTCAAAGCTTGTCCCTCTCTGTGGAGGAAAAAAGAAATCCTCAATGCCTTTTGAATGAAATTCCTATAGGGTAACGGAGGAAAAAACCAAAGAAAAAAAGGAAGAGTAATAAAAGTATCCTGTGTCTCTAATTTGCTGGAAGTTCTGGACTTGCTTATCTAAACATCCTGCATAAATCAAGATATCCTGTCATCTTCCATTCAGCAGTAGCAAATTAAATGGATAACCATACTTACAGGTATTAATATTACAAGAAAACAATTTTTTTTGATAGCGTCACTCTAATTTGAAACGAGCAATTTCTTCTAGTCTTCTAGCTATTTATAGTAAGAAAGACCTTTATGAGCTCAAACTAATTAATAAACGAGATCAATTTCAAGAATTTTTTTCTTGTTCAAAACCACTTAATCATTCATTTTAGTAACATTTTAAAGGCCATGTCTAAAATAGATTTGCACCCATGTCCCCAATGTGAATTTTTCACTCTTTGGCAGCATGCAATAGGTAGTGTATAATGACCTTTTCTCTGTTTGGAACAGGGATTAGAATAATATATTTGACCCTTTTTACTCACCTGGGAGTGATGCTAGTCTCCATGTTCAATAAAGTAAAATATGTCTCTAGTGTCCCAAGGTTAAGGCCATGACTTTAAACCATTTAACACAAGCTATCAGGCTGATTCACCTCAGTCAGACTCTACAGAGGGGTTGTTTTTACTTTTTCTCTTTTTTATTAGGCTGAATTATATATACTTCATCACAACAATTTCTTATCCACAGTACAATTAAGGGAAATATTTTGCATTACAAACAAAGCAAGTTAACCTGGTCACATTGTGCATTATAACAAAATTTATGGCTGCATAAATAGCAGTGTAAACTTACAGAAAGACTGGTAATTATAGTGCCATTGATGGTCTTTGTTGCTTTAATTCTGAAGCAGCCAGAATGATTAAACTGAATCTTAATCGACTTCTCCATTAAAAATGCTGGCAGAGAAGCTCCCTTAACCTTTCTCATTGATTGAACACAACAATCACCATTCAATTATAATGCAAAAGGACATTTGTTATAATGTACGAAAGATGCATGAGCCATTTCCTTTTACTCAAGACAATCAATGAGATGACTCCTACCTCGAAGAAGGTAAGGTGAAGCTAGCGTACCTGGAAGAGCATTAAAGTCAAAGCTGAACTCAGATAACTGCAAACACTACAGTTTTCAGTTTTCAGGGGGTGGAAGATTATTTCAGTGAGAATAAAACAAGCAATTCCTCACTTTATGAAGAATAAATATGTTCTTTAAAAGATGGATAAGAATACAGAACTGGAAGTAAATTCACCAAAATTAACAGTAAGTTCCTTTTTTATAACACTAAGTGAAACTCTCTCATGTAAAGAGTCTAGCTACATTGTAACTAGAACTGAAAGTCAGATCTGGATTTTTAGTTTTAATGATTTTTTTTAATCTTCATTTTGTGTTTAGGAGGAATATTTTGTATATTTAAGTGGTCACAATTCAGAATGAATAGACCATGGTAATGTCACATGCTGAATATGAACACTGCAATCACCAACAAAGAGTACCACTTCTGGACTTGGAAAACTAACAGGAAATATTTCTGAAGCACAGGATTTTCACAAAAGCAATTGCCTTGATGATGTCTTTCTTTCCTCAAGTAAACTGCAGGAAAAAGGACACAAGGCAGTCAACACATCACACACATTTGGGAAGATTGCTCTTTAAGAGCTAACTTTCACAAGCTTTCTAGTGAGATCTATTTTTTAAAGCTGGCATATCCTATCCTGAAAAAGTCATTCACTTCAGTCCAAAAAAAGTATACTTTTAGAATCGGTGTGGAAGCTCTTATGCCTTTATTGCTCTCTGTTGCTAGAATCGAGAGACTGGAAAGTCATGGTGGAGAGAAGAAGGAGCAGGCGGGTTGCTCAGGTTGCTAGTACTCTCTATGCCAGTGGCAGCTGTGGAGCCTGCCTCTGCATCGGTTTGCACCAAGTCAGATCAGCCCCCGAGCTGCGGTAACTTGGCGGGGTGAGCTCTACTCCCAAAGCAGGCAGGGCAGGAGCTGGAGACTCCACAGCACTTTTTCAGCTCCAATCCCTAAATTGTTTCTGCTGAGTTTCCATCACCAGAGTTTGAGTAGTACAAATCCATTCAAATTTTCTCTGTTAGCCTCCTTACCATTTTGCAGCAGTTCTTTGCCTTCTCCAGTAAGTCTTTGGGTTCAGCGTGTATGATGGACAGGATGAGTACTAATTCAAAGTTATCCATATACTGCTCACTGTTTTCAATTTAGCTGTTCTGCCTCTGTTAAAACATTTTAGAGATACAGTTCAACATCCATTTTCTGAAAGATGTTAGTGATGCCATCAGATTTTAAAAGCCCCACAATACAGTACTCGTTTTCTGAACCCTTGCATGCATTTCCCAGTAGAAATCACCATCTGCTGCTGATATTTGCCTGGGTAATTATTTCTTCTCCTGCTTAGCCTCTTTCTCATATTGCTGTAACTTCTTTCACGTAAAACACATCCCTTTTATGCTGTTAATTCAATTGACAAATATCTGTAATGTTTACCAGAATCAAGAATAGGCAAAAGGATCGGAAGGCTGAGAAAACTATCCTATATAAACTAAATCCTGAAGAGTAACTCCAAAGCTTCTGACAGTCACTCTTCTAATCTAAAGTCACTAATAAAGAAACCAAAATAACAACAGGAAGTGAAGGCAGGGGAAATACACTTAATGGTTATCTACTACTGGATTACCCAGGGAACGTTGTTTTTCCTGTATCTTTTTCAAACTGTAGACCTTACAGGACAGATCCCATATCCTACTATTTCTTGTAGGTTGATAAGTAGTTTTCTGACACCACTTCAATAAAGTATTAATAACAACCAGCAGACCAGTATTTTCTGCTTGAGTATAATCATTCTGCTTATGAGAAATACACTCTCCCAAATTTTCTGTGATGTGATGACCACAGCTATTGCATAAATAGCTATGTAAAATATGAATGTGGTATTGATAATTCACATAGCAAGAAACTTTGATTTTGAAATTTTCTAAATGTCTGTCACCTATAAAATTTTTATTTTGAAGAACATAATTTTCTCAGTGTTGTTGACTATGTTGACTATGTTGACTATGACTAGATTCAAAGTATAATTATAAAGAAGCTTGAATCTATTTTTCTGAATGGTAGAAAGTCTGAATACTGGTTCCCAGCTTGAAATATTGCAAAACAATACAATGTATTGTAATTACATTGTCATTTACAATATGAGGTATTCTAAAACATTGGACTTGTGAGTCAAATGCATGAATGGTACCGAAAGCAGAGCCCAAAATTTTGGTCTTTACCACTATCAAGGTGGTTTCCACAATCACATCCCCTCCCAAGCCTTACATACTCTTGCATAGTAGGTGAGAAAGTGAGAAAAGTGAGATCTGAACTCCACTTCTCCACTGTGGAATTTTTAATCCCTTTGGAAAAGTGAGCA
Organism: Mycteria americana; assembly: GCF_035582795.1. NCBI lineage: Eukaryota > Metazoa > Chordata > Aves > Ciconiiformes > Ciconiidae > Mycteria > Mycteria americana. The sequence goes on from NC_134365.1 coordinate 179,380,537, forward strand.
GTAGGTTCAAATACTGTTGTTCACAGTGAGGGAGACTAGAACCCTGTGTCCTTTAGGGCTGCAGGAATTGGCACTGGTTTCTGATTTGCCACTTTCAGGAGCAACAACCATGATCTCTTACCCTATCCCAGCCTCTCTGTTCCTTTTCTTCCCAACTTCTTCCTCTCTCTCTCTTAATTTGCTTATAGTCAAATAGGGAATTGATTCACCATTTCTCACATTTGGTAATCACATTTGGCAAAGGTGAGGGAACAAGAGGACTGACACAAAGAGGTACAAATGCATTCGAACGTATCAGCCCCTAGCAGAATAGCCCTCTGTTTTGACAGAGGCATGTCAGCTTTAAAGCAATCCTGCTGACAGCTGCTTGTTTCTGTACCTGCTGCTTTTACCCACTCAGTTGTACAACCAGCTGTTTGTGTGCCATGCTTTGTTGGGAAAGAAATCTCCAGCTTTAGGGCAGAAATGGGGATCTTTCTTACTTTTCAAATATCGATTACTGATTTTATTTGCAAGACAGTAACTAGCAAGCTTGTTGCTAACTGGCAGGCAACATTGCAGAAGGAGGGGGGCTACCGCCCTGATTGTCCATCTCCACAAGTGGCCACGGAGCCCTGAGCTGCCAGCACTGCCTCTGCCCCTTCAGCAGCAGAGGGAGGATGAAAGCCCATGAACCGGGAGCCTGGATTTGTGGGCATCAGTACAGGCAGGGCTTGGAAATAAAACTACTGGTACAAGACTGCATTTTCATCTAAAGGCAATGATTTTGCTTCCCCTTCCATAGGCAATAGGCTACGTGACTTGTATTGAATGGCAGCCCTGTTCTGATGGAATTAGACCTCCCCCAAAAAAAGTAACTCGGGGGGGAAAAATAAATATATTATTCTAGGGATCAAATGACAAATCAGAAATAAATATACAGCATAAATTTTATGTTGGCCAAAATTGTCACATTCCTGCATGAACCCTGTAGAATTTTAGTTTCCTTCTGTTGTCCAGAATGAGCATCTGTTAGTTTGATCGGTCCTGCCCAGCATTATGGACAACCGCAGGTACAGCTTTATTCATTTTTAAGTGGAGTCAGACGCACTAGAGAGAACTCGGCTGGTGTGTCCCACACAAGCACAATTTCTTAACACTGCAAAGGGAAAAGAAAAAGCTAAGCATTTGTTTTCATAAGCTGGATATCAAAAGTAATCTAAAATGCACAATGTAAAAAGTATCTTGTTAGAACTATTTCCAGGTTTAGGGTGAGGCGCTTTGTAAATATAACCTGTCCTAAACCGTAAAAACTGTTACTAAGAAAGTAAATTATTCTTAGTAAATCATGTTTTATATCCATCCAATGGCTTCACCTCATCCTCAATGTTATACAAGCCTTTTTTTGGGCAAGTAGATGTCTCTTGCCCGTTATAAAAGAAGGTAAACACACTGAAAAGTGCTGCCACACTGAACTACTGTTAATATAGTGGTGACTAAATTCAAGTGTTCATGCAATTCAAGAGTTCTCACAGACAGACAAATTTTAGGATATTGATGTGAATACATTGGGACCAAAAATACTGACCTGGAAGTCTTGTTAAAACAGACTCTTTTAGGCTACTTTGAGCTCTATACTCTATTTGGATCAAAAAATATCAAGATAGATGTACTTACAGTATGTTGGCACTCCTGTTTTCTTTCCTGGTGGGCTGTAAATATTCATGAGGAAAAGAAAAAAACAGCCAAGCCACTATGAAAGTCACACACGTTTCAACTACTGAATATAACTTTTGGAAAATTTCATTGTTCCCACGTCTCTTCTCCCCAGCCTACTTTTGGACCCAGCAATAAAGCAAAAATAAAATGGAACCCTTAATATAATGATTGTGTATTTAATGACTATAGCACACCATATAAAATGCACTTGAGAGCTTCCAGTTTGTTATATTTAGTACTAGACTATGACTACTAGTAAACTGCTGAAAATGCCTGAATGAGAGCTGAAGATGTGACCAGGAGGGAAATCATATGACATAATTTTTTTAAATTGAAGAAAATTAACAGAAAGCTGTTTCAGTTTTGCTATAAACAAAGACAGATTTCATATGCAAATAATATTTATTTGAATTGCTGCAGGTCAATCCATAAGTATTGTGCTCTTGCCTTCATATCACAAGAAACAAGGAAGAAGAATATAATTCCTGAATTTTCCTGTTATTTATTTGGGCACAGCCTTATCTCTTCTGAGCTTCCTGACTGTCACTGACTAACACCTAGAAGCAAATTAGTTATTAGCCAGTGAAAAAAAGAAGCAGAAGTACACAAATACTTTACAGAGCTTAAGGAAACAGTGCAATAAAATGAATTATGAACAATGTAAAACTAAACCAAGCAAACATTGCTTGCACGTAGAGTGTGCCTGTCACTAAGCCACATGAATAACTGAAGTATCATGTAGGAATAGCTGAGTTAACTTTAAACAAGCTGGATAATGGTAACAGCACAGAATTTAATGAAGACTAAGAAGGAGGGTAAATTAAACTTCAAGATTTCTGGTTTATTGTGGTTAACTGCTATTGGTCCTCAGGGTAGCTAGCGTGAGGCAGCTGGAACATCTCTACACTGTGCTAGTCTCACCTCTGTTAGCTGATGTGAAACCACCAAGAGAAAGACCACTGGTGCTATGCCATTTAATCTGCTTATGTGTGAAGGTGGACAACATGAGAGGGACTAGGGCCTCCAAAGAAGAACAGAAAGCAGTGATCCATAGTGACTCAAAAAGAGAAGGAAAATGAGATGAGATCTTCAGTTATGACCATGCTTATTTTAAACTGAAATCTGGTGTCAAAGAACACTGGCAAGGAATACCACTTTGTTAGTTTGGCTGAAGAAAACAACGTCAGGTATGAAAAGTGCCTCTGTGGGAAGGCCACGTAGAGAAGAAAGCTGCAATTGTCACCCGCAAGTAGGAATAACCATAAGAAGAATGTAAGGAGGTCTGAAAGTCATCTGGAGCTCTCCCCAAAATTTAGGTGGGAAATGAAGATCTTCCAAATGGAAATGTAAAGCTGGGGGGCAAAAAACAAAAGAGACGTGAATGCTGAAGGAGGTGACATTTCAGAGGCGGAATTCCTTATCTGGATAATGAGAGAGAAAATAGTTTGGAGAACTGTTTGAGATAAAGTTGTTAGCCTTCAGTGGGGCAGCCCATCTGCATAGAGCTGACAATGCAAACTAGTTGTACTGTTGCAATGCACTGTAATCTAACCAGTCAGAGATCATTATTTGTTTATTGACTAGAAACAGACAAAGAAAGCATATATATATCCTTAGAACTCCTTAACTATTGCTTTGAAACATTGAAATGATTTTATCATGCTTACAGGCAGAAAATGTTTCGTCACTTGAGATAAAGTAGGATGAAAATTGGTTGAGATAAAGTAGAGTGCAATAAAATAAAATGTATTAAATCCATGTACAAGCTGCTTTATTATAGTATGTGTTAAATCATTATTGAAGAGCTGTTCAAGAGAAGTGCATTAGAAACACCTCCACTGCACTTATTAAAACATACTTTTACCTGTAACTCACAAAATTATATGATACAACCAACCTGAGACTTTGTGGTTGGCTTAGTAGACTTTTAAGTCCTGCTGCAGCCTCCAAACTCCTTTTATAGAAATTTCTTTTTCTTTAATAAGCCAGCTGTTTTCACTAACCACTCATTATTTTTCATAAGTGCAGGGGTATGTGTGTCAAAGTGTGCGACACTCTGTGGAGAAAATGTCTTGGTGGTAACTGAGGAATATTATACCAGACAAGAGTCACATAAGATCAAAGTTGTTTGGCAAATTAAAAGGAATCTATGTTGCAGTATCATCTTTACATCTCATTGTTAGGAAAAAAAAAATTAGGTTGTTTATAAACAAATTACCAAATATTTGATAATATGTAGGCTGATAAATGCTATCCTAGTTTAATTTGTTCATGCATGAGGCTACTAATACAGGCACTGAATTCAGAATGCCCCCAAAAGTTAGCTTGTAACACAAAGTTAACTTCTGGGTACTGTTTATGAGCTATGCTCATGCTACACTGAAGTTCTTTTGGGAACTGTACTGTCATTAGCATCAAGAAGCTTTTGCTTATGCACCAGAAGTTAGATTAGATATTTCTCTGTAGTGGTGATACAGGAACACTGTCAATTTTTGAGTGATGCAAACATTTGTTCAAATCCAAAAAAGTGTCTATTCTAACTTATACTGCAACAGAAAGCTACCATTACATACATTTCTGATTAAATGTATCTCAACATGACATATAGTCCAATAAAAGTCACAGAGAAAGGAAGTTTATGGAAGTGGATAAACCTTAGTAATTGCATGTGGCTTAATCAGATAGTTGTCAGGGTCAGGTTGATAATGTTGAAGCACTGAATAGAAAAGTTGTTGCATTTCTGTCATATCAGATTATACTTTAAAAGTTCCAAACAAGAAAAGTCTCATTTTTTTCTTAGTACCTACTTTCTCAAATAAGCAACTCAGGCAATGTCATAAATTATACAGTCAGTTTTGCTCATGCTTCCTCATATTGAAGAATACTATATTCCCATTTTCTCCTAAAGGTCTCCAGGTCCTGGTACTCTACGGCCATCCCCTCTGTTGCTAAAGGTCTCTGAGTTGTGCATGCCCTTATTTCTGATTTTATGGGGAAAATATGAGTGTTTGAATTATCAGAAGCTAAGGTTTTCTCTATAATTTGTATTTTTCTTCTTGTTCTAAAAGGAATATATTTCTGGAACTTTAGGTTATACGAGTGAAAACAAGATATTTGACTCCTTGAACTGTCCTAGAGATAAGAAAGGTTACTTACAGAGTAACTAGCTTGTCAACCTGAGGAAGAACAGAAAAATGTAAAGAGACCTTTGATACTGCACGGTTAATACTTAAGCAGTAAAATGCTGAAGATCAAACTGCACACTCAATACCAACTGTCCCTGTATACGTGTACACTGTAGTACAGTCTCCAGTCATATACCAATTGAACTTTATATAATTCTCATTCTGTTACTTGCTTAATTTCTTCCTTCTGCTATTTTAACGACCTTCTAAGTATGGATAAAATGCCTCACTGCAAACCACTCCTTCAACAGAACACACTGTAGTACATATGTGCATGATAGTACTCTTAGGAACTTACTGGTTAAATTCTGAAAAGTAGCTACAACGTCTATGGACTACTTCCACTTAACACTGAGCATTTTCATTACAAAACAATTGGTCAAGAATTTTATTTGCTTCTACCTTTGAGCCAAACTTTAGCCTCAACCAAATTCTAACATATTTTTCCTATTTTCCTTTAAAATTTGACATTTAGAAGATTCCACTTCTCCTTCTCTTTGAATTCTATCAGTAATGTTCCTCTGTCTTTCTATCCTGAGTTCTCCCCCAGCTGTCTGTGGAAACTTTTTGAGAAAGTTAACTGAAGGCTTCAAAATGGCATTTTTAAAAATGATCCTGAATCTTTATACAGACTTTATACAGGCTATTTATCCTGAAAAGTTGTATTTTAAAAGTATCATTATTTAATACAAAAAGTATACCTAGTTTCAGCATTGTGCCTTCAACCCATCAAAAGCCAGCTAATGCTAATATTTAAATTCGTATGTGTTTACATAAAAGTATCTTATGTATTTACCCTTTATCGTGTTCAGTTGCAGACTCTCGTTTCTTGGACTTCAGTTTTGCTAATTTCCTCCTTTTTTTTCCTAGACATATTTTCATTACTGCAGCCATCTGGCAAAACTTCCTTTTCTGTAAACGTACATAACCTCTGTGAAGAAATTGATATTAATCAAGGACCTTATCTGTACTTTTAAAATAAATGCCTGGTTTATTCAAGGAAGTCCAAAATAGCAACAAATTACTTTGGCACAAAAAAACCCCCAACAAACAGTTTTGGTAAATGGTTGGAAAATGAATACAATCACTGGGAATAAGGAGCAGATTTTATGCCATGCCACTTCTAGAATGGAAAGCATATGCAGAGCATGAGCTGTGATGTATAGAACTAGATAAATTCTTGATCAGGTAAATTGAATCAAGAAGAGATTAAACTAGGATATATCTGGAAGAGATTAAATTAGGACATATAACATTAAACCCAGTTATCTGGTATCATGCATTAATGATTAATCATAGTTTAAATAGATCCTTTTTAACATTGGATATGTTGCTTTCAATTATACCAAGACCAGATGACAATGCATCATAAAAAAAAATTGGAGCAAATTTACAAAACACTTAATAATTAAAGGGAAAGTAACAAGAAGAACTGATATCGATTCAGGTAATCACCATACATGTTTAAGATACTCTGGAAAAAAAAAAATCTAGATATTTAAATTTTGTAGGATTTTTTTTTTTCACTTAATACTTAAATATTAAAACATCTTATATTTTTTTTAGGATTGGTCAAATATTTGTCAGATCTTAGGAAACCTCAGTATATGTTCAAATACACACAGACTTGGCAAATCCCAGTTTTAGGAGTCCTTTATAGAACTCCAGCAGGTTAAGTGAGGCAGTGTTTCCCTTTGCAGCTTTTGACAAGATTTCACACAAAGCAGTACTAAGACACTGGTTTGCAGGGATGAGGAGATCAGCAGTTCCTCTGTAGTACACAAACCCAGACACCTAAATATTGGGAGCACTAAAAGATAACTACTCTGCAATGTCAACAGAGGCAATGGCGCTTAAGATATAATGTTAGAAGAGCCGTGAATTTAAAGGCAAGCACCCCACATATGCCAAATTATAATGACATCTGTCTTTCATTCATCCCTTAACAATCATGCAAATTTACAATTTACTAATCCCACTGATAATTTCTTTCATTTGCAGTGATGAAAATGAATAGCTGCCTGTAAACACATAAAGAGGAGAGCATCCCAGCCCTGGAGAATGTGACAAGTTAAATCAACAAAACTTGATATCACCGTCAGCAGGTGACTATTTAATTCCAATTTCTTTCTAAATTCTTCTTTCTGCTTCCACAAGGAGACTGTAAGGCAGTAGCTTGGCTACTAGAGTATAAGCTACTACCAGACTCCTACGTTAGGGTAGATGAATCTCTGTGAAACTCTATCGTGGTTAAAGTTGGCAAGTGCATTGATCATTGTATTTAGATCCTTACCAGGAAGGAAAACACACAACTGAGTGCTGCTGAAACTGTAAACGCCAGATTAGTGATAAATTCAGTAACACTTAAAATTTCTCTCTGAATTGTTATTAATCATTATTAACATAACAAAAAGGAAAACAGAAGCAAATTTTCCTGAACATTTTCCCTTTCTGTGTAGTACCGGACCCCAAATATTCTCCAGCCAGGTCAGCCGAATTTTACCATGTTGTCTCACTAAAATCACAGAACCTTTCTTAGATGTATAATTACTCTATGTGCCTACATCTACCGGAATCAAACCCACATTACTCATCTTCAAAAAACCCAGAAGATAATCTCTGAACTACATGTAAAAACTCATTTGTCTCACCCTCCTTTAAAACTTTGTAGTAGTTCATCACTTTTCTGGTGATCTTTATTCATTAGTTAAAGAAATTGAAGGTGCTGTTAGCTGACATCACACCATGAGTTCAATAACTGAAAGAGAAAATATTTGCTCTGCAAGTAAAACATTGGGAAGGACTCACTAAATTCGATCTTATTAACATGAAAGACAAGGCACTTAAAGGTTACTTTTCTTTCCTATTTCAGTTACCCAATGCTTGGCCTTCCCTCTGATGCACTCTGCACAGTGTTTTAACAACTAAATTCTAATTTATATAGAGTTTATTGGAGAAAGGTGATTTTCACTCTTTCAGTTCTGAATGCCTCATCACACAGTGTGAATAAGGAGAAATAATCTGGATTTCATGATGCTAACGGAGCAGACTTGGTTATAGCCTAGGTTACAGCCGAGGTGCGTCTTAAGCTGCATCCTTAATGTCTGAACTTTTCCAAATGCAATGAAAACATGTTCAGTCTCAGATTAATAGTAATTTTTTTTTAATGTGAGGAATGATTTCAAGTGTCCCTCTTGAGATACCTAACCTGACACACTGAGACTGATTTACTGATAGGCCCTGGTTAGTTGAAATGAAGGTTCTTAATCTCAACATATATTTTTAATAATCTTAGATACTGCAATTGTCAAAAAGTCATTAAAAATAAAATTTTACTCTTTTTTTCCAATCCAAACATTTGGTGCTTTTTACATCTTAAAGCTGATGAATAACCAGCAATAACAGAATTATTGTCTTCTTCCTGAAGATGGTTGTTATTCTGTGCATCCATGTATATTTGTGGCACAGATATTCTTTCCTTATTCCAAAACACATAGAGATTAGAAGGTATTTTTAATTAAAATGATTACTGTTGCGGTTATGTTATTGAGCAATATTTTGGGATAAATATGTTCACGGTTAGAAGTGTAATTCTACTTTTCATCTTCATGCTAAGTAATATTTATATAGTTCATCCTTAAATTGTGTAAAATTGGATTTGATCCCAACTGCTAGAAGGTGTTGTTTTTAAAACAAGGCTAAGCAAGCACAAAAGTTTATATGAAGATACAGATTTGATTAGCATTCAGACAAAACAAGTTCAGCCAGGTTGGCTGTGCAGTTATTCCAGTCTGACTCCAGTGACTTTCCACTGCATTGACCTTTTAAAGAGGGACTGTATTTTGTTACAACCTATAGTGCTTTTGAAAGGAAGAAATACTTAGGGTGATACGATACAGTGCAGGTCGTAGTGGTTGGTAACATGCATTCAGCAATCTCTTTAGACATTTACATTAGAGCCAATTCACTAACCATCACAACAGAGTTTATTAGACATAAAGAAAAATGTTAACACCCCCCCCCCCCGCCCCGTGAGATTCTCTCTTCTGTGACACTGGTCCCTAGAAATATTCAGAATACTCAATGTAATATCTCCCTTTTTGAAAGACAGTATGCTGAAGCAGTGATATAGGAATTCATATATAAATCTCCACTGGATCAAAGATAATGCAGTGAGTCTTATTTATAGTATTATTCTGGCATTTTCATAATAGTCTGAATTCTCTGTTTCAACCATGAGAAAACAGGCTTCAGGCAGAATACTACAGATTCTACTATTAATATGTCAACATATAGAAAAATTATGCAAACACAGGCAACTGGGTAAACAAAATACAGGTGACTCAGTGGATACTGAAAAAAACTTAACAATGTGCTGTTCAAAAATAATGAAGACATTCCCAAAATGCACCATTGGAAAAAAAACCCCAACAATTCAACACCAAGAACCTCAAGTTGCCTGTCAGTAGTGCAGAAAGCCACCTGTGCCGCTTCTCATCTGTTTGAGATTAATCACTGCAAATGTCAGAGAGTCTAATCCTGCCTGATACTGCAATGGAGCATCAGACAGGCCATACTGTCTCAGTGTGGTTCAAAAGGACTTCTCTGCCAGGAAAGAGCCAATCTGATGTAAAACAATGCCTGTTGTTTTTCTCAGAGCCCAAGTGAAAACAACAGAGAATTATGCCATTATACTCTTTGATAAGTTCAAACCAGCAGAATAAAAGACAAATTTCAATAATGGTTACTGCAAGGGTCTCACCCAGAGGTAAAAAGACATAGAAAAGGTGAATCCATGCTTTTTTTTGTCCATGCCTCAACTACTGCCTTTTCCTCCCATCCAGCCTTTCAAAAGTCTGTGGCAAACAACGCAGAAAACATCAGAACTGCACTGTTAGTGCTAAGAAAAAACAAACCAGGGACTTGAGTGGGTTTTATCTGTCTAATTTAGGCATTTAAGATCTAAATGTGTTATGTCTGACTTGGTCACCTGTCACTCGTTCTCAAAGGAAAGAAACTATGCTGAGACATGATTCTCATTGTATATCTAACCTATATTAGATGTTACTTTAGAATAAGAAAATTTGTTGCCTAAATTTGCTTATTTCTCACCACTGATTGTAAACCAGAGTACACCTCTATATTGTAGGTGTTTATACTTAGTTCTCCTTGTCTCAAAGAACTCATAATATATGCACCCCCCGAAAACAAAAACCCAAAGGGGATACTACAAAGCCAAAAAAATGAAGCAACGTAAGGTGACATTTTAGACTGAAAATCTGTTCTGTTGCACACCGCCCGCTTGTGAAAACTTTTATTTTTTTTCTGCTAGTAATATTTCCTCTAGAGGTGGTAGCTCGTTCAGGAAGTTATGTAATAACATTTCTTCCCAATGACTAACTAGGCAGGTGGGGTGATGGTTTTATAAGTTCTTTTTCCTGGAATTTGGGATCATAACAGATTACTGTCCATATGTCTTTGTGAACAGTCGTTATTGCATAATTTACTAAATAGGTGTACAGGAGATTATATCTACCTGGTTTTGGTAACTGTTTCTTTCTGTTTCTACAGGCTTGTGACTTTCAAAGCTTTCTATCTGTTCTTCCACTTTTTTCCTAAGCAAAGCCTACTCCCATCCTGCTCACTAATATTTTTATATTTAGTATTTGACCTTTAGAGCATACTGCTTCCACCACTGGCGTACAACTGCCTTAGCCTCTGATTGAAATGGACCATTTCTGGTCTCAGTCATGCCATTTTTAGTAGAATGTATAACTTTTTATTACTTGCTCTTTCCCCTGCAAGTTGATTTTAATGTGTTAACACTACTGATGTCTAAGTTTCTTTTCTCTTGCTAGATCCTTATCTACTCATGCTTGCCTCTCCATAATCCTCTGCTTCTCTTCCTGCACTGTCTATGTCTGTTTTGTTTTGCTGCTTGCTAGAAAATCCACTTGTATTTCCCTGTCAGCTTTCTTCAGCTTTGTGTAAATTTCTTCTAACTCTTTCATTATCAAGAGAGGCACAACTTTCTGCTCTAGGGTTGGCTTGAAAGTTTGTTCAGGTAGATTGTATGGTCCACTAGATTGTATGAAATAGGCTTTCTGGCTTCAAGTTACCTCTTTAAAATCTTTTTTTTTTCTTCTTTATGGTTATCATGACTTGACTATGTTGTTGCCTGTGCCAGTTTCTGAAAAAAAAAACCCAGATCTCATGTAAGTAGGTCAGATGGGGCCTGCTGAGTTGTTCTAGACACTTGTGACACTTATGTGTATCAACCTTTACTTGCACATTTAGAGCCGTGTGTTGCATCACATTGACTGGTTGCTCCTGGTTGAAGGTGGTAGGCATAGACTCCATCAGCTCTCACTGCCGTGGTTTGCTGTGGGTGCACAGACCTTTGCATATCAAGAAGCAGAAAGCAACTAAAACTTCGTACCCTTCATACCCATATTGAAATCTTCATGTTTCCTGTCTTCTTCTGAGTTTTTTATAAGCTACCATCTCTCCATGAAATCAGAGGAAAAATCTGAATTGTCCTTGAGAGCAAATCATGAATATCAATAAGAAAACCATGGTAAGCTCTAGATCATTGGATCTATGGTTCAGCAAAAAGTAATTCCGGCCCAGAACAGTACAGCACAAGACAGCACTAGTAGCAACAACCTGTATATTGCCTCTTTGACTCGGTATGGGCAAGAAACAAATTTAGATCAATACCCACAATTTGGCATCAATATCCCAATTTCTGTCAAGACATCAGCAGTAAGAATCTTATTGTGCGGAGCATTGAAAATATGCTCTCCAAATGCACTATTGACAAAAGAGCAGGACATAATAAGAAATTAAATGAAGCTGAATAAATACTTGCATTGAATGTTAGATATCAAGAATGCATTAGTTGAAAACAGTAAGCAAAAGAAACAAAAATATATTTTGGCAACCATCTCAGCATGCTTTATGGTCGCATCATTAATCTGTGTGCTTTGTGTGCTGCAATGCAAAACATGGAGAAAGGCACTAGCCCTCATAACTGTGAAAATGGGAGGGGAATCGATACCCAACTTGCGTCATCATTAGATTGTCTAATTTTTGCACGGATATTTTGTCTGTTTAGAGGGACAACAAACTCATTACGCCCATTATGACTGGAATTTTCTAAATTTTGTGTGTTCCAGTCCTAGCCCTTTTAAAAAAGAAATCATTACAGACTCGAGAGAAAAAGAACAGCGGGGACTTTTGGGCACCCAGAGGAAGAGATTAGATGATCTAAGAACACAGTAGCATCAGAAAATTAATATTTCTCCTAGAAAAATATGTGGAGTTCAGCTACTGTTTGAGTTTCACAGCTACCCAGTAGCATATGCTGAGGATGCTGGTTATTTTGAGTATGCAGATGAACTGGATTTTTAAATAATTTCCTGAGGTACATGTGCTGAGATAAATACCTTTTGTAACTGTAGAAATGCAAATTAAAACGAAGAAATAAAATTCTATAAAGGCTGGAGCAATTGCAAATTGCAGTCATTAATTGAACTCCTTTCCTTTGTGCTTCCTTGTTCTAAGCTTTCTTATGATCATCATTATTTAAGTTTCATGTGTGCAGTGCTAAAGGGCATCACTTTGCAACACTTGTAACTGTAAATATCAGCTGTTGTATGTTTTAAGGTACCTTTGAACCTGAAAGTTTCCCCACATCATAGTGAAAAGCTACAGGTGTGTGAAATGTTATAAGAATGGGAAAAAAGCAGAGTTGTAACAGGGTTGGGTGTATCACCATATCACCGTTCTGAGGTTATCGTATATTCATTTTAATGTCTACTTCTAACCTGAGGAATTCTTTACCTTGGTTTCTTCTATATGAGAGTGTTCTCTGTTTAAAAACCAAAGGAGAGATGTCAACAGTGTACAGTCAGATGGTAAAGAGCTGAAGCCTGCATATTACAGGCCTGATTCATTTGTGCTGTTCCAACCCATGCTCCAGGGTCCCAACAAGAGAACTAACCACAATTGACCTTGTGAGAATAAAAGCATTTAAATTGCAATCCTTTGGCAGGCAGGTGTGCATCTATGGGGTAGCTATACAAACAATGACTCAAATTTCCCACTTTGGTGGTTGTATTAGGATCACTTAGTAAGATTGCTTCAGCTCCTGGTGTCTCCTTTTAGGCTTGGATCTTTTGGGCAAAAGCAGACTTTTTTTTCATGGCAGTGTCTCTGCATTAGTGTGTTACATTAGTCTATCCACAGTATCGACACACACCCCAGTCCCCTAATCACTTTCTCTATCAGTCAGAAAAAGGAAGCACAGCAACTGACAGAGCACCTTCCCTAGCCTGTGCCTGTGTGAGCTGGACCAGCACAGTGGATTTGGAAACAATTATTTAAAATGTAATGTTTGTAGAAAAATGCCTTTAAGTAGATGGAGGAAGACACTGGAGATCAGAACTGGATGAACTGCTAAATTAAATACAGCTTCTGGGTTTAGAGAATGAAAATCAACAGCTTGTTGCAAGGACAGTCCCCAAGCCAGCAATTCTGTGCTTGTCTGCATCTCTTATTCCCCAGCTGTTACTTCTAAGACATTTTTAAAGTTTTTACTAATTATGTAATTCTTCTAATCTTAAATATACTTTTTAATTCCCAAAGTTTATTGTATACTCATTGAGGTGCACACTCCTTATATTCTCATGATTTACGCTGATGATGGGATTGGTCTCACCTGTCTCAGGCATTTACAGGTTAATTGCTTAAGTCTAAACTGGCCAGCTGACAGTCCATTGAGAATAAGGGAAGCCGGAGTCACTAACTTAGACCAGTGCTATATGTACTCCTAACAACATCCATGTCCACTCCTGAGGACTCTCCTAGTGAACGTATTTATTCAGGCCAAGTGGTACAAGAGGTTCACTTTCACCAGGTTCACTTTCACACTGCTCACAGGTAGACTCATTTGAAGCAACTTGTCTCCATCCACAACAAACTTGGTAACAGCTGACCCCTATCCCTGTGTGGTATCCCTGTGAACCTAAAACATTATTTTCATTTTTTTGCTTCATCTGTTCCAAAGAGTTTGAAATGATGTGAAACCTGTGTTGCAGGTTACCATGATGGTGTGTTTATAACACGAAACTGAGGGTACATTTCATACCCTGAGGCCTGGCTGAAGGGTGTAAGGCAGTGTTTGAGGAAGAGTTTTGGAACTGTGTGTAGAAGAGAAAGCCAAGGCTCGCTCAGTCTTGCCTAGTCTATCTTTCAGGAATGACTACTGGCACAAACTATTACCAAAACCAAGCCTGTTTTGTTTTGGCAGGAACTAAATAGGTAAAAAAACCCCAAACCAAACAGTTTAGGAGTGAAGTAATGTGATAAACTAGGGAACTGTGACCCAGGAATGAACTAAGGAGCTAAGTTATTTGATTATGTACATATACCTTGAGAAAATAATTTTTAAATGTCTAAGGTAGAGTGAGATGAATCCCATTCTTGATCTTATCTACTTTCACAGGATGAACAGACATGAACTTCCTTTTGTCTAGAACAGTCTTTAACAGTAGGAGCACCTACAAAGGGGTTTCAACGTTGTAGTTTTATGGGGTTAATTTTTGGGGTTGACTCCACCTTTAGCATTGTGATACACAGTCGTACATTGTGAAAAACACTGGAGGGATGCAAATATTCTCATGGGAAACATCCTCTGGAAAACTGAAGAAAAATAAGTTGAGGTAGCATTTCAGGGTTTGTGAGGACCAAACTGGTCATCTATGTCCAAAAAATTTACTGTCTTAAATTATTCTTTATTTTTCATGCCATTCTCTCTCCTGAAAGCCCAATAGAAAACTTTAGACTTTTAGGGTAATGTTGAAAGTCACAGAACTTAAACTATCCAGCATTTTAAAAATGATATTGTTTTTAAGTCATCTGAATGTTTTTAAAATTTTATCCATGGTCTTTGACCCAGAGATTACATACAAAACCCCAAAATATTAAAAAACTATAAGAGCTGCTTCTCTAAAAACCACACCAGCATTGTTAACATTTAATTTTTTTTCATTTGTATCCAGTCTTTCCTGTATCTTGTACAGGCATATAGAAATATATATCCCCTGTATATAAAGGAAAAATTCAGACTGTATCTTAACACCTTGAGCTGCTATTCTGTTTCATCGCTATTTGAATAGATGTTATTTATTTTCTGGTGCCCTACTTCTGACAAATTTCTGCTTGATGAGCGCCTCTGGGGTATAGAGTTATAGTTTTCACTCACTTCATGAAAATAATTTTGTTTTACTGAATGATATTGTGATTCCTTTATTTTTCTAAATATTTCCTCTCAAAAGAGGTATCTCACATGGCTTGGCACATAAATGCTAACCATATATTTATTGCTATTTCTATATACTTGTTTTTCTTAGATTGTAAGCTCCTTGAGACGAGATTCTGCAATTTTATTCAGAAGTTAGCAGTTAGAATGATCCTAGTTAGTTGTCTTAGCCACGAATAGACCATGCCATATATTGTAATAGCAATAATAGTGGATGCTGAAAAATAGATGGTGTATCCAGTGTTTTGAAGAAAAACAAACTGCATAAAGGCCTGAGTTTGACCCGGTCTGACCTCATCACAGCTGTTTTGAGCAGAAGATTGGACTAAATGACCTCCTGAGGTCCCCTGCAACATGAATTATCCTATGATCTTATGAACCTCAACTGCTGGATTTCATTGTTGCTTTGCCTCTTCTGGAAACAAAATACCAGAAAAATATCATTTCTGCTTTAAAATTTTTGTATACATAGGTGTGTATAAGAGATATGTATATATACAAATATACAAATAATGGCCTCTTCCTATTCTTAGTTTTCTAAAATGAAATCTTACCTTTTCAGATTTATTCAGTGTTTATAGTCCCATGGAAATAAATTTACTATGTTCTAGTAAGGGAAACCAAAATGAAACTCTCTGAAAAGGTTATTTTAAGAAGCCAGTCAATGTATTCATTGGAAACTATTATATACCCCTCACCAGAATATACTTAACCTATGATTGTTGTTGACACTTTTTAAAGCAGTTCAGTTGTTCTATATATTTTTCAGTGGTAACAAAAGCTGCAAGTTGTACTTCCAGTTTAGAGTCACAGTCTTACTGTGGCATCAGTGAAAACATTCAAACTCCCTCTTTTGTTTTCCCATTCCTTTCTTTCCTGTGTCAAAACTAGATCATATTTTGTGCACATTTTCTGGTAGGATTGAAGAGAACAATTTTGTGTTTGAAATATAAAATCAATCTTAATGTTAAAATTGAGCTATATGGGCTTTTTTAATATTTGAGAGCAATCACACTCTCTGAGGAATCTGTGTACAAACTCAGATCTGAAAGAAAATGGTGGTGTTTTTACAGTATGTGAACACAACCATCTGATTTATAGTTCAATCTGTTAATGCACTCTGTTATTAGGCCACCTGGCAGTTTTATGCATTGTGAATTTAAAGAGGAGCTCAATGTAACATAAGCTTTACAAGCTGGGGAAATATTATTGAAATGAAACATGAATGAGAACCATTTAAACAATAAAATAATGTGTGTAGACTATATATTTTTTCATTTTAGTAAATACACAGCCTAGGTTTTATTTGCTGAAGTTAGATGAGGTTCTGAGAGACTCTGACGATGAAACTTTAAACTAGCTTCTTTTTATAATACTGGCAATGCTATAGTTTGTGATGTTCACACCAGTAAAACCAAAACCATATCTCTCTATTACATTGGGAAACTGCAGTTTGGAGAATGATTTTCACAGTTTTGTTAAGGTAATATTTAATTATTGCATAGGTTGAAGTTCATTCATCAACAAGCTACACATACATATACAAGTCTGTAACAAAAATTGATAGAGATAGGTTCACCAGCCCACACTGTAAAAGGTCATGAGCCTGAAAGAAAACAAATACCGTCTTAATAGCCAGAATTAGTTATAAGGATGTGTATATATAAGTATATATATATGTAAAGTACATACACATACAAATATTAAGTCTGTCTAGTGTGTCCAAAGAAGAGCAACGAAGCTGGTGAAGGGTCTAGAGCACAAGTCATATAAGGAGCGGCTGAGGGAACTGGGGTTGTTTAGCCTGGAGAAAAGGGGGATCAGGGGAGACCTTATAGCTCTCTACAACTACTTGAAAGGAGATTATAGCAAGGTGGGTGTCAGTCTTTTCTCTCAAGTAACAAGTGATAAGACAAGAGGAAATGGCCTCAAGTTGCACCAGGGGAGGTTTAGATGGGATATTAGGAAAAATGTCTTCACCGAAAGGGTTATCAAGCGTTGGAACAGGCTGCCCAGGGAAGTGGTTGAGTCGCCATCCCTGGAGGTATTTAAAAGACATGTAGATGCGGCACTTAGGGACGTGGTTTAGTGGTGGACTTGGCAGTGCTAGGTTAACAGTTGGACTCGATTATCTTAAAGATCTTTTCCAACCTAAATGATTCTATGATTCTATCTCTCCTTTTGTTTTAGTTGTAGGTCTTTAAAGTTCTTGTTTTCAAGCTTTCTGTTCAACTATGATGCTAGAAACTTCATTTTTCTATTTAAAATGAAATCTGAGCACATTCATATGACCTCAGGGCTGGGGTTTTAAGTACAAGAAGAGTCAGCAGAGCTGCAGATATAAAATAAGCATTCTATTATTCTATATAATAATAGGATAACCCCTCCTCACCTGGCACAGAACCCTGGAGGCACCTAAATTTTCCTAGGTGCTTATGGCCATGTCTACATTCTGAGCTGTCTTTCAATAAAATGTTTGCTAATTTGTCCAATACTCACAGGAGACCATTTTCATTGGAGTTAAGAGTCAAAATGAAACCTTATCTGTCATTTGTTTCTTTTTTAACAATGTTAAAATGAAGACAGATTTTCCATGCAGTGGAAACAGTGAATAAAATGGGCAGAGTGCCTTTTTATCTTGCCTGGGTAGTTACTTAAGGCTCTTCAGAACTCCTGCTTTTTCCTTTGCTCACAACTACAGGGACAGAGTTGGGAAGAATTGGGAATGGGTAGAGAAGCTGCTGTGTCTTCTCAGGATTTTACTGGTCGCGAGCTGGGAAGGCTGGTTTGCACTGTAAAAAAGTTTAACAAAAGAGAGATCCAAGGGAACGATTACAAACTTCTGAGTCACAGTTCTTTCCCCATGGCAGTGCAGATAAGCACCTCCCTTTATTCAAAGCAAGAAGTGAAGTTAAGCACTTTATACAGGAAATCTTGCAAGTATGTTTATTAATATAAATTTCTTAGCACCTACAAGCATGCTCCAAAAGGAACAGAGTAAAGAGGAGTGATTCAACGGGGAATTAGTGCACTGTTGAAAGACCTGTGTTTACCTGTCCACAACCTTGGCCATAGTATTTAAAGCACATACAAGGCTTTGTAACTAACCCTGAAGTACAGAACCTCAAAGTCTTGCCTAGTTGCAGTTTATTCTCATCTGGAAGATCCAGGTTCCTTATATGAAATGAGACAGAGGAAGGCTTGAATCCAAGTGGTTCACATTTTTTATGAATGCTGTAATCACAGAATCACAGAATGGTTGAGATTGGAAGGGACCTCTGGGGTTATCTGGTCCAACCCTCCTGCTCAAGTAGGGCCACCTGGAGCCAGTTGCCCAGGACTATGTTCAGATGGCTTTTGATCGTCTCCAAAGATGGAGACTCCACAAACTCTCTGGGCAACCTGTGCCTGGGCTCAGTCACCCTTAAAGTAAAAAAGTGTTTCCTGATGTTCAGATGGAATCTCTTGTGTTTCAGTTTGTGCCCCATTCCTCTTGTCCTGTCACTGGGTACCACTGAGAAGAGCTTGGCTCCATCCTCTCCACACCCTCCCTTCAAGTATGTATACACATAGATAAGATCTTCCTGAGCTTTCTCTTCTCCCGGCTAAAGAGTCCCAGCTATCTCAGCCTTTCCTCATAGATGAGATGCTCCATCTTAGTGGACCATTGCTAGACTCTCTCCAGCATGTCCATGCACTTCTTGCAGTAAGGAGCCCAGAACTGGACACAGTACTTCAGGAGTGGCCTCAGCAGTGCTGAGTAGAGGGGAAGGATCACCTCTCTCAAGCTGCTGGCAATACTTTGCCTAATGCAGCCCAGGATACCATTCACCTTCTTTGCCTCAATGGCAGAGCTAGTTCATGTTGAACTTGATGTGCACCAGGACCCCCAGGTCCTTTTCTGCCAATCTGCTTTCCAGCTGGGTGGCCCCCAGCATATACTGATGCATAGGGTTATTTCTCCCCATGTGCAGGGTTTTGCAATTCCCCATGTTGAACTTCATAAGGTTCCTGTCAGCCCATTTCTTCAGCCTGTCAAGGTCGCTCCAGATGGCAGCATGACCCTCTGGTGTAACAGCCAGTCCTCCCAGTTTTGTGTCATCTGCAAACTTGCTGAGGGTACACTCTGCCCCATCATCCAGATCATTAATGATGATGACGTTGAACAAGATTGGACCCAGTACTGGCCACTAGTGTACACTGTTACTTACTGGCCTGCAACTAGACTTTGCGCCTCTGATCACCACACTCTGGGCCCAGTTGTTCAACCAGTTTTCAACTCACCTCGTCCATCCTGTATATCAACAGCTTGTCTATGAGGATCTTATGGGAGACAGTGTCAAAGGCCTTACTGAAGTCCAGGTATCACTGAACTATAAGGTATTAGGCAAAGATGTTACTACTAATTCTCTAATTTTTTCATAAGATGGGGAGAGGTAGACATCACCAGACAGGAGTTCAACCTTTCTACAAAAGAGTAAGTTTTGGCAGTACCTACAGCATGTCCACCGACTACAGATGGAGACGGGATTACTCAATGTGATACAGAGAGTAAATAAAGGGTAAAAGTTTTACTTTTGTGAGTCCTTAGGTGAGATGGAAATCTTACTTTATGCCATGGTCGGGGAACTAAGGTGAGAGACTGTCTCCTCTCTCATTTAATCTAGTGCAAGAAAGGATATTTGCTAACTAGGCTCAGACATGGTTCTAAACTGCTTGTAGACCATCCAGTACATGAGAGTTAGACATTTCTACCAAAACTTTAAACACCTAATATGGACTTTAGCTTCAGATGGTGGACATATGAACTTACCTGTCTAAATGTAGGTGATGTTATTTGAGGGATTTGTCTGAATTACTCTTGTAGGCAATGGAGAGCTACTCAAAAAGACCTAGAGCTTTCCTGAAAATGGCTCAATTCTATTACCAGAACAGAAATAACTAGTACCATTTGAAATGACTGAACTTCTCCATCCAGTGTCTATCTGACACTCCAGGAGGGTATATGTTTTTCATAGGTTCTGTGCCTTATATAACAGCAGATGTGACTGTCTCAGATACTCTGAGGCATCTTAAATAGTACTAAACAGTTATGTTTTGCCAACCTTTGCTTTTGGCCACTTTTTAGATTCCATCAATTGCTTTGGCAGACACTTATCTTACACATAACCATCTATCTTTGCACACCTAAATGTAGGTGTACAGTCTGGAGTTAAATCCAATTTCCAGTGAAAGAGTTATACATTAGTAAATGTTCATAAAATATATACTTTGAGAAGAAATAGAAAGAGTTTATCACCACTGCTCACAAACTGCCTAGTGCTCTTTGAAGGGCAATACTACACTATAGGGTTGCAAATAGCCAGTCGTGAAAAATCAGGTTCTTAATTGATAAGTTTAACAAGTATTTGAGTGCCAGCTGGATCCAAAGTGTCAGGGCATGGAATCCATCACAGTTTGACCCTACTGTAGGAGAAGTACTCTGAGGCTGTCACATCTCCATAGGCAGTGACTTCAAAGTTATTTAGGGGTTAAGACAACCATTGAAATGCCAAAGTTTAATTCTATTTTGCTAATGTATTCTGACTCGGGAAAAATTAACACCTTTATCTTTTATCTTCGTCATGTATGTTAGGTAGCAACAAAGTACACATAAGTCACTCCTAAACGTGGGTCTAGTTTCAGCAAACTAGGAATAGTTTGCTGATGCCATATGGTGGTATACTGCTGGCTTATAAATATTGTTAAGTGTATACAGAAATCAGTTAATTAATATTTTCCAGAAAGCCTTATTAATGGCTGAAGTATAACTGACATATTTTGTTACTTTTTTTTTGGCATCAAAGAAACTGTTTCTGTTTCAGTCTCTTTCTTACTTAATAAACAGAATTTTATACTGAATGAATTCAAGGAGCTTTCCTGGCTCGTAGGGCAGTAGGAGACTCATTTGTTCGAGTGTGTTAGTTCTGAGAATTGTTTACACAGATGGAAGTGTGTAAACCTGAATAATTTCTGTCCTATTTCTGTTTCTATTCTGCTTGTTTTTGTTGATTATGATGGTCACAACAAGAAAACTATATTCTTATTTCTTTAAAATGAGCAATATTGAAAAATCTGTTAATAATCTTGGCAAATGTCATTAATTGGGGCCTTTTTTGTAAGTCTCCAGAATTAGTCAAGACGTAGAAACTTTCAGCCTAGGAATGACCCCACAAGATCAAGGTTGAAGTATATACGTAAACATGAGGAAGTGGACACTGAACTGCCAGCGTAATACTGAAATAAGGAATGCAAAGGTACAGCACCTCCTCTGTGAAAACAGAGCATTTCAGTCTCTGCAGCTGTCAGCCAGTCACCTTTCACAAGCAGAAAATTCACTCTACAAGGCTCTTTAAAATCTTTCCTTGTAACAAAGCTGAGCTTAGAAGTTTGAAATCAATGCCTTGTAAAAAGAAGCCAAGTGGGTGGCATTTTCCAACCATGAGACATGTCATTACCATTGACCTCACTACTCTTCTTAAATAGCCAGAGAAGGGCAACAAAATTGTCAATTAGATTTGCAGTGAGCAGGAGTCAGCCTTACTTAACTTGTGCTTGCCTGCATAATCATGCATATCTCTCCTCTATATCAGGAGTTGTTCATGCCTATAATAACTAGGGTTCAACAAGTCTGAACCACCTTCCTTTGCTGATGATATGGAAGTTGTTGATTTGCTACAGATTATTCAGGATTTTTGTAGCCTTGACAGAGTGTCATATTTTAAATTCCACCTCTAAGAGTTTGTGCTGTGGCTACCAAATAGGAAATAGTGGAAAGAAGTACAGTATTAAGCAAAACATGACTGTAATTTTACTTTTTTAGAGACCATAGCAAGTTTCTTTGGTATTCTGCACATCATAAAGCAACCACATGAAATTTGGTGAGACCTGCAGTCTCATCATAGGACAGAGTAAGGGATGGACAGGGCGCTGAAGATGAGAACTAAGTACCATTTACAGAGCTATACGCAAACAGTGCTGTGAAACATGACAGCATTATGACTTCCTTAGCCACACAATCCTACTGTCATAAAAGCACTATATTTACTCAAAGGTTTTTAAAAGCTTTAAGCAGGTTAGATTTAAAGCTGATGAATATGCTTATCAACTGTCGTAGCTGTGCAATATTTCTTCAGTGTGCAGAGTCCACTGTAGAAAAAGTGCTTTTTCAAAATTGGTAATTCCTCCTGCAACGTTGGTGTCTAGTTGTTCCCTAGAAGAGAAGCCCTCTTTCAATATTATATCCTTCTAAGCCTTCCTTTGCATAATAGTAGCCTGTGTCTTCAACTAATCATGGCACTGGACTTCCCTGTTTTACAAGCGCACCCTATGGCTGAGCTGCTCTAACAAAAACCCACTGACTCACATTTAAGTGTATGGTTCCACATCCCAAGTCACACTCTAGATACCAAAGGTAGAAAGCTTTGCTATGCTGCATACAGGAGCACAGTACTCCTGTTAAGCATTAACAGTTATGCTCCTCAACTGTTTGTGCAATGATAATAATCTCACCTACCTTTTCAACATGCACGTACTTTGTAGTGTAGGTGATGGGGCTTTTCATGCAGGTCAAATATACAGTTCATTAGCAATTCCATACAGCCGCTAGATTAGGTACCCATGAGGGACACATTACATTCCACTTTATTTCCATGATTTGGTTAAAGATGGGACTGGTCTTGAGTAGGATTTGGACCCTTTTCTCATGTATTTTGTCTCTCTTTAACATCCACCTTGGAGGTTTTCTACCCTACCCATTATTCAGGTGGTTGATCCCCTTTTTGTTGCACACTGGTCTTCATTGAATAGCTACATGTTAAACGTGTTGCTTCCTGCTTTCTTTCATGACACACCTTATATATAAGAGGATCTTGTCATGGACATCCACAAAGACACCTCAGAGATCTCTTCTCCTGCTCTCCACAATATGTACACAATGGATATGTTTTTTGTGCTGACTCCCATGGCCTTGTTATTAGGTTGCGCTCCTCATTTGTTTGCTGCCCCATCTTTTGACACTCGAAGGTTTGGAAGACACTGATCTAGATTCAAAACTGAATTCTGGAGCCCTCTTCCACTAAAACTACTTGTTTTAGAGGTTTCACACAAAAAAACCCCTACGGGGCAAACTTTTCATTTCCTCTAACACTACTGTTTTCAGTTAACACATTCTAGCCTATCTCCTGCTTTGCTCCAGATGGATTTTTTAATGCTATAAGGCCTTGTTTGCTTTAGAGACTAACATTTTTCAAGTGTTATTCCATGCAATTCATCACATTTACTTAAAATACATTTAGTAAAACATAAAACATAACAAAATTAGTCTCATTTATTTAAAAGTGTACAGCTATAAACTACTACATCACTGGAAGAAATCTCAATTAAGCAGAATTGCCATCCCCATTAAGCAGTAGTCATTGCCATTAAGTATCATTGGACTTAAATTGTTCCCAGGGAGACGTCCTGATTAAGCGGACTTCCTAGTTTAAGTGTATCTCAATTAAACAGAATGTGCTGCATCAGCATTTCATTTTATGAATGCACTGAGAAGGCATTTGATTAGGATTTTGAAATGGTTTGTGTGATTGCTATCATTATTGAAAATTTAGATGGGAATGCAAAAAGAACTTTTGGGAATTAGTATTTATGGCAATTAGGCACCTACCTCTTGGACCCTTTTAACAATGACCACTTAAAGTTTTTGGTTTGTATGTACTAGTTTGGTTCTGTGTGGACATGATTAGTTCTACTTAAAAAGATCTTTAAAAAGTAAATCTAGGAGCAGGTATATGCCTAGCCTTGAAATCCATGAAGGCTTAACAAATTTGATTTGCCTTTTAAAATTTCCACATGGCTCCAGAGAGCTGGTTTTCTGCACGTGAAGTTTAACATTTTAATGCTGGTTTAGAACTTGTCAGCATCTTCTTATGTCTGTGTATCTGATCTCACTCATTTTTATACATCAGATGGAAGCATTCTGTATTTTAAACCTGATCTGAAATAAAGTTAATACATAAGCTAGAAAGTTTCATTGTGGGACCCCATTTGCTTCCAATCAATCTGTATTTCCAGAATAGGACTAGGTTTTTTTCTGTATTTTTTTATAGACATTTCTTAAAAATATCTAAGTTCTTACTGAAATAATTCTCATCTGCCTGAGCCAAACAGATATGGGGTCCAGCATAACATAAAGAGCAAATGAGGGTAACAACTATTCTTTTGGGAAAGAAAAATGATGATGTGGATATTTCAGTGGTATAAATGACTCATTCTGTAACTTCTATTTCATGAGACTTTATTCTGATGTACTTACTTTATGACAATAGAAGTGAAAGGAATCCCATTTTTGAATAATGTTGTTAATATGAGAAAGAAATGAGGGACTATTGAGTGTCATAAGTATCTCTTCGTGTATCATCTAGCCAAGAGTGGAAAAAGACCATGCAACTTAACAATGTTTCCCCATGAGTTTCTGTAAACCTAATCATCCTTTGAAAGCTATTGACAGTTTATTCTGATGAGATAATCAAAATAAAAGGATAAATACGTTGCAGATGTTTTATTTTTCCCCTCTGTATCTAAGCACTGCTCTGATCTTGTCATGTACAACCATGTTCCAGTTGCACAGATGAAGTCCGTGTCACCTTAGAAAATGGGAGTCCACTTATCCACTAATGCAAGGAGGTATTTATCTGCTTAATTCCCATTAGCATTAATGGGAGTTACATGCCTAATTCCGCTCAACATTGGTGAGAAATGCACCTTAAATTTTCAGCTGCTTGAAATAGCAACCTCTGCAAGCACACATAAGAGATTATAAATAAAGAAACAATAGAAACAAAGCAGGCTCCTAAGAGGTACCAGCAGTGTATAGATAGAAGCAGACAATTTTCCCCTCAGCAAGCTTTTCTGCTTAAATCATTTTAGTAAATAAATATTTAACAAGTGACAGAATTTAATTGATGTTTATATTTACACGGCAGTTAATTTATATTCTGCTAAAGCTGAATCCTCCATCCACAATAACGCTTTATATCCCTCCATGGTGGCAGACACCTAAACAGCACAGTTGTGTTTTTGAAGAAAACCATAACAACAAAAAAATGCACTACTCCAAATACTATATAAGTCATTACATTTTCTTCCTCTCTTCAGCTGTCAGATGTATTGCATTATATTATCAGATTGATAGATCTAGTGTTATTTCAACATTTACCATTTTACAACAACAAATAGAAAACATATAAGGAAGCTTTGGTAACAAATCTTTCTTAATATGTATGTGAAGTAGACAGTTAGTCTAAGAGAAAATATAACTGATGACAGATTTCATTTCAATCTGCTGGTGCTTATTAAGATGTCTACAAAGAAAAAAGCCATATCTGAATACATCTCTTTCTGCAAACAAAGGAAAGTTTTAATTGCTTTAATCAGCATTTGCTTTGTCTTTGCAGTGACATAGAAAAACAAGTCAGGTATAATCAGCAAATGTCTTCTAAAGAAAATTTGTAAGCAGAGACTTTAGATGATTTCTATTATTTGTGTCTAGAACATGGTTAGAGTCTATGTTACAGGTGCAACATCATTCAAAAATTCTTAAGTCTGCCTTATAAAATAGATTTGTACTTGATTTTATTTTATATCATTTTAGCATGTGGAGAAAGAAGTGAGCATAAATCTGACCAAAGCCCTCTCCTACAAAACCCTACAACAAGTGCTATAGAAGCTAGATCGGTTTTTAGAAATCAGAGCACAGCACAAGGAAACAAGTGGAATGTTGAGGAAGATGTGCAGCTAAAAAGATAATAATTCAACAAAATCCATGTCAGCCAACACGGTTTGGAGAAAGTGATGGGCAAAATCTGTTATTTCTTTCAGCTCATAGGCTCTTGATGTTATATCTTGATGGTGCATGTAGCTCACTCCTCATCAGAAAGAAAGGCCAAAAAAGACTCTTCTACTATTAAAAAAAAAGGGGCATAAAAGAAACCACAACACCCAAACCTCTCTTGAGGAGGAAATGGGAGTTAGTGCTCTCATGCAGGAAATACTCTGCACCTTCTAGATCAAATGCCTCAAGGGAATCTGTTTTTCAGATTTCCAAGCCTGTTAGATAAAGGCTTGGTCCAGCTGAAGGTATGGACCATTCACCTATTTAGAGCAAGCATGATTTCACCCAGTGTTTCTGCATTTGTTTGCTCTTGTAAATACGTAAGTCTTGTCCAGCATAGAGGAAGGTAGGAGAGAGATGAGGCTCATGTCTTTGTCCCTTTCTGCAACTAAAACGGGATTGCTCAGTGTTAAGCCCCACATGAGTGGTTCTTAACTGTGGTCCTGTGGAGCATTCCTAGATGTTTCAAGCATTGTCAGTATATGAAGGCCCCTGTCAGGAGGTTATGCCTCCTACTGCACACAGATTGCATTTGCAGAGATACATGTTTTAAAAGAATACTGGTTTTAAATGCCTCTGGGCACTGAATTCTTTGAATAGACCTCAGTATGTGCAGCGACTGTTACACTATGATCGTATACTGTGTGTTAGATCAGTAGCAGGCTAGGTGAACATTTGGTTTCTGTGTAACCGGTATAACTGTCTTTCTTTAATGTAAATACATGCACCAGAATGCTTTTATTGGAATGTCTTCAATGTACAGTAGGACAAGAGGCCTCACCAGCCTCACCAACTCTTATTCACAGAATATCACTGAGCTTAATGTCATGGCTTCCCTCAGACTGCCAAGTAAAGAAATGGGTTTGAGAAGAAGACAGTAACCTTCATGTAGCTCTTCTAGGTCTTTCTTTCTTTGGATGCAATAAATTTCTCATTCTTAGCTGAGAAAATTGACTAATACTTTTTCCACGCTGCAGCAAGGGCCATGAAATACCTGCCCATCTCTTCAAAGACACTGAGGATGGCTCTTTGCCTGCCATGCGACATCCCCCAATACACAGCCAAAATGCCCTGGCTGAGCATACTGTTTCTGTGGTCTAACCTCAGCATCTAACTGAGGTCTGTGATCTTCCCAGGCTCGCTGTATGTTCAACAAACATGAAGAGAAATACACTTCTTCAGAGGAGACTTTGAAGAACGAAGTTCACATAGGTGCTCTGAATCACCCTCTCGAGGGGACTGTGGATCTCATCTCTCTCTCCATGACCTACACAGAATTTAGGAAGCCCAGCCTGGGCATGTCTCTGTGGTGCTTAAAGTTAGGAAAAGTGCATTGCTCCCTCAGGGAACAGCTTGGTCCCCAGAAAAAGCACCCGACTATTATAATACAGGTCATCAGTAGATACAGCTAGCTAATCAACAGAAATCATTTAGGTTGAAAATCAGTGACAAAACTCACACTAACTTCAATAGGGCCAGTATTTCATCCTATGTGATTTCAAACTAGCCACAAAATGGACAGTGCTGTGCTACTGTCATTGGAGCTATCATTTCATCCCTAATTCAGACAGTAAACCTTTCACATGCTAGGTATGAGATGGACAGATTCATACAGAAATAACCCTTCAAGGATAAACACTCTTTTTAAATCACTGAAGAATCTGAGTGGGACCTTAATCACTAGCACAGACTGGCAGGTCATTTTTTTGACACTTGCACACAATTTTGAAAATCAGCCAGAACTGACAGGTGCAAAGTTTCCGCACTCCTGTTATACACAATAATTCAGTAGTGAATGGTTATATCTGGCCTTATTATATATATATATCGAGAGATGTTTTGGCAGTAAGTGGTGCCCAGTAATATAGGAAGACAGTACACAACTGCACTGAAATAAAGCAGTAAAAGAAAATTTAATATATCAAGATTTTTATTAAGATTAGTATGTTTTCTCATTAAACTTTCCTGTAATACTACATGTTTTAACACAGTTGGTAGATCTAAAAAATGAATAAATTAAAAAAAAAGTAACAAAGGTCTTACTATTTCCATGATCACAGAATCACAGAATCACAGAATCATATAGGTTGGAAAAGACCTTTAAGATCATCGAGTCCAACTGTAAACCTAACACTACCAAGACCACCACTACACCATGTCCCTAAGCACCTCATCCAAACGTCCTTTAAATACCTCCAGGGATGGCGACTCAACCACTTCCCTGGGCAGCCTCTTCCAATGCTTGATAACCCTTTCAGTGAAGTAAAATTTCCTAATATCCAGTCTAAACCTCCCCTGGCGCAACTTGAGGTCATTTCCTCTTGTCCTATCACTTGTTACCTGGGAGAAGAGACTGACCACCACCTCTCTACAACCTCCTTTCAGGTAGTTGTAGAGAGCGATAAGGTCTCCCCTCAGCCTCCTTTTCTCCAGGCTAAACAATCCCAGCTCCCTCAGCCGCTCCTCATAAGACTTCTGCTCCAGACCCTTCACCAGCTTCGTTGCCCTTCTCTGGACATGCTCCAGCACCTCAATGTCTCTCTTGTAGTGAGGGCCCCAAAACTGAACACAGGATTCGAGGTGCGGCCTCACCAGTGCCGAGTACAGGGGCACAATCACTTCCCTGGTCCTGCTGGCCACGCTATTTTTGATACAAGCCAGGATGCCATTGGTTTCTTGGCCGCCTGGGCACACTGCTGGCAAACTGCTGAAAACTCTTGCAAGCAGGCTGAATGTATGAAATTCAGTCAGTTTTCTCCAATAAATGAAGGGAAGCACGTGAATATTTGTTGGATCACAGCCTAAATCAGCAGTGTATAACACAGAGGTCATCCAGGAAGGAGCAGTTCTGAGCAAAGGTTTTCCAGGCAAATTCTCTGGTTCTCCAACCTTCACCTCCTCCTCACGCTTACTCCTGTCCCCTACAGAGTTATGGAGGGACCACGAATGACACACCTTCCCTCCCACCAGTTTAATAATGTATTAAAATTATGTATTTTTAGTTATTGACATTTTAACTTTTACATAATATCATAATTGCATGATTAACATTTTGCATGATTAATGAGAGGAACCAAAAAGATTGGTGAATGTTTGATTTTTTAGTACAAGCTACTGACCAAATTCCCTACACACATCTGAACATACTTGTTAAATAACAGAATTAATAATGAGCAAAGCAATTCAACTGAAAAATCCCGTCACTGATATCAATATTTCTTGCAAACACTGAGTTTGTGGCTGCATCCAAAACAAAGGCAAGGCAAAAGCCCTTGCAAAAGCCTGACAAAGGGGTCATGGGAAAAGGAAGGAAGTTGGAAGATGCTGCTGAACTCACTGTAGAGCTGCTGAACACAAGTTCCCTTGCTAAAGATGTCGTGGTATCAAAACCAGCTCCTCACTGCCTTTGGGCACTTCTCTTGGGACAACAACTGACACATTTTTGCTTTAATATTCTACCTCAGTTTTTCAACCATTAAAATGGGTGAAATGAAAATGCTTTATGATGGTATTCAGAGTACTTTTTAAAGGAAAATGAAGTCCATTCATTTCAAATAATGCGTAGTTGTTACTGTTTCATACAGGGTGCATTGTATCAAACCTTGGGGCCAGAATTTCGAGTCTCTATTCCTAGATATGACACTGAAAGTATGTTTATATGTTTTAATAAAACACGATTTTTGTTGCACAGATGCCCTGTAGCATGTGCAGTATGAATATTAAATGATGAAAACTACTACCTTCGTCTTTTAATAAGTTGGCAAAATAGAGAAAATAATAGAAAAAGCTTTCATAGTTGTCATAAGCATGCCATAAGCTCCATTCTATTTAGCAGAAATACATATTAGCTTCAACTAATTAAAAACATTTACTATATACCTAATCACAGGTTTTTAATCTTTTTTTGGTTCTAATCTAATAACTAATGTAATCATTATCCAAGCAACCATTGTAGTTCCTCTGAGACAATAAGTCTTACAAAAGGTGGACATGTTATATTAAGTTTCATGCGTCATTCCCCTGAATATTTGATCTTCTTTTATCAGAATATTAAAGACACTTGCATATTTGTGTATGAGGTCTAGAAATGCAACTGTTGAATTGATGCTAAATATCTAAAATTCCATAAAAGAAGATGAAATATTTTCCTTCGATAAGCCTTTTGGCAATAAACATTGGTTACAAAGGGGAAATCAATCATTTTTCTAATTCTATATTTTAAGTTAAAACTGAAGGATTAAAATAAGATCAATAAACATGTTATCATCCTATTATTATGAAGTATATCTCAGTTACACTGAACTATAATAAATAAATGACGGGAAAAATAACTAACTTAGTTGGAATAAGTGTCATACAATACTTTGTATAAAAATGAAAAACATTCAGGATAGAAATCCCCAAATTATTATTATGCTAAATACCTAACAAATATCAGTTGAAAAATGCAAGCTATGCATTAAATAAACCAAAATATACGAAGAAAAACAAAGGATGATAACATTTCATACCACACTTAATTTTATTTATTTAATCTTGTCTCAGGTGCCTATCATATTTAAGTGTTATGCAATTACCACAGTACAAAGCACTAAAAACACAGAAACAAAATTCGAAAAGCTCAGTTACCTAGCCAGGCCAACACCAATCAAACCTCCTACCAAAAGAAATCAATTGCTCACAGGTACAAAGAATAGGAAAAATGGGAATAGGAGGAATGAGTTACACACTGGAGAGGGCAAAGAGTGGTCAAAAATAAGCCATCCCAAATAATGAAGACTGTTTTACAGTGTTGTAGGTATTCACAGTACTTTAGATGCAAAACCCCATGTAACTCTATAGCAGCAGATTTCAAGCATATACACTGCCAACTCTCCAAGAACAGTGAGAGAGGAGTGGACAGGTTAACCAAATAAAGTTAAGCATGGATAAAACAAAACACACATACAGTAAATGCTAGCACATTCTGTTTAGTACATTTACCTTTCAAGAATGAGACTATAAGCATGGAATGAGGTCAGAAAAGGATTTCCTTTTTTTTTTAAAAACATGACACATATAATCCATAACCCAGATAATCTTCTCACAGGCATTTGAGAATTGACCATAAAGTGAATAAACCTTGCAGCATACCAGAAGTGAATAGCTTGTTCTTCTCCAGAGGTGCAAATGAGAGGCAGGTTCTGTACAAGCTGCAGCTTCCAGGTCAAGGAGGCCTGTTTAGGGTCCAACTGTGACAATGTTAGGTTTAGTAAAAGACAGAGACGGATATCATAGTTCCTAACCTCTAGCAGTGTCTCCAGAACAGAATTCGTAATGTTGCATTAGATACCTGAGATACTCTCCTCTCTCGAAGGGAGGCACCCAGGATAGCTAAAGATGGTTAAGTGAGAAACACCAGTGACAAAAGTTAGCTGAAGCCCCATGCCTTCCTTAAGCTGAGATGTCTCACTAGGGACTTTGGAAAGGCACTTTGCCACCTAAGAATCCACACCACAAAACTGATTTTTGAAGAAAAGCTCCTCCATCTTCTTTTTTTTTTCAAAGAATTTAATAATGTCTTTCCTTCCTATTAAAAGAAAAAGGTACCTTTGTGTAGCTATCGACATAACACACTTCTCAAACCTATTTCTCACAGTAGACCACTGCAGCCAGTTTGGGTGTATCTATATCAGTAAATAAAAAAGGGCCAAGGGCCAGTCCCTGGCTTTGAGGCCACAAGTGTCTGACTGGCAGATTTTATACTCCTTAGAGCTAGTCTCCTCTAGAGCAGATTTACCCTGCAGGCAGCATTAAGTAGGGTATGAACTAGGAGTTAAGCAGTGTGGACAGCAAGGATTCAGTGCTGAAGCCTGCTCTGCTGTTATCTTTTATTTAGGAGAACAGATCTAGTCTGGGGAAGGAGCATTGTTCACCTTCCCTGAGAAATTATGCAAGAAAAAACCAAGGTTTGTAAAAAGGGATAACAGAATGTGTTACACCAGCTGACTGAAATTGGGAAAAAAGATAAGCTTTTGGGACACAAACTTTTTTTACATTGCTGTTGTAGAAGCTTCAGTCTTGAAAGCTAAATACATGTTGGAAGAAATTGCCCTCGTTTTAACCTTGTTATAAGATATGCCTTACTGTGCCAAGGTGGATTTGAGATACGTTGGGCCAGAAAGGAAAAGCAAGCTGGGAATACGGCTTTTTAGCCGACGTGACTACAAGTAGGGACAAGAAACACAGGGCTCTCCCACTGAAATAGGTGCCCTAAACATTCACACTCAGCGGAGGTGTTGGCAAATGCTACGGTCCTAGTGACTAGAACCTTCTCCCAGGAGGATGTTGGGACTGCCTGTATGGACGCTCTAGCCAGTAGATGTGGGGGAAAAAGAACACCATTCTTTTTCAGGGAGAGTAAGATTTGCTTTGTATTTTGTGGGGAACTTGGCAGTGCTGGGGCAAAATCAGTATGAAAACCCACTGAGTGGAGCCCCAAGGAAGCTTAAATAGAGAAAGGCTCCATTTCTGAAATGAAAAGGAATATTAGGCAGGAACTAGGGCACCATAGTGTGCCTCCTGCTGTTCTTTGAAAGTGATAAATCAAGGTGCCCAGTGAGCAACAAATATTTCCGAGTGCTGTTTTGATCTTATTTCCTCCTAAGTCTCAATGTAGGTGCCTAAGTCTATTCTCAGGACTAGTACCTCCAAAAATATAGTCACCCAGGGTGAAACATGTCTATGCATCTGCAGTGGCACACAGGTATCTGTGTTCTACTGTAATCTCTGCTATCAGCTTAGACAAAATCATTGAGCAAATCACACTAATATTGTCTCCTATCATTACCTAGTTTAGGTGTTATGACTACTCATCACCACTGAGAGGACAGAAAAAGTAAAGATTTGGCAGCCTTGGATGGCAGGCAGGCTTTCTTGAATTTAGATGCTGTAGTCAACAGTAACTAAGCACCCTGAATAATGTCTGGCTTAATTCATCATTTACAAAATAGGGAATTGATACCAAGCTCTGCAGAGAGGTGTATGATGATAAGGCAGACAAAAAGAACTAAATCCATGCCAAATACTATTATCATTTCATGAATGGCAGGTAGGTACTGACCATTATCCACCTGTTTCTCACAGCCTTTTCTTCACCACCCCAGGGGACCATAGTTTCTGATGAGTTTCATCCAGCTTTCACTCTGTTTTGGGTCAAGTTTCAGGCTCTGAATCAGAAATCTGACAATGATACCAGAACCAATACCTTTGTACGATGCCATTCCTCTAGCAGATGTAACAAATGAGACAGTTTCCTCATCAGTGAATAATTAAAATTATGCAATAAGAAAGTATTGCCCATCTCAGCAGTGAGCAATTAAGTTTAGTCATGAGGGTGCACAACAATTGCATCAGTGTTAAACAGAGGAAGAGGTGGGAAAAAACCTGTGTAATCTGTGTGTACCCAAATAAGCTCAACTCTAGACCCTGAATTCCTAAAAGTTTGCTGCCATTTTTACTTTGACCTCCTTTCTAAATGCACCATCACACAAGCAAACAAATAAATAGTGAAGAAATTTAAATGACTCCACAGAAAAACAGTAAAAGAAAAAAAACAACCATGGAAATCAAAACTTTGTTCTAGCTCTTTCTTGGAACTGATCTGAATAAGTATCATGTTAGAAACAGTACCTACAACAATGCTATGCATGTGAAGACTGCTTAGATTGCACTGTCTAAGATAGGGCTACAGGTGTGGTAAAAATGATGTTCTAACCACCCAGGAGTTTCATACACAAAGTATGACCATATTCTTGGCAAGTTCCTACACAAGGTTAGGACTGAGGTGAATACACGTGTTAACGTTCACCAGATCCTTCAAACAGATAATCTGTACTGACTGCTTCTCTTGATATGAACAATACACATTATTACTGGTTTTGTGACCTTCTGAGTAATGTGTGTTATGAAAAGGTACAACCTTAAATTCGTATTTGTACATTTTTTTTTGCTAGAGGATTCTCATGTTGTTTAGTATAGAGCACTATGCACGATGTTCAACTGCAAGATCCTTGACTCCTTTAATCCTGAAAAGGGCTTGTTGTGTGATTCTACATTGTACCATGAGATTGTTCCATTTGTTAAATGGGGTAATATTATTTTGCCCATCTGGTAAATGGCTTCGGGGTTTGCAGAAGAAACAGGCGTATTTATTTTAACTGTTGCATGTTAGTCTCTGCATGAAGTCACAGTAATTATATCTTTCACTATGCCCCTATCCAAGCACACAATATATATGTATATAAATAAAATGGAATGTAAATTTAGCCTTTAAGTCTTGGCTCTGGCATGTTGTATTACTTACTTTATGTCAGCCCTGTGTAACATGATACAGATCTGCATTCTGGTATCATTAGTTCGGTCAGAATCAGTGTTTGTTTTACCATCTTGCAAAAGCAATAACTCTTACAGCTGTCCAGATAGATACAAATCTCACTTGAAATATTCAGAATGAATCCTAAGATGGTTTGCTGGCACCCAGAGGGGAAACTGTAGTGCTCTTGCTCCTTTCTTCTACTAAGGCCTGAACACTGAGAAAAACAACATTTACAATTGAGTGAGTTTCCAAACTGCCTAACTTTTCAGTTGTGTGTTTTTTATATGTTAAATATGGTTCAGAAGATTAAAGTCTTCGTTTTAGGCAAAGAAAGGAAATAATGTTTCCTGTCCCATTTGCCAAGCTAAGTGAACAACTGTTCCAGCACAATTAGAATTGTTAATTGATTTGAAAACATAGGGCTTTGAAGGTGGAAAACTGCTGACATTATTTCAATGGGGAAATGCACTCCTGAGAGAGAGCACTGCAGTACAATTTCTCTCCTTGTTTTGTTGAATATACATCTATAAAAACACTGTGAATCATGCAGTAAAAACTGCTGTGCTGATATCATAAATCTCTGA
Source organism: Mycteria americana (assembly GCF_035582795.1). Lineage (NCBI taxonomy): Eukaryota > Metazoa > Chordata > Aves > Ciconiiformes > Ciconiidae > Mycteria > Mycteria americana. Next base: position 179,415,614 of record NC_134365.1, read on the forward strand.
TAATAAAAATTTCATTGTTGAAACAATAAAATAGACTTTTATTATAACACAGAGTATCCACCTAAACATTGTCCTTTTAGCTTCTTTGAGTTAAATGTATGCACAGTTTTACAGTCTATAAACAGATCTGGAATAAAAGTTAATAAATGTCAAAATTTGCATTTCAAAAAATTCTTGCTGCATTTTAGGGAAGATCAATCTATGAACCTTTCAACATTATGTCAAATGAAATGCTAATTGTACCTTTAGGAATTTCAGAGACAGTGACAAGAAACTAAATGCTCTGTTCCTTTGCATCAGCAAGTCGAGGATAATTGTATATCTACTCTTGTGAACTTCTAAGAAAAAAAGAAAATGCTAAGAAAAAAGGGTTTTCTATTCTTTAACTCAGGAGGGTAAACTCCTTCAGCCACCCTTCATCAATCTACCTTCAAATAAAGTGTGTTAACATGTTGACAATGGACAAATCACACAGAGCTACATTTATTCATTTTATAATAGGTTTGTCAAATGAGCTTCAGCTAGAGATTTAAGAGTGAGAAACATTTCCAGCCAGGAACAACTGACTTATTCTGTTCAAGTTGCTAGAACGGTTTGCGGCGTAAATTTCTTTTTTGGGAACAACTATCTTCCTCCTCCCTCCCTAAATATTAGTAAAGTACTACTTCTTTGAAGGGTAAAAACACTAAAATATATAAAGAAGAAGCATAAGAGGTTTTTTATATCCTCTCTAGACAAATCTGTAATGCATCCCTTGTTTTGTTTAGTAATCAATCTTAGCAGTTTATCTCTAAGCAATACAAATTGTATGCCATAGTGGTAAGTGCAAGAACACACTTGTGCAATAAGAAAAGCTAGCTGGAAAGTAGCTTTCCTAAATTCAGGTTTGCAACATTTTCCTCGGTATTATCCTACCCTCACCATATCGTATACATTTCCTACAGCTACACTGAGACTGTTGAAACGTTCACTTACTGTGCGGAGATTGAGAGACCTAATAAAGTCTGGGAAATGTTTATGCTCATGTTAACCTATTCAGTCAGCTTTATCCTGCTCAGGCTTGGACTAGGCAT